>NC_143014.1:291342099-291679599 GCF_055824585.1 Amblyomma mixtum
GCATACCGCGACGGCACCAAAGCAAGCGCGCAATTACCGGGTTTACGCTGAAACACTCCGTGACACGCAACGCGGCGCGCAAACGAATCTTGCAAAAGATAGTTCGCGTACGCTACACTTAGATGAAAACCAGCTCACGCGCATTATCGAACTGGTCACTGCTGAGGTGATCAAGCGTATGCTCCCACTCTTGGGAATGTCACAGGTTTCTCCGAATCAAGAGCCCGAAATTGGGCACACATCATCTTCACTCCCGCGTACCTTCCAGTTTAATAATGGCAGGAATTAGCGCGAAACCACATGACATTTTTGCTTCGGACTCTCCTATATGGTTCTTGCAATGGAACTGCCGGGGAATCCGTCGCAAACAAGCGGAACTTCAGAGGAGACTGTCCATCACGCCAACGCCTCCTCTAGCTATCCTGCTTCAGGAGACTGGCATTAATAACCCCAATTTAATAGGGTACAAACCTTACTGCACCCCTTCCATAGAGCACCGGCGTCCCGGGCCAGGATCGCGATCTGCGCCTCCAATGGCCAATGGGCAGGCATGCGTTCTTGTTCTGTCGCGCACGGCCCACACTGAACTAGATACTTCCGCGTGGTGCACGCAGATGCAGGAGGTAGCGGGAGTACGCCTTAGCTTAGATGGCGACCAACAAGCCATAGTTTTTTCAATTTATGCGCGATCATTCGGTTCTACGACATATCGAGTGGATATGTCTTTTGTAGAACACTTCTTAAGGATATATCCCCAGGATCGCGTTGTAGTTGGGGTGATTTTAACGCCATGCACAGCAGCTGGGGATATCATCACTCAGATGCTAGGGGAAGGCACCTTTCGCAGCAAATTGTCAGAGCGAGACTGACCATAGCCAACGACCTCACGCTACCTACTCGCCTTGGCCAGCACAAAGGACAACAAGACACTTCCCCAGACTTGACACTAGTGTCTCATCCCAGTGAGATCCTATGGTCGAGGGCTGATGATGTCATGGGCAGTGATCATTATCCCGTGGTGGTCTCATGGCTCCTCGAGGGCGAAAGTCATTACAGCGGCAACAACGCCGTCGAATAGAGGAGCATGTCTCATGGGACGATTTTCGTAGAATGCTCGGTACGGTGAACGTTCCCACAGGGTTAGACGAGCTCATTACTCAGATCAGCGATGCCAAGAAGAAAGCTACAACGAAGCTTTCAGTCAAGTTTGATGCCCCAAAGCCGGACTCCCACCTTTTGAGTCTGTGGAATCGTAGGCTTCGTGCTCTCAAGGCGTATCGCCGATCAGGCCGGACACCCCATCGGAGGCGTGCTCTCACTCGCATCAGTCAAGAAGTTGAGAAGTATACTCTGCAGCTCGCTCTCCAAGACTGGCAGCTGCTGTGCCACTCACTCAATGGAGCAGCTAACTTATCGAAGGCCTGGCACATCTTTCGAGCTATCCTTGGACGCAAGAAGCCAATTTCCCCTGCCCAATGCATGGCCTTGAAGTTGAATGTCTCCCCGGCGAAGTTAGCTATACAAGCAGGGAAGGTATTTTTTCCCCAACCTGAAAATGCAGATGCCTTGCCTGCGGACCCCGTATCAGGTACATCAAACGATTACGACGTTCCCTTCACATTAGACGAACTGGAGGCAGCCCTGTATGACTCCAATCATAATAGCGCCCCAGGGCCGGATGATATACGCTACTCAACACTTCTGAACCTTCCCAAGTCACATAAAGTTGCCCTCTTGAAAGAGATGAACAGGTACTGGGCCAACGGTGATATTCGTCTTGCCTGGAAGAAGTCAGTGGTAATACCGATTCCAAAACCTGGCAAGCCAATTCGAACATTACAAGACCTCAGGCCAATATCGCTGACGTCCAACCTTTGTAAGGTCATGGAACGTATGGCTCTAAGAAGACTTGAATGGTACTTAGACAAGTACAACGTCCTGTCTCCTATGCAAGTAGGTTTTCGTCGAGGGCTCTGTGCCCAAGACATTCTCAGAAGGCTTTATAACGACGTTCTCGCATACCCTAGCAGCGCACAGCTCCGAGTGGTTGTTGGGGTAGACGTCAAAAAGGCGTTTGATTCCGTGCCCCACTCGACCATACTTCGCCGGCTACAGGAAGTGGGTATAGGCGGCAACCTCTACCGCTTCGTGAAAGCCTTTCTTGCAGAAAGAACTTTCTCAGTAATGGTTGGAGATACTCAGGGTGAATGGCAACGTAACCAAACAGGTGTCCCCCAAGGCGCTGTCATATCACCGGCTCTTTTTAACATTGCTATGTCAGGTCTCCCGCCAATGCTGTCGTCGATACCCGGTCTTAATTTTGCCGTGTATGCGGACGATATAACGTTGTGGACTAATTCAGGGTCCCCTGCAGAGCAAGAACTAGCCCTACAAACAGGCCTTAATGCCGTCCATGAATACATTAAGAAGTGTGGAATGGAAACCTCTCCCGAAAAAACCGAGTATGTGGTTGTCTTAAATGGTTCGCGGGTACGAGACGAGGTAGAACGGAAACTTATCTCTCTTCATTTAGGGCACTCAGTTATCTGCCGGAAACCAACAATCCGTATACTCGGCATGCTTATTGACGAGGACGGAGGAGCCAAAAGCTGGCTTCGTAACACGATGCATAGCTGTCATCAGGCTTTACACCTTATGCGCCGCGTATCTGCGCGTGGATGGGGAATCAAGGAGGTGGGGCTCCGTCAGATTACCCTGGCACTCATAACATCAAAAATCCTGTACGCATATTCGTACATGCGGCTTAACGCAACCCAACGCCTTCAGCTTGAGCGAATCAATCGCAAGGCGATGCGCCTGGTTACTGGTCTGCCGCACTACTGCCCAGTAGTGAACCTACACGCATGCAGCAAAATCAATGCCCTGCAGGATCTGGCAGAGCAGCAATCGCTAGCCCAGCGAGTCCGTCTCTCCATAACGGCGGCTGGCCGACAGATCCTGCGGGCATTAGGCTACAACGTTGACAACTTAGAGCCACTTTCGTCCGCTGCCCCGCCATGGGAACTGATCGACTTAGTAGACGGTATGCCATTACCAAAGAATATGAGTTCGGCTAATCCTCAAAGGCGCAAAGCTGCCGCCAAACGACACGAGAAGACATCATACAAGCTAGCCCAGGAAGGAGCCATCCAACTATACACAGACGCCGCTCAGTTTCAAAACTGCGCCGCTATAGCTTGTCACCAAGGGCGTCCGCAGAATTTTTTGCAGGGGGGGGCCCATTGGTTGTTGGCGCCGGAGGGGGGGGGGGGGGTATATTCGTAGCGAAAAGGCACTATTTGCGGAGTAAATTTATTTATTTATATATAAATAAAAAATAAGTAAAATACACACATGAAAGAAAATTACAAGCAGCAAATTAAAGCGCGGATTGTAGAGATACATTGGAGTTTATCAACAAAGAAACAATTAAAATTAATAAAAATGCAAAAAGATACTATCAATACTCGAAGTGCTCAGTCTTACTGCATACGGGTTCTCGACTCACCCGAATTGATGACCAGCACACAGCGCAATATGTTCACAAACACGCAACTACAGTCACTCAGTCAGTCTTCCTTGAACAGCAACTGTAGGCGCCTCGGATTTTTCTGGGCGAATTGCGTAGTTACACGGGTGATAAATTCATTTCTGTGCTTCATTACACGCTCTCAGTGCACAGTCATCATATATATTGATTGGAAAAATGGTTGAACGAGTACGTTGAAAACAAAAGATGACTATATATACAACGAAAACTTATTTACAAGATAAATGCACGCTCGCAGCTTCATACACCTCGCTCCATCTTGCTCGCGCATCCGCACAGTCGAGCAACCGCACACACACTGCTCGCCGCTCGTCGTTTTCTCGTCCGCTGTCTTGGTTGTTCTCACCTTCGTTGACAACCCGCCACTAAAAACACCGAAGCACAAACACAGAGGCGCGCACACGTGCAAGGGCTTACTTGCCACAATATCCACGAATGCGCACTTTTGGGGTGTAAGGAACGCCGCGCGACTTCCGAGGGGAAGGGACACCCGCAACTAATTCGGCCGGAAAATTTGTTTTTGTGCTTTTATGGGGTTCAGAGCCCCAAAACGACTCAGGCTATGAGGGACGGAGTAGTACAGAGTTTCGGATAATGTCGACCACCTGGGTCTCTTTACCATGCACTGACACGCACAGTACATGGGCGCTGTTGTGATTTGAGGCCCAGCCAGAGGTGACAGGCGAGCCAGGCAGGCGCCATCGGGCTGCGTTGACCAAAGGCGCTGGTTTTCGGAGAAGACGCAAGGAACGCTGGTGTGGGGGCGCCTCTGGAGACTGCGTCGCCGTGAACAAAAGCAGCTAATCCCCTTTGCCGAAGGTTCTGAAAGCGGCGCTTCTACCGCACCGAGCTCTCCCGTGGATCGGAGGAGACAGCGCGCGGCGGCGGCGCCAACTCGTCGCCCGCTTGCCCCTGAGCAGCCCGACAAAGCGGGGGTGGACACGGCTGATTTGTCCTTCCCTCCTCAAGAATTCATCGGTGGCCGGCGTACGCTATCTCTCTAGAGATCAAAGAAACAGACACCCATCTCAAGACGGCTCGAAGCACATGCTCGCCGGTGCCGCTGCATGTCTGCAACAGGTCGTCCTTCAGCAGAGCTGGCGGTGGCGTGGTTTGAAAACGGCGGAACGACGCGCGCCCGGACGCGGCATTTTGCAGATGTGACCAAGCGTCGAAGCGGGGCTGCTTTTACCCTTTTGGCTGAGCGCACCACCGCCCCTGGCGTGCGGCCATCACTCACGGTTCGAGTGAGTGATTTTCCAGGGGGGTGCAGCCGCCCCCCCTTGCCCCCCCCTCCGGACGCCCATGCTTGTCACGATTCGGTGTCAGATACCTCAGTAGTTCAACGGCTTTCCGAGGAACACACCGTCACCAATCTCGAACTCATTGCCATACGACTTGCCATTACTCGAATAGTAGAAAGGCAAGATCCGGCTCCTTGCACCTACCATGTCTACACAGATTCACAAGCAGCGTACACCGCCTGCCGCGCAGGGGGAGCTGACTATGCCGTTCTCAACACTATTCGAACAGAAGCCCGTCGCCTGCGAGAGGAGGGCTACACTGTCATTATCAAATGGATTCCTGCACACGAAGGAATCACTGGAAACGAAAAGGCACACCAGGCAGCGCGCGCAGCAGCTCTTTCCGCACCTTTGCCTGGATCCACATTCGTTTCCGCTTCTTGGCCCCCTGATGACGTTGCGCACCCGTCGTCGCCCCATATGGATAGGGCGGAGACATGGCATCGCGCACAACGCTATCGTCGCAGCATACTACAGCACTTGGCCAACCCTGAGCAACTATATCACCGTCCACATAGCGCATTCCGGAGAGTGGAGGCAGTGCTCCTTCGTCGAGCCCAGACCGGCCAGCTTCTATCACCAGCGAAGTTGAATCTCATAAACCCGCGCTCATACCCGACTCCTCAGTGCCCGACGTGCCCTGCCAGAGGCACGGCCGAACATCTCCTGTGGAGCTGCCCTACCTTTGACGCAGTACGGGAGAGAGCACTCAAGTCCCTCGGCGGGCTTCGACCTGGAACCCTGCAGGAATGGGTCGATCCGCCATCACACATCGGGCCATCAGACGCACTCCGGCTCTGGCGAACTTTTCTTTCCTACTTCAAGGAAGATGAAGGGCCAGGCCATCACTTCGCGGAGCCGACCTCGGTACGACACTACCTCGAGGAAGAAGCGGACACCGGTCCCCCACCCGCACTCCGACCTTCACCCCCACCCCCATCCTCACCCCCACCCTTAACCACTCCCCCACCCCAACCTCCATGAAGCACCTTAGTTCTGCCACAAGGTATCGGCCTACTAAATGCAGAAATAAAGACGTTAAAAAAAAAGCACGAAGCTCAGGTTCCCGCCCAACTCGTTTCGAAACGGATGTTCCTGCTGTATTTGCGCTTGCTGCCAAGTGCACGCAGCTCGGTCGTTCTAGAAGAGTTTTACCATCGACACACGTGCGTATTCGGTGGAAACCGAATGATATATACTAGTATGAAGACTCACCATAAATACAACAATGTCAAGCCGTGCTATATGAACAGCAGGAGCACGGCAGAGCGCAACCACGCGTATATCCGTTCATTCTAACGCTCCTGCGGCCCGTCAGCACTCAAAGCAACGCTCTGCCGTATCAGCACGAGCCATGATTGAGATAGTACAACGGGTCGGTTACTAATCAGTTAAGTGTGCCCAGCAGCAAAATGTGCTGTACGAAGTTAGCACAAACTCCTGCCCTATCAAGAAAGCGTACCACGAGAAACCAACGACAACGAAGGCCCGTACTAACGACGAACCATGTCGTTGTCACATAAACACCGGTATTCACTGACTGCGCGCACGCGCCAATCCCACGAAATATAGTTCATCCTTAGTTGTTTGAAGATTCATCATCAAGTTTCTGACGTAACCTTCCTCCTTGAAGGACCAGCCGCGATAAGCCCGGTCAACAGCTGAGGTAGTGGAGTGGAGGTTTTGCCACACATTTCAGGCTACCACGCGAAAAATCTTCGCTCCATCTCGTTTCTAAAAACGCAAATTGGAGGTTCTCCTCCTCTATCATCCTCTCACGTCAGCAAACGCACGTTTCCGGCAAAGAAACAACACTAAAACAACAAAACAAGCGCACGAGAACTGCTGAACGCTGCCTTGCACATGTCTGCTCGGGAACAACTTTCCCCTTGAAACTTGGGAAAAAACCCACCTAGGCGCAAATGATTTCACGACACAAAAAGAGACGAGGAGACAACGGACAGGCGCCATGAAGTTTCAAGATGAATAACCAACTAGCCCGTCAACATGCCTTACTGAACAACTTTCCAACCAAAAGTTCTGGCGGAGCTTCCCTCGTTACACGACAGGTGGCGCTCGCTTTTCTGCAAAGGACGAAGAGACGCAGGGATAATGAAACATAGGGCATTATGGGGTACAACAAATATGAAGTACTAAGAGGTATTTGGAAAGGAATAATGGTGCCGGGACTTACTTTCGGCAATGCGGTTCTGTGCTTAAGGGCAGAAGTTCAGTCGAGATTAGACGTAAATCAGAGAGCTGTTGGAAGATTAGCACTAGGTGCCCACGGCAAAACAACAAACGAGGTAGTACAAGGGGATATGGGCTGGGCATCGTTCGAAGCACGGGAAGCTAAGAGTAAAATACTATATGAAGAACGCCTGAGGAAATTGGACGATAACAGGTGGGCAGCTAAGGTATTTAAATATTTATACACAAAGAGCGTTGACTCACAGTGGCGGAAAAGAACTAGAAAACTAACCAGGAAGTATGCAGGTCATGAGGACGGAGAAAGAAAGAGCATTAAACGACAGGTTAAAAGCGCGGAAGTTAAAAATTGGATGAATTCAATGGAAAAGAAACATAGTGTAGAACTATATCGATGCTGGAAAAGGCAGATCAGGAAAGAATTTTTCTATGATAACTCAAGAGGCAGTGCCCTACTTTTTGAAGCTAGGTGTCTTAGAACGCGCAGCTACAAAAAGAAATTTAACGAAGAAGATGACACATGTGCAGTGTGTGGTAGATCTGTGGAAACAATTGAACACCTCATAATCAAATGTGACGGTATCCATCCGGATGTCGATGCAGGCGCAGTCACTCTTCCTGATGCCCTAGGGTTTAAAGATAACAATGGTCATGTAAATAAATCCGCAGTGGAAGTCAGCAAAAAGCGATTGGAGGATTTGTGGCTGAAAAGCAGAGATTTGGCATAAGGTTAGAATTGTAGGAAACCGTAGGTAAAGATGGTGGCGATTCTTAATGAGAATTGCCAACACAGTAAACAAAGAAAAATAAAGAAGAAAAGCTGAGCATGGTGGCATTTGCCACCACCCCGTTTCAAAGGGGGCGCTCCTATCCATCCATCCATCCATCCATCCATGGTCAATTGGCACAAGGGATTAAGCGCGGCATTCTGTCCGCCTCCTGTCACAGCCAAACGTGGGTAACGCGCAAGGAATTCGAAATCTGCGCCAGTGAAACCGAAACAGGAAGTCTGGGCCAGTTGCTCTCACCAACCGCTAGGTGCGCTACAATCGATTGAGCCGCTGGGGTCTATGCATGGAGGAAAAAAAACTAAGGAGGGAGCATGACGTCACGCGGCCAGCGTTCGCAAGCCGAGTGTTTTGAAGTCGTTTTCTCCCTCAGTTTTTCGCTCTCCGAGCCGGTCCTTTATGTTTTGATTCTGGTATGTTTTAGTGCGCGCGTATGCGCGACCCGCGGCGCGGGCGTCTACAGCAAGGAAGTTGATCTACAGTTAGTCTGCCGCGCTGATCGGCGCACGCGCGCGCGCAGCGGGGCTAGTCTTTACCGCACGCTATCACGTGGTGCGATCACGGGGGGACACACTGTCTTTTTTTTGCTATATTTTTACTTGTAAAGACTAGGCTTCAAGGTTGTCGCCGGACGCTCCCTCCTCAGTTTTTTTTACCTCCATGGGTCTATGGGAGTGTCCTCTCTTATTCGTTCTTTCTCTATGGCTTCACAGTACTCACTCTGGCGCGTTCTGCGACGCCATGGAGGCCAGGCCTAGTAAGAGAACGGTTCAGTACAGAAACCAGGTTGCGTCCGATCAACCGGCAGACACTGCTCGCCGAGCCTTTCGCTCATCTCACTAGCTATAACAGATATAAACCATTGCCATGGGTATAGTGCCTAGAATATACTGGCTAGTGTGCTGAGCGCGGGCGGCGCGGTGGCTCCCGAGTTGATGCCTGCCGCGGCGGCCGCATAGCACCGCTGTGGTGCGAGAGGGTGTAGGGTGAGCGCGCGCGTCGGGGCGAGCCGGTTTCCCGCACGCGTCGCGCCGATGAGGGTTTGAAAAGGCTAACCAAACCAAACGCTAACAAATGTAAGCACACGCGAGCGTAAGCGGTTGATGGAATTCAAACTAAAAAAAACACGCTTCACAAAACACACAATTCGGTTTAATAGAATGAATGCAGCATGTTTAATCAAAGGGGAAGTGCGAGTTGGGGTAATGCTTTTTGACCAACAGAAAGTACGAAAAAGCGCGTATTCAATTGTAGTGGCAACCGATAGACACTGTCACAGATAGCCATAGCACATTTTATATTTGCCACAGCGGCAGGATACTAAACTTGCAGGACAGCAGACGACGGGATTTCGGCGGATTTCGCGCACCCACCCGACCGGCAGCGCCCCTTGCGGCCTCTCCGCGCAGGCATCGCGGCGGGGGCCTCGCCCTCCCGTACGAAACGCGCGCGCTGCGCACACTAGCCGGTATATTCTAGGCACTATACCATGGGCGTCCGGAGGGGACAAGGGTGGCGGTTGCCTCCCCCAAAAATTTCGCATATTTTTATGCACTAGCAGAAAACAAATACACAGCTAGATTTGCACGCTTAGGTGATAATAACTTTTCGCATTTTGCTTAAGTTTAATTATTGTTCATTAATAAAATCCAATGTATGTTCTCCAAGCCTGGCACTAATCGCTCAAAGAATGGCGATACTTTCAAAATCAAAGCACTGTTCACATTAGACACTGGAAAACTGTCAGAGTATCGCACTCCTATAGGATAGTGCTTGTCCTTGTGGTTCCTCGTCTTATCGAAATATTTACGCACTATATATTTCCTTCCATGCATTCCTTTCCGCCGCAGCCGCGCCTAGAGATGCAACTTGAGTCTGCAGTGAAGTTCCGTCCACATTCAGGACCACCGCATAGAACTCCTCCAAGACAAAAAACAGTCTATTGTTAAAGGGATACTGAAGCAAAATCTGAGAATTGAACAAAAAGGCTGAATATAGATTCTCGGAATGTGATTACACCGAAATCTAGTCGTCACTGCGCATATTTTTCAGCGGATGGTTTTATTTTCGATGTTTCATGAGCGCGCGCCAAGCCCTCCCGGTCGGCGCGAGGTGGAAAGCGTGACGTCATGGCACCCTCCCGCGGCGACAAATATGGCGGCGCCCTTCGATGCATGAAACCTCGCTTCGGACTGCTTGCGTCGTTGTTACTGGCTTCTTCAGCGCGTTCACTGGCCATAAATGGGCCACCAGTATTTCGCTTCATCTGCTGTTGCACATAAGAAAACGTAAGAGTAATAAATTTGCTTTATTTTTTAATTAGAGTGATGATTCTGCCCCCTTTAGGATAAGAGGGGTGTCGGTTTGTTGACAACAATGCTTCCCCTCCTAACCACTAGATGGCGCCACTAGTGTGAACATCGTCGGGCTTCTGTTTTAAAAGCGAGAATGCTAGAAATGGCACAAGGTCCGGACAAAGTAGCTGCATTTAGCGGACGTAAGCGTGCATAATGTTATGGTCTGTAGACAGCATCGATTAACATTTTGACGTATCTGTGTACGCCGTGAGCAGGCGACAGACATAGAAAAGCCGCGAGTAGCGATGGCAATCGTGCTTCTGCGGGAACGGTGGGCGCGCGGGTGTTATGACGTCTAGTCGCAGCTTCCACAGGCGGCCACCAGGTGCAACGATACGGCAATAAATCGCGAAAAAAAAGCATGTTATCCGCCTTTTTCGCTAAAATGCTTGTCATGTTTATCTATTTTAGCAGTCGAGCTTTTGTTTACATGCAAAAGAGCAGCTCCAAAAGTTTGGTTCAGTATCCCTTTAAAACTTTACTTATTACCTAAATAAGACGCTAATCACAAGAAAAAAATTGCAAGCTCTAGAAATTTGATGCCATGGCTTGTTTAATATATTGGACATCAAAAAAGCCGATTTCGTTTACTGGCCTGATTGGCCAGTAGAGTAATACAAAACGCCGCGGGCCCTGGCCCAGCGTTACCAAAGGCCGTTTAAATTCGCCGCGGCCCAATGTTGCCAGAGCACTGAATGTCAACATTTGCATAGATCAGCGGCTTTCACACATGGGCCTTGCAAAGCATGTAGGCATACATGCGCAAGGTGCTGCTTGAACAAGTTGCGGAACTTTCCTGTTTCTTCAGAGTGCTCGTTCACGATGTATCTAAAGCTGGCTGTATCCACTCAGATGTTTAATAGCTGGTAACGCGAGGTAGACAGCCTTTCAAATCCGGTAGCAGGGTTAGGAGGATTGTGGTAATCAAAAAATTTCTAATGACTCTCCCGCAGCGAGCATTTACAGAAACACTAGTTCACATCCAAATACAAGAAGGAACATATATGTTTGCTTTGGGACAATGCCTCTGGCCAGCTGAAAATAGCATGATGCTAGCCATCAGGAGCAGCAAATGCGCCCATTAAATAAAGCGGCTTGAATGCAAGGAGTAGCATCAAGGAGGCAGAGGAAGAACACCATTCACAATTATAAGCGTCGCTTTTTATTTTTTTCTCTGGAGCCTTTGGCTTGACAAAGTTCAAGGGGAAACAACTCTTAGATACCGCTCACTCTTTTCTAATTTTCATGCAGTGCAAAAACCAAAGGATTACATGAACCATGAATCTCAAGGACTGTTTTTTTGCACAAAAAAAAGGCACTTCTATTGTTTCTGTGATCAGCACCACAGTGAAATGGTTATGCTTGAGAGCAGCACTTAGCTGCAGCACCCCAGTAGCTACTGTGGAGGTGACAGCGGATACAGCATGTGTGCAAATGCCATTCTCAACAAAGGATCTCATGCATTGCAAGTGACTGCTGGTCTACAGGATGCACCAAAAGTGTCATTTAGTGATGGGCCACTCAACCCGGTTAGCCCCTCATGGGCATGGTTAGTGCCCACTGTCCCTTCAAGGAAAATTGACATTTTTGTGCAAGTGGCTGAACATCAATTATTGCTAGGCTCTGCAGCCACAAAAAATGCTGCTGAAAACTCTGCAAAAGATGCAGTTCAATGCATCTCACGCATACAGCAGAATTGAAAAATTTTTCAAGGTATCAGTGTTATCATACCATTAATGATTCATGATCAGAAGCTTAGACCTTAATGAATGCCAATATAATGGTACCATAGGGTGCTCATTTATTATTAAATTTTGGCAACAATTTGTGACAAAGCATAATTCCCATATACACTCATACAAAGCCCCTTTTGTATGTGCAACTAGAATAAAAAGAGCAGAAAGACTCAAATGCAAATTCCAAAGATTATAATACAGTTTTCAGGGTGAACTGATCAACACTGCAGGCACTTTGGTGCCACTCTTTGCTGACTTGTGCATGGTGCAGTCTCAAGATTGATGAGGGTTCCAGAAAAGACAGACTGCTGCCACTCCATATTATCATACCCATGACAAGCAGAAGGGAAGTATTTTTTTTTTGGCACCCTCCTATTCAGAGATGTGCAAATGGTTCCTCGCCATTTGTTAGGAAGCAGCTGCGCATTTGCATAAGTGCCCATTTCAAGTAGATTTACCACTGACTATCAGTAGGCTAAGACACTTCCAACCAGCAGGAACTGCCCACCCGCTACAAGAGTTTCCTCTGATAAACAGTTGCCAACAGTGCACAGCCTCAATCTCTGGCATGATGGCCTCAGAGTAACGACAAGCTCTGTTGATGGCGAGGAGCGACATCAGCAGCTGGCGCTTTTCTTTTCAATTTTGTCTTCTGTAAATGAAATATGTAGATAGGAGTCCTTTTCTGTGCAGGATATGTGTAGTCAAACTGCTTCACAGGTGCGACTTCATGAATGCATGAGTAGTGTTCCAATAAAAAAAAGCTATTGCTCAACATGAAAGCGCACTGATAACTTATTGTAACCTCAGTGGCTTTCGTAACAAGAGGGAAAATAAAAAAATAAAGAGTGACACAATTAGCAAGTATTGTCAATAGAGTTCTGTCATTGAACACTTTTGTTGCTTTCTGACCTACTTTGTAAGCCATGTACCCATGCTTTGGGCAGCGAGATGAATGACACATTTGTGACCACAAGCACAAATTTCTTGCGCAAAAATTTGCTGATGTCACATTTACTGCTCAGCCTCTGGTGCCGTCTTATGGCATTTGCACACAACTGATCCAATTACTACACAAGACATCAGGTGGACAATCCTGGCTCTGCACAGTACGCGAGGCACACATATCTCAGTGTTGCTGCAACTTCTGTAAGGCATGGACATCAGGGGGAAACCTATGGCACACCCTTACGAGGATTCCCACACCTTCTACGAACCGAAGAAAGAATTTCTTTCTTTGCAGTCATACACAGACACCAACCGGAAGAAAACGGTGCTCCATGTTTAAAAGCAAACGAAAACAAGAAAAATCTATTGGCAGTTCCATTAAGGAGTTATCAAGGCACTTATTGGCAGTTGAATGCGACGACATGGGTCAGTCTAACAGAGCACAAGCAAAGCATTCATACATCTCTGAACAAAAAAATAAATACATGACAAAACACATACACGCGCATACTTCATCTATGTAAAACATGCAATCCACTTGGAATGTACACTTGTTTATATACTGCACAATTGCGTTTAAGTGGTGGGCCTTTTATTCAACTATGTAAAAAGAAATAAAGGAATGGGATGGTTATAATTATGCCATTCTTACTCAGCATGCTTCTGACAGCCTCGCTGTTGGAGATGACCCTGCTACAAAAACTTCAATGTGCAAACACATGTGGTTGCAAATGTATCCTGCTTTCCACAAGTATTTACATTTAGACTCCAGTAGACTCTTGCTTTTAAACACAGCGCGCTACCCACAACAGCCAAAAAGTGGGGGCTGAAAGTATAGTTTTTACATGGACGTAAAAGCACTATTGACTTAGAAGCTAATTAGCAGGAAGCAGCTCAGCAAATAAAATCGAGAATACCAGAAGTATGCTGAGAGTTTGGCTATACCCACAGCAACAACGGAGTTCCGTGTGCTCTGCCAGGCTAAAAACAAAAAAAAATCATCCCGAACCAACATGCAAGTGCACACAGTACACACCCGTAGTAAGTTTCCATAAACATCTTAAACACTTTGCACATTCTAAACACTCTGCACAAAGATGCACAAGTTTGCTGGAACAGAAATTGTACATCTTTTACATTTGTATTCAGTCAAAATTGCTGGAATGTGTTTTCCTCTACACAATAGAATAAAACCTAGAAAGGTATCTATAAAATAAACAATCACATTGGTGGCTCACATCTTCAAAGAATGCAATTTTTCAACTCTTACAGCACAGACGGAGGGCTCAAAGCAGGCTGAGTAGTGTGAATTTGTGCTTGTGTAGCAAAAAAAAAAAAGTTGCAATTTATTACACATGCTGGCATGAGTGGCATAGCAAAGCTTCAGTCTTCTAGTTTAGATATGTTCACACTCGGCCCCATGCTCAGTGCAGAATGGTCAGACAACAGTGCCCATGTGCATGTGTGTGCAAGTGCCTGTGCAGTTTACTGCAAGCGTCGAGCAGACACAGTTCTATTCACTAGATTGAGACAAAAAATTACTTTCATGAGTGAATGCCATGCAGCCCACAATCTTTCTTGGTCCCCTTTCAAACTCAACTGCACAAAATTCATCACAGGGTGTATGCCAGCCACATTTCAATGTATTTGTTCAATCTATATTGGTAGTTAACACAGGAATATCACCTGCACTGAGCAATGTGGCACACCTCTTTGTGTAAACACAAGCTGTTGCTGCAGACTATGTGCATGCAGAAACTAAGCGTAAATGCTAGTTTGTTCAAGTGAACTAAATTTTTTGTGAACAGCCTCCAAAATTAGACTGCAAGTTCTAGCAAAGCTAACTAGTTTGGAGACTGAAACCTAAGCTCCAATGGGAGAGTTAAAATTAGCTCTAATCAGCTAGCACCGTGCCACCACGTGCCCATGCTCCAGAACAACTTTGTCCCTTCATAGAAACTAAGCAACACAGCTAAAATCCTCGGCCGTGCAAGTAATAGTGTAGCCACTACGCAAACACACACAGAAATGCACAACCTGTGGCATGAAACTTCACCCACTGCCATAGCCACTCAAGAAAAAATTCTCTGCGCAGACCCTACCTGGCACAAATGTGCATACAGTTTTGACTTTCACCTACACAATCACTGAAGCAGAATAATTTTATACGCTTTCAGAGCAAGTGGCCCAAGCATGCCCCACTTCAAAGGAGTTTCACTGCAAGCACTGTGAAGCAAGCACGGTTACAACATGCACACAAAAAACAAGATAGCTTGGTAACCTCCCTGAGCAATTACAGAAGTATTATAATCACTGGCAGGGTCTCAGTGCAAACACAATCGCACACACCTACACACATTTATAAGCCAAAAAGCATGCCACGTGGCAAATAAGCTGCAAAATGGGCATGTGTGCTGTTTAAGTGTTCAGCTTGAGCAGCAAGAGCCTTGATAAAAAAAACAAATGGAAGAGCAGGATTCACGCCTTTTCCATTTCTGGTGGAATGGATGTCTTTGGCAAAATAAAGGCTACAGGCTCAAAGAGAAACTTAACATTCATGGCAATTTTTACACCCATACAGACCAGGTACAACAAGGCTAAGCATCCTGGCCTACTTTCAAGTTGCACAGTTCTGAAGAGACTGCTCTTGCCTATACTCAAAACAGATTTTTCCACACATAGCAGCACACATCTCGCCAAATGCGCACAGCAACATCTGAGATTCAAGTTTACACTGGCACAAGTGAATTACTACAGCGATGTTGAAAAAAAATATGACATCTTTATGCCGGTTCTTTGAAATAGGTCATGCAAATAAGACATTTCTTATTTGCTTAACCTACAAAGAGTAGCGAATGTAAACCAGATACTGTACCGCATGAGAACATGTGTGGCAGCTATTCAGCAAGTGCTACTCCCTTTTCAAAGGTAACTCAGACACATGCTACACCTTACCAAGCCATGACAATTATTGCATTAACAAGAACACTGCATGACAAAGATCCTCCGAGTACTGGTTAGCAACAATAACAAATTTTTTTGTTCTTTTTACACTCATCTGCAGACAGTCATGGCAAAGCAGCTACAACAACCAGAAACCTCGGTTTTGTTAGCAAGCAGCACTCAACTTGCAGTGGTTTGACACAAGTTAATTCATCATTTTCTCTAGCCCAATTAAAGTAAGCTAAAAAGTTGCAACATGTGCCTGTGCATTTCTACCGAGGAAAAATCCAGTTGTTTCAGCACGAGTGAAATAGAATTCAAACCTGAAAGATCTGCCAGCATTTAGGCTAAAAGTGCTACCAGCTGTGCTGAAGGCACCAGCAGGGATATTTCCTGTTGCGGCACCTGCACAAGATACCACACACATGCACAAATAGACACCTTTAGCATACCGTGAACCGTGTTACCGTTAGCGTTACCAGAGTACCGGAAGCCCGCGCGCAGCCAATGCGCATGCGCAGATCGCCTTGTCGGCGCCAGATGGCGCCACGTACCCAACAGCTGCACGCGCGCGTGTAGCATAGGGACCAATCAGCGCGGGCTCAGCGGTGGTGGGCGGGCACCCGGTACTCCGGTAACGGTAACGGTTACGGTAACACGGTACACGGTATGCTAAAGGTGTCTAATGTTTGCCAGCTGTCCATCACACCAGACAGCTGAGCACTTTGCAATATGTTACAAGCACTGTAGATTAAAACAGAAAAAGGCTTGCAGAAAGCTTTTCTGACCACACTGTTAGGATTTATGAGACAACACTGATAAGTCTTTACAATAGTTACTTCTGAGTGCTAACAGACAGCCATCACAAAGTATTCTAAATCACAAGAGTTTCCATTGCTAGAGATTTCAAATGCACCCTTTAATTTTAAGTTTAGGTAATGCAACCCAATTTTCGATGTCCCAGCTCTGTGCAAGTCATTGTTACTGTACAATACCGAGCAAACGCCCAACTAAAATTTGAAGGTAGAAATGAAATATTAGGAGATGGCCATTTGTTAGGTCCAGGTGTGAAAGTGGGCCCTTGCTAGGTACAAAAACTGATCATTAAAAACAAACAACGAATGAACAAAAATGAATGTGCTTGGGAAGAAAGTAAACTGACAGATAACCCTCCATCAACACCTCTGCTTGAGGCTTGCAATTTGTTGGCTCCCCCTTTACTATGCTCCTTCCATCGCGTTCATGGAGCTCCTAGATCTTTTTTCTGGTTCCTTCTTTCAACCCGCAAAGCATTTCTTTAGACACTGCTTGACCTTGAGCTTCAGCGTATCATCTGAATGACCACATTGGCGTGTTCACCCTCCCCTCTCCCTCCACAATAAGTGTCAGGGAGATGCTGAACAACAGGCGCTTGATAGGTCTTTGCTGTGCTTTTGAACTTCCTCCCGGATATGGGACTGATAGCACGGGCACTTGATTGCTTTTTTCTTACTCTAAATCAAGAAAAAGGGTGGTGTGCACTTATTTGAGCATGGGCGGATGCTCAGCACTTTACGGTAGTCAACTGTATAAAAAACTCAACCAACTGTTAGCAACTGGTAGTCAATTGTGTGAACATACTTCTAGTGCCCCTCAAATAGCCCGAGGCTATTGGTCTGAAAAGTGCTTGTGTATTCTATAAAAATCTTTTATGTATGAAATAAATCAACCAATCAATGCAGAAGCTAGTTTCCAGAATTCCTGCCTCTGTAATCCCCAGCCACGATATAATCTCCAGCCTAAATTTGTTTTGTCATACCTGATGTTTTGCATCCAGATCAGCTCCATGCTAGTAGGCTTAGAAAATGGGCAGAAGGGTGTACAGCTGCTTATAAATTAAGCCCAACCAGGCAAAATTCTGTTGATGTGTAGCTTTCAGGGGCATTTTTTTGTGGCACTGTCTTCTTCAACTAATTGAGATGAAGTACTGAATAAAAACTGTTGCAAGCTAGCATGCATTAATGCATTAAACAAGCAGTTTGAAATAAAACTAAAAATGTGAAGATTCTGTCCCTCCATGCAAACATCAAAGGTGATTGCAGTAGCTAGGAGACTGCCAGAGCAAAGTTTATTAAAATTATATCATTTTGCATAAAATGCCAATGTTAGGCTGTTTTTCTCAATTTCCAGCTTTCTACAAAACTTCCTTTCCAGCACTAGCCACATTTCTCACAGGAAGGCCAAGAACTAGACACAGTTCTGAATTTTTCATATGCTGCACAGGTCCACTCTGTCATGCATTGCCAGCTCAGAGGAGTAATGCAATGAATTCTGATAAGCTGCAGTACTGTTCGATTCGTACAAAAAAGAGAACGCAAAACTTTAAGGTGATCCAAAAAAATCCTGCTCCTTTGATGCTCAGGCACAATATGCTGGTGTGCGTTTCAACTTTGCAAAACTGGTGCACTAGAAGTTCAGTGAAACAATAGCCATCCGATTGAAGTATCATGCTGCATGCACAACAAATAACTTGCTTCTAGATAGAACCAGGAACACAGGGCACATGCGTGTGAGCTCCTTTCACCAGATGTGGGAAAAAGAAAACAACGAGCAACAGCAAAGCAAACAACAGCTCAAGCGGTGTGCTAGAGCAAGAGAATTTAAAAAGGGTGACCGCTACACATCATTTGGTACAACAGTCTTAAACATTTGTGATGCCAAACCGGCTTAGGATAACACACCACAACAACACACCAGCATTTGTAACTTATCTCATGCGCTTCAGCCATTACATATGCTAACGCGTGGATCTCATCCATCCAATGTTTAAATCAAAACCGTGGCTCAGGATCCTCTGCACGTCTAGTCCTTGCACTGATGCCCATTTTCTTGCAGTAAAATTTCTACAATTGAGAAACGAAATACTTCATGCCTCTCAAAAATTAGTGTGCATAAATTTCATTACTAGCAGCCATTTCTTGGGATAAACAATTCTAATTAGCAAAGCATGCAGGCCATGCATATTTTGCAACCATCTTCTCGCCCTGTGATTGCAGTTTTTCCTAGCAAGGTGGCATAGCCACATTTACAAGGAAGTATAGTTGTGTCATTAGCTGCTGCACTCATCTAGTTGCTTTGTACAAAAACAGATCTTGCACCACAACAAACATCAGCATCCATATAAAGCTAACATCCTATAGGCGCTTTGGCAAGATTCGCACATGAGTGCACTGGACGGAATAAGGAGAAGCACATAAGCAACATCAACCTTCTAGCTCACCGTTACACACTGCAGTGAATGGAAATACAAGACTGCAGTATGTATGAAAGCATGCTTCCATAGGGTAACAGCCTTCCTTCAGCAGTTCCTCCAACAAGCTGCAGTGAATCAACGTGCTGACATGGGGCATAGTTGCACTGGCTGAAAGGTTATTTCTCTGGTCTGCCAAAATACCAGTGCAAAGAAAATTCCAATCCATGTGACACAAATGAGTGGCACTGTTGGTGTGCAATGAAATGGGCAGGGCTGACAGGACCACAGTAAAAGGTCCCGCATTCACCATTAACTCTCACTCCAAGCAACAACACTGGCAGCATAACAAACGGGCTTCGCTTCAAAGGCAACTCTACTCGTAGCCCCATAGGAACTCTTAAGCCAAGGCAGTCTCTATGTGGCAGAGTTCAATCCTTTGTCACAGTCTTTTGCACGCTGCCAACTTGGATCAAGTTCTTCCAAGTTGTTGTGCATCCTGGAAAAACTCTGCAGACCAAAACTTCATTGCAGTCTATTCCACTCGACGAATGCACATGCTACGTGGCACAACAATGTCACTGTAGTGTCTTGAAGAGAAAAACACAGTGCACACACGTGTTCGGTCCCTGGGCACTGGTCGTAGCTGCTTTGTCTGGGGCTCCGGGCACACCACACGTGATTGAATTGAAAGGTAGGCAATGCATCGCTGCTGGGATCCACAGCAACGGGCAGATCATGGCAGCTGGTGATGACAGTATCAAAGTAAGGAAGGAAGCGTATCATTCCTCAAAAATAAAGAGCTCCATTCTTGTTGGCCCAGCTGGTTTGCTAACGTGAAGTTTGGAGCAAGCACTGTTGCTTGAGTTGATGGGTCAGGCAGTGACGACCGGACACGGCGGTGAACCAAAGCAAGACAAGAAGAAAGAGCTCACTTCTGTCAACAGAAATAGAAAGAAGAGTCTGTGGCTCACAGGTAGAGAGACCAGCTAGGCTTGAAGTTGCGACAGTACTCTCTCTATGTTAGAATTTAACAGCCAGAGGAAACAGCAAGAACACATACAGAGCACTAGTCTCAGCACCAGAAAATGTAGATTGAGTGCAATGAGCCTCTATTTCTGGGCCAAAAAAGGCATGAAAAATATTTGACAAAGTAAACAATAGCCCGGTTTCAGAATAAAAGTACTTAACTGGTACAGGTCAGCAATCACAAAAAAAAAAAACAGACAGAGAGAGAGAGAGAGAGAGAGAGAGAGAGAGAGAGCAACAGACTGGAAATGTGTTTTGACTGTTGTGACAGAAGCACAGCAGAGATGGTCTCAGCACCAAAGTAATAAAAAAAACATCCTAGTTCTTATCTAGGAGATAAAAGTGTATTGGTCCACAGGCCAGCAGAAAGTCCAGAAGAGGCAAAACTCTGTCACAAGTGCAGCAATGGTGAAACAAGGTAACACTGCCCCTTCTGCACAAAAACAGGACTGCAGCAAAGAGCTTTTGCCTTTGACCGAGGGAGACAAAGAATGCTCCACATCGACAAACACGACCAGTCTCGAAGTAGAAGTGCCGTCTGAATGAAAAAAGGGTGGAGAGGTTGGAAAATTGTGGTAGTAGCAGCACTGCTGCCACCCGTGTACTGCAGCCGGTGGTGGTGGAAAACTATAGTCTACACTACTGCTCATATGAGCCTCTCCTCAGGAGGAGGCTTCATGACTGGGTTCATCTCAACACGTGCACCAAACATCTCCTGGTTGCTGGGGCTGTAGGTGCCGCGGGTGGCCCGCTTCTTCTTGGCCATGCGCAAGAACACCGTGGCCCCCACGATGAAGGCCAGCAGGAACACGCAGGCCACCGTCAGGCCAATCACCAGCTTCAGGTCTGTGCTGTCTAGCGAAGCGCTGCTCACCTGCATGGGGCACGTCACATGCGAAAGTAAGTGCGTGCCTCCCCAATGATGTGAACAACAAACACTGCTGCTACATCATTTTGGAAAGCAGAAAAAGAAGCTCAGGTATTCATCCCGACTAGTGAGCTGCTGTGTCGTGGTGCAGTCAAAAGGGATCAAGTGAAAAGCACAGATTTGTCCAGCAAGACTTCCACATTCACACGCAGAACAAATGCACTCACTTTTTTGGTCATCAAAATGTAAATTTTTGCTAATATATTAATGAATAGGGGTGTGCGAATAGTGATTTTCTTCGAATAATTCCGAAGTGAATAGTTCGAATAGTACTTCTGGCACTAAAAAGAGGCTGAATGACAGTAGGAATTTCCAACACAAATTATTTTCCCAACACACGAAGCCATTACATAGTGCACAGAGGCTTTATTTAAAACCACACTTCAATATTTTAAGAGAGCACCTAAAGTGAGTGAAGAAAAATTTTTACCTGCTTGGTAATAAAAAGTTATAACACAAAAAAATACCAATAGTTGACACCACAGGAGTAACTGCACTATACTGCAGCAAGAGCACTAAGAACAACAATGAAAAAAAAAAAGACATCCTGCACTTCCGGGTGACAACTGCCATTAACGGCCCAGCATACTCCGATCTAAATGCTCTTGTGCAAGAGCACAAGCTGTTCTACATGACAGTGAGCAGTCTTTCTCTCTGACTGCGCACAATGTTTCCTGCAGCTGAAAACAGCCTTTCGCTGATAGTCCGCGCTGCTGGGATTGAAAGGTATTTGCACGCAAGTGGTGCTATGGATGGGCAGAGGTGGCTGCCGTTGATCCTCCACCATGCCAAAGGGTCTTCAGACTGCGGAAGAAGGGGGCTTTTCAAGTACTCTACGGCATCATTCTTCACTGTATGGCATGATCGGCGGCTCTAATCGGAACTAGTAAATTTGTTAAATGCGCACCACACAGAGTCACCCGAAGTGGAAGGTCTTGGAGATGCACAGGATCTGCCTGGCGGTTCAGCATGCTGATGCACTAGCACCGTCTCTTCTGCTGCCTTCACAAGGAGATCAAGTGCCCATTTCTTTTCAGCTTCGGCAGTGTAGCGTGCATCTTTGTACCTAGGGTCAGCCAACATGTCCAATGCTGGAAGCTGAGACATCTTGATGTCAGGAAATCTAGATTTGATGCTTTTTAGTAGGCTGGATGCAATTGATGCTGCATCATAATCATTCAAATGCTGCGCAAGAACGATCCTTGTGCATTCAAGCAGTGGGATAACTTGTGAGAGAGTTGGGTAACTGTTCCCAGAGAGTTCAGTTGTGGCCTGATCAAGCGGCTGCAAGACCTTTACTGATGCTGCTAGTAGCTACCACTCTTGTGTGGAGAGATTTTCAACCACGTCACATTCTGAGAGCTCCACAGTAATATGGGTACGAAGTCTTAGAAATCTGTCCATCATGGCATGTTCGCTGTTCCAACGTGACGGCACGGCCTGCACTACTTCAAGGCAATCTAAAAGCATGCTTTTCTGAATTTCATTAAGGCGTGCTTGAGCCTTAACACTTCGCTTATACCGACCTACTATTGCCCTTGCTTTTGCACAAAGCTGCGCGAGCCCCGCCCCATCTTTTTTGACACCACTGATGCACAACTGAAACGTGGCCGAAGCACAGCAAGCCCTGCCACGAAGATTGCACAACCACCAAAACAAAGTTTCTCCCATTGTCAGTGACTACAAAGGTCGGCACCGTTCCTTCAGATGAAAGTTCCCACTCCTTTATTACAGTTCTGATGAACTCCGCCAAGTTCTTGGCAGTGCGAGCGTCCACCAATTCGATGCAGGACAGTATATGTACATGTTGCACAAACGTCTTATCCATCACATGGCAAACGAAACTTACTCAGCTGTCGTTTGCTTGTGATGTCCAAACATCCATTGTGATCAAGAAGGACTCCAATCCGCTTGCGAAGACCTCTGTACGCTTCGTTTGGACCTCTTTTTTTTTTTTGATGCATAAAGGACGGGAATGATGGCCCTCGAGAAAGTTGTTCGTGACGGCACTGCGTAATCAGGCATGGTGAGTTTCATGATATCACGGAAGCCAGGCTCCTCAATGATGGAGTACGGGTGCATACCGCATGCAATGAATTGGCCAACCATCTTTGTCATCTGTTGTGCTTTCGGTGCTGTCGCCTTCATTTTTCGTGTGAAACATTCAGCTGCTGACGGTTGCTGAACACACGGCTGGCTCGCCTTCTTCAAGGTGGTAGCGCGTTTGCACACCCGACAGTCATCCTGGTAGGCCTTAAAGAAATCGGGGCGCCTTTTCAAAGGTGTTTGCAATGTCGTCGTCATCCCCGTTGACGTCTTCAAAATGGCCTTGCATTTCAAGCAGTGAGCCTCATTGTCGGGGGCAACTGTCATGAAGTAGCTCCATATCATATTGGATTGCCTTTCGTAGATGCACTGGCCATGGTGCCAACGATCGAACCAGTGGTCGAACAGGTCGAATGTCTAATACTGAGCAAGACAATCCAGTTCGGTGCACCAACTTGCCACTTGCGCTGCTTGCGCCTCTATTAGTTTAGGATCCTCGCTTCTTGGCTTGGATTGCGTCATCTTCTTTTCAGTTGCATTGATGTTGCGTCGATGGGACTGCTGTGTCCAAAGAAGTTAAATGGCACATAGGTTGACAGCACCTCCGAGCAGCACTGGCATGATCGTACCATCGCATCTCCAAGGCTGCCATAGCACCGATAGGTTGGCAGTACTATCAGGGACAGAAGTGTTCAGGACGTGTCGCCGGTGGCTCAAATGCATCGCCATTACCTAGCGACCGGAGATTGGCGCATCTATTTCGCTATCCAAGGGGTGCTCGTATGGAAACATCGGCTCTGCTCTGAGTCTCTTGGGCTTAGTGCGACAAACTGGCGCTCTTACCGGACTATGCCGTCACTCTGACAAGGCGCGTCGCACGCTGCACTTTTTTGCATTTCATCAGCAGCTGCTGCTGAAGCGTTGCTTCGCTTATCAAGCCGAAGGATCGGAACATCGTTCCGGTTACATTCCCAGACCACCACCCCCTCGAGCAAGAATGGAAATGGCTGTACAAAGCTCTAGCGCCCCAAGCGAAATGTTTTTCACACCATTTGCGTGTCCTGGCAAAATTGTCCTTGATAGTACCTCCAAGCAGCACTGCCTGCATCGCGGGCAGTGCTGCTTGGAGCTGTTTTGTTCCCATCAACATGCAAGCAGTCAGAATAGCAAGAAAAGATGCCAGTTGTAGATGGATGTGATCATTCCGTTCTACCAAAGTTCGGCAGTCACATGTTATGTCCGTAGCTTCCCTGACGCCGAGCGTAAATGGCAGTAATCCTCTACGGGTGTGCAATAAGCTTGGCGTTATCACACGCTAAAGGCACCCTTCCCATTGATGTAAGTATACACTTCGGCGAGTCCCCACGCTGCCGCTGAATTTTTTGTACCTCTGCGGGCAATATGATGGCTTGCTTCAATGCTGCCGAGAACGATCACCCATGTTCAGTACGCATGATTCGTCACCTGACTGGGTGAAGTGATAGTTCAGTAGGGCTGCGCGTTTGTCTTTGCATCTCTCCTGTCAGATAATCTTTGCTCCCTTGAAAAAAAGGGGGGGGGGGGGGGGTGTCAAACCCCCTCTGCAGTAAATATGCTGTGGAGTTTCATCAGACTCAACTAGTGATCCGATGAACGTGGCCAAGCGATGCCCGCGTTCCAATATCTGCGACGTTCGAGCTCGCCGATAACGTCACTGCCAGCCAGATTATATAAAGAGTTCGCTGACAATGAATTGAGGTTTCTTGGTTTGGAGCTTAGACAACTGTCTGCTGTGTTCTTCCTTCAGTGTGTCTGCCTCGAAACGGTGGCAGCGATGCGCCTTATGGCAGCAACTACCTTAGTGCGGAGGCTCGAAGACAGCCAGAAAGCAAGATCTTCCGCAATAGCGTGTGGGCCTCGCCTTTCTTTAGTTTGTATCTGGGTTCGCACTCCGACCTGGCTGTGGTATGCGTGTTGACAGACCCCCGAGCTTTGAAAGCGCAATATAAAAAAGCCATCTATGCGGCAATACTCAAAACTGAAACCACTGTGGAAAACCTGTTCCCCCCTTCGGCTGACCATCTTATCATACATCAGGACAGCACTGGCTGGGTGAGGAGGATATCTCTCTCATGGGGGAAGTGGGAGCAGCGACAGGAGCGCCACCTCAAAGGCTACGCGGAACTCTGCGGAGCAAGTGGGATCCGGCCAGCGTTGCGAGCCGTTTGCAGCCGCATGCTCTCGTCACCTTCTGCAGCAGGCCCACGGAGATCCGTCTTGCCTTACTGGTGGACTTCTGGCTCCAGGAAGCAAAACGAGCAAAGAAAATGTGCGCTCTCGTCACCTCCCTCAGCAAATGCTCGGGGATGGCTCTGTCCCAAGAATGTGGCGCGCACGGGAAAACCTGGCTGCTCTTGTCGGCGCATACAAACGTTTGCCGCCGATACCTCCGTAGTCGTGCCCCTGCCCCAGCCAGTAAGTCGGAACTCCTTCTTACGTAGCCTTCTATTTCCGAGGAATGCCTCGATGTTTTTGTAGCTAGCTGGCCCCCTCTGTGTTGTTTGCAATAGCACATGAGTGTTTACGCTTTGTCGTCCCTCCCTTTGTTCCCTCGAGCATGAACCCCTTCACAGTTAGCAAGCGGAAACGCTGCATCCACGGAATGGGAGTGCGGGGGCGGAAGGCTGACCCCCCATATTTCCCCACCACACAAAGCAAGCGGGCAAGTGTCCCAGAAACACTAGTCACGCAAGACTAATACTTCAAAATTTCGAATACCAAAAATTCAGTTCGAAGCAAATATGGAGCTACTACATGAAAGTTGCCCCCGGCAATAAGGCTCGTTGCTTGAAATGCAAGGCTGTTTTGAATATTCGAAATTATTGAATATTTGCACACCCCTATTATGAACCCACAATTTTTTGCATCCTAAATCTATTAAACACTCAAATCATGCATTAATGTTGACCACGATGACTAAAAAATAATCTGCTCAATGCAGAAACAGCTTTTGTATGTGATGGCAAAGTGCCCAGAAAAGTGTGAGGCTGCCCAACCACAGGATGTGTGTGTGCTGCTATTGTTGACATGTCGCCCAACTCCATTAATGTGTGACAGACAGAAACAGAGTGTTTCGAGCAAACAAGCAGCAGCTCACTGCAGCCTTCCAACCCCGAACACCGTTGATGCTGTACTCACCAGGAGTGCGCAAGTGAGCCCATGGTAGCCCGGAGTGCAGTTGCAGAAAAAGCGCCCCTCAGCCAGTGGTGTGCAAGGCGCTCCATTCCGGCATGGATCCTCCAGGTGGCAGCTGTCGTTGTGCTCGCAGTGGCGGCCAAAGCGACCGTCGGGGCACATGCACTCGTACGAGCCAGGACGATCAAGGCACGTGCCACCATGCTCGCAGGGAGACACTTCCAGAGCACACTCATCCACATCAGTCTCGCAACGGCTACCCTCATAGCCAGCTGCATGGGCAGGAAAAAAAGAACAAAAAAGAACGTTAGGTGGCTGGTCAGGGTACCTCACTCCCTTTCAAAAAGAATAAGAAAAGCACTCAAGTCAAGAAAAGTTTAGACAAACGGTGCTATGCCCTCTGTAGCCGCCTGATGCTGCCTGTAACCAAAGCTCCTCAGATGCTCAAAGGGGTCTTGAAACATTCCCTCTCAGCTCTTTCCTGCACCTCCTTTAGTCGCTCCTCACCTTTCGTGCATATGTTTTATCAGCACAGCTTCTGTCTCATCACCGAATATAGGATGCCACAATGGCAGGCGCTTCTTTGCGAAAGAGTCGAGGAGACTGTGCTTGCAAGCACACTGTTGAAGAATTAGTGAGTACGACTGACAGTAATGATAGTGTGGGATCTCAATTGCTTGTAGAATGCACTGAATGATTAACAGTGAAACTGCAGTAATGTGATGTCATCACAAAGCATCTGTTCCATATGCAGTAGGTACTGGGCTAAACTCCCTGTACCAAGTGACATCTGGCAGTCATTTAATGCTCACAAGAAACCACCAGCACGGTGCTCAACTTTCTACAGGTGAAATGCTCAGAAAACCATTTTATAGGCTACTGTCAATTTTGGATACATCAAACTCAGACACATAAAATTGTCAATATATCAAACAGTTCAATATCTCTTCACTCAGAAATTCAATGCAAAAATATAGCTTTATTGCGCGCGTTTATCAAACTACCATTCACTGCAAAATTTTATAGATTGAATGATACACCGCATCCTTAAAGGGGTGGTTTCCCAGTGAGCTCAGCACTTCCATGATCACTTTTCATCTGTGGAGAAAAGCCACATCACTGCATGGCCCTAAAGAGGAGAAGAAGCAGCTATATTGGCTGCTGCATAGCCTAGGGCACTTGCCGCTAGCTCTTGCCACACAGAAATGCTGTGCAAATGCAGGGCAAATACAACATGACAATAAGAGTGTGGGGTGCGATTGGATATGAACTGTGCAGCATTATTCTCTTTGCTGTATGTGGCATCTCTCTGCTTTATAGATGGAATGGCACATCGTTGGCATGGCTGTACTGGTTGAACCAAGTGGTGCAGTAAGCTGCCACTGACTTTTCCAACAGAACGCGTCGGGCATGTTAGATAATACATGCAAGCAATTTTTTTTACTGAAATTTTTTTTAATTACTGGCCACCAAGACGGGGCATGCAGCCCTTGCACAAGCACATTCAATACAGTGCAAAGCATGCTACTGGTCAGATACTGGCCTGGGAATGTTCTGCTCCTAGAGCTGCTACTCGCGAGAACGTAGGCTAGACTAGCTGAAAATGCATTGGTGCCCCCATCCCCTCCTTCCACAAGGTCTGAGAAATAACTTCTACTCAAGAGGTAGACACTGCAGGAAATCTACTCAAGCAAACTAAGCGTGTGTTCACACGCCTGCTCGCATAGCCATCATAGAATGGTCCATATCACCCATTTTGCACACACTTACTTCCATCACAGTTGCAGCTGAAGCCACCCACGTGTGGCACGCAGCGTCCCCCGTGGAGGCAGGTGTCATCAGTCAGCTGCTCACGACAGAAGTCAATGAGCTCAGCACAGGCGGAGCCCCGGTAGCCATCAGCACAGACACACCGATGACCGCCTTTTTCGCCCTTGCATGTGGCACCATTCAGACAGGGCGCACTCTCGCAGAAGTCCCGGAGGCGCTCACAATTGGTCCCCTCGTACCCATGCTCACACTCGCAGCGGTACTGCGTCACATGAGCATCACAGGCAGCAAATGAGGTTTACTCCTGTATGTTATGCAACGCTCTTGGCTCACTTCAGCTTGCCTCATGGGACACTGGAGACAACCAGAATCCACCATGCAGCAAATTAAAAGTGAAGTAGAACAAAAGAATGCATATAAAGCACTTAAACGACCCCTTAGGAGCATGCACGCCCACAAGGAAGGAGTACAAAGAAGTGCAGTGTTGCAAAGAACGGATCAGGACATCTACGGGACACTGTCCAGAGAATCGTGAAGGCGCCTGTTGTGCTTCAAAACATTTGCTGGTGGCTACCACATCTTTTCTGAACCCAGCAGCATGAAGAGGAGGGATGCGTCACCCTACAAAAATTCCAGCAACTCTAGGATAGATGGGCCACATGATCTTTAGTGGTTCTCTTGCAATACCACTAAGCCATGAAATGGAGGCAGGTGTTGCAGAAGGAAGGCTCGCCTTCGTGTGACAGTTACCAAACTTTAATTTCTCTCTCAAGAGATTCCACACTTACTACCAAAGCGGGCCCAGTGTAGTTCCCACAACAACCACTGCAGAGCATGCTATGTATGAGTTAGAGTCTAATTTTTTTTTCTTTTCATTTCCACACCTCACGACATTTTCCATTTATTTTCAAAACGTTTTTATTATCTCCAGAATTCCAGCTCCATAGGCAAACATTGACAGGATAGGGGTGCTATCTAACTACGAAATAAATTGAATTTAAAATTGAGGTGTGCGCCTTTTCACCAGATTATGCAACGGAGAGAACTGAAGTGCAGAAGTTCTCACAGGAAAAAAACAGACAAGCCACAAAAATTTATAGTCACTTACAGCAATTCGCCCAATGATTCCTTGAGGGTAGCATAGCCCATTGTTCAGACAGGGGGCTTGGTCACATGTGATCACTTTCTGCAAATGAAGAATGTAAAGCAGAGAACATTACGATGCAGAGGTCATGTCGCATGAAGCAGAGGTATACACTTACTTTACAGACACACCAACTGAGAATGCACTGGCAACATAGGTGTGAAAAAAAATGCCAGTTTGCATGCTATTCAGCCGTTAAGGTTTTAGTACAAAGTAGGGACAAAAGGTTAACACTACAGCAGCACTGGCACCTGGAAATGCTATTGCAGACACACCAATAACATGAACCTGGGACATTCTGTGGCGAATGCTGTCTGGGGTGTTGGAAACTAAGGGACATAGTATGTTGATGCATGAATGCACCGCTGAAGTGCTCACACATGTGCAAAGCACCTGCTGAGCTCCACGAGGCTGTATGTCAATGTACTTAGATCTGAAACCCATATCCTGTTAACATTTTATGCTATATTGTATGTATGAGCCTACACATGAAGTACGCTCCAAACTTTTACGATGAAAACCTTTGTTCATGTACTACAGTAGAACCCCGTTCATACGTTTTTCACCGGACCGGTAAAAAAAAACGTAACAGCCGGGAAAACGCAACAGTGAGGAAAGCACCGAAAATTAATGAAAACAGTGCAGCTTCGACTTGAAACAATTAATTTCCGCAAATTGACCCTAGGACTTTAAAAAATCGAGAATGGTGGATTGCAGTTTCTTTCGCTCGCTGGAAAGAACAACGCGTTTCTCAATAGCAAAGGCCGCATTGCTGTCAGCGTCGCTTTGCGGTGCGGCCACACCGCACGCACGCAGCAGTGCTGTGCAGTTCACGCGCTCACTGCAGTCCACGCTGAAGCGACGTTGTGCACAGCGTCAAGCACTGAAATGTTCGTAGGCTGCTCGCCGCGCTGCTCCGGGTAAGCCGCCCTGGCTGCCTGTCGACTGCGTTTAGTACGTCCAGCTTTTCCTCAAGGGAAAGCCCCTTCCGCTTACTCAACGCTATCACGCCATCAAAGCACAATAAAGATGTTGTTGCGACTGAGAAGGATGAAAAGGAAATTGCACGGGCCCTGCCCCGAGCCACCACACCACCGCTGTCACTTGCAGATAGAGGGGAGTTAAAAGATAAAAAGAAAGAGTGAAAGAAAAGACGAGCTGATAAGCGACCACAGCCGCGCGCCTCCACCTCACCACCTCCCACGATAAAGATCGCAGCGTTCGGCCTGCGAGGCAGATAGCCATCTAGTGGCGGCCTCTCCAACTCGCGTGCGGCTTCTTGCAGCCAGTTCCGTAGCCAAGCCGGGCCAAGACTCGTCAAAAATCAAAATGGCGGTTGGCGCGCATTGCCCGGGCGGGTTCGGGGAGCCCGGTTGCGACGTATCATGCGGGATCGTTTCCTCGGCTACGACGTAACAGCGGGGTTCCCAATACATTGGATCCTATGGACGCTATGCCGGGACCCGAAGAAAACGACGTAACAGCCGGGAAAACGCAGCAGTGAGGAACGTAACAGCGGGGTTCTACTGTACTGCATTTATGTGACTAAGTCAACACACCCCCAATATCACAAGAAAAGGGGGGGGGGGAGAACTTATTCAAAAGTCAACTATATTTTTTTAGGCCATTGAGGGGCATGAGTTGCGGGGTCGACTTAAACGCGGCAAAACACCGTACACATTCCACCTTATGACCTTGGTAGAGTTTTTTAGGACGCGTTCGCGAAATCTTCGTGTAATTTGCGCACCCCCTCTTTGAAGCCTTAATTTTAGGGAAAAAAAAGTGGGCAAATTATGCCAGTAAATATGGTACATTGCCAACTATAAATTGATTCATTAGCTAGGTAGCATGGAGAGCTTTGCAGTACACACTAGCTTTAAATGCTTCACGATGACGTGCAAGATGGTTATAAAAGTGCAATCGCATTATCGTTATAATTAATTCAATTTTCCAGTTAATCTGAGCTACTGCTACAGCATCATCAAACATGCGCGTATTTCAGGCCGACAAAATGCCCAATATTCTCAATGCATGAACTCATGAGACAGTCAATCCAAACGGGCTGTGCAGCTGGCTTTGCTCAGATGATGAAGCACGACAACTGCCTGTTGCCCAGCAGCAAGCAGCCGCATACCACTAACCATGGCAACCAATCTTATGACTGCCTTGAACGAATGGTTATTACAGTATTGCTGGCGCCATGTGCAGATGCAGTTTGCCATTGCTACTCTTGACCACCTGTCATCAGCGTACACTGCTGTTGCTAGATGTGCTCTCAATGCCCAGCATGCAATATGCCTGCTGCCCAGTCACCATCCGGGCAAGTTAGACAGGGCGTCCAGCAAGCAAGTCTCAAAGATCCCAGCAGGAAATACCCCTTTCCCAATTTTTTTCATTATTTCAGTCAAAATTCCCTGACCACTGAAGAGGCAGAAAAATATAGTAGCTGATGATAATGGACATGAACAGCTAAAAAAATAGATTTTATCTTCCCGTTCAAGTGAGTTTATTTTCTTCCTGAAGAAAATCCAGCTTCAAACTGCAACTCATGATGCCCTTTAATAAGACGGTTACCCTCTTTTTTTTTTTTTCGAGCAAGTGATGTTTCCAGTATGGGGGTGCACATACCACAGTTCTGGTTTTGAAGTGAAAAAGAGTAATAAACATTGTTTACAAGCATAATTTAATACTTCTGAATAGTTCAAATAACAGCACAGATGGTTTAAAGGACAAATGTACTTCCCCAAGGCATAGCGATGAACAGAAACACTTACTATATACAAAAACATCGTACTCCTCCTCATGATCATTGATCATATCCTTAATGCCTATTGGGAGCCACACAGTGAGGGTGGAGGGTGCTCTCCGGGAGCGTACAAACCGGGAGAAAAACAGTGCTGTAACTCTATGGGACATTTGTACTGCCCGCAATTTCGAGCGTATAAACCGGGAACATATCTACAAGGTTCTACTGTATTTCCTGCTAGTGGCTGATATGGCCAGTTATCCTCTCCCTGGTGGAGTGACGTGGAGAGAGAGGGGAGAATGAAGTGTGGGGAGGGGAAGGTACACTGGTCTGCTACCCTGCAGTGGGAGAAAGGGATGAGTGGATATAAAGGAGGAGAAAGGGATGAGTTCAAAGTTGAGCGTAGAAAGGAAGCAAGGACTCTGCATATACGACAAAGTAATAGCCCACTGCACAGACGCGATGCCTTCAAGAAACAGAACAGTGATGCATCAGACTTGCTATTGGAGAGCCATGGAGCGGTGCATTGCTGGTGAAACACAAGATGGCTCACAAGATGACTCACAAAATGGATGAAGAGTGGCAGTGCAAGTGAGATCTTTAGCAAGACCATCCTTTCCACAGTCCCTTTTGACACCTGCAGGCACAGCTCAAACTGTGGAACGGCACCGAGACGCAGTGCCCTCAATATGACATAGCCTGCTCAGCCCTCGCATACTGGCTTTGCTGCACTGTAAGCCCCACCTGCAATGGGCCCATAATTGCTGTTGCATTGAACTTGGATCAGTACAGCGATTTTGGCAGCAGTTTTTAGAGCGCAGCAATAGGTGCCCGTTCCTGGCTTCCGCGGCAGCACCAGTGTGGTCGGCATAACCAGTTGTCCAAGTAGCAGAGCGAAATGTCACTTGGAAGGTGGCTACCACGGGAAGATCCCGGAGGGTGGCCAGCAGTGGAACACATGTGAAGAGCTGCGCTCAGATTTCGCATTACTGGCTATCGTAGTCATATGTCAGATTTTTTTTCGTTTCAGCATGCCAGCAGCGCACAACCGAGTTGAGCTCTTACCTTTGGAAGTTTGGAAGTTAGCTGTAGATTTTTATGCTGCTTTAATGGTTCCCAAGAGTGGCAGTCACATCTGATGGCATTAGGCTCACTTTTGCAAGAATGACAGACAGCTTTGGTTTGAGAATTTTTCAAAAAATTTTCCAACTGACACTCTGTATGCTTATGGGGGCATCATACTCATTGCGCTGCCAGACATCCTTCTTTCAGGCTATCAACAAGACACCCTTTGTTAAATCAGATGCCATAGCAACACTGTCATGGGACAAGCACAGAATGATTGTCAAAAAAAGGCAACAGCTTTTTGTTACCTTGACAGCATAGCCCAAACCAAACAGCATCTAGCCTGTATTAGGTTTGGTTTCTGCATGGACTATGAGATAGGTGCAGCTCGGAAAGCAAGCATTCATGATTTTGACGCCATGGCAGGGCAGTGTGATGCCTTACAAGAGAAATCTGAAAATGCACGAATTCCACATACCACTAGTTCTGGCTTCTTCTACGGAAAATATTTTTGAACGTAGCTACCTTTCTGAATCTGCACCAGCCCAAATCAGCATGTGCAGTGCTCACTTCATAGACAAAGAGTAGAATGGGCAGAAAAAAGAACTGAAAAGAAAGTTGCCCAGACAACGAGAAGACAGCTAAAGTCAAGGTGCCTTATATGTGTGAGAAGAGAAAAGATGTCACGTTTACTGTGTGTGTACCAATGCTAGGCGCTTGCTGTATTGTCGAAATTCACTTTGGACCATCATCTTAACTGTAGTTGGCCCTTTTACCTGAATTGGCCAGCTTTTTGACAGTATCCATAAATTTCCCAGACAATTCCAGGTTTTCCAAGTTGCTAGACAACCTGGTTGGAGCATCCATCATGGCGTTCGCCATTCTGCTCCCTGTTCTCCCACCCCATCTTTTCCCATGCGCTTGCGGCCACAGGGGATCAACAATTTTTGCCTGCCACAAAAAAAAAAAACATCCCCCGACTGACGCCAACATGAAGTTGTTGTGCATCGGAGTCCTCTATAAATCTATCGCAGCTGAGTCATTGTAATGGCTAAGAAGATAAATAGGGCTGTCTCACCCTATCAGTGCAGTTCTGGCCCTCGAAATCTTCAGTGCAGAAGCAGCTGAAGTGGCCTGGCTCCCCATCCTCACACGTGGCCCCATTCTGGCATGGCCGCAGGCTGCAATACCAGATGCGCTCCTCACACCTGCAAAGATCACATCGAATGAACTGCAGCCTAGTCAATCTCTGTCCAAGGATAAAAATAAATAAATAAATCCTACAGCACAAACAAAATGCAAAAAAAAAATGCGTCCCTTAAGTGGTACAGGCACCAAATTTTTGGCTACATGTTTTTTTTGGAACAGTGCATAAGACTATAGTCGGATACAACTTAAGTCTGCAGTGAAGCTTCGCCCACATTAAGGGCCTCCGCACAACATTCCTCCACGACAAAAAGTAGTTCGTAGTTAAAACTTTTCTTGTCATCTAAACAAGAATTTAATCACAAGAAAAACAGTTATAAGCTCGAATTTTGATACCTGGAAAGCCGATCTAAATCATATGATCTGGAACTGCCCGCAGTCCCTACCCGCGAGTCGCTTCATTACCGACTCTGATCATTGGGAGGCTCTATTGCTCAGCCCCGACCCGGGGACACAGATCAAGCTCCTCCAGCTGGCTGAAGACGCCGCCGCTGCCCAAGGGATAGCAGCCGCCGTTTAAGCAGCCAAAGTAAGGAGCGACTTCGGGTCGCTCCCCTATATCCGCTGGAAATAAAGTTCCACCACCACCACCACCTGGCTTGTTCCTGGCTTGTTTAATAAAGTTAAGCAATAAAAAGCTGATTTCATTTACTTTGTGACCAGCTAGCGGAGTAATACAGTACGCCGCGAACCGTGGCCCAGTGTTAACAACTGCTGTTTCTTTAAGTTGTATCCTGCTATAGTATACACGGATTACCACCCGAAATTCGCCCAATGGTAGTGGATAATTTATAACATTTCTTCTCTCCTGTTATTTCGGTTTGAACAGGACAATGACATCAAAGTTTAGTTCAGGTCATGTGAGGCGTAAAAAAACTGCAATATAATCATTGCTTTGTCATTTCAATTCACTTCTACTCTTAATGCCAGCTGTCCCAAACAGCTGAAATGACAACAAATGAACAAGCAGCTATAACACTGCGGCTTTTTTTTATGCTTCACATAACCTGAAGACAACTGTTATGCCATAACATTTCACTGTTGAAACACAAACAACTTGAGGAATTCAATTAGAAATTACCTTATATACTCGTGTAAGGGCCACACTTTTTTTCCGTAGTTTTCACAGGCTGTGACCCTTACACAGGACCGGCATTATATTCAAAAAATTTTTCTTACTGTAGCGGAGCCCCGATTATGGGTCCCTTTTTAATGCTGCGACACGCATTTTTGTGACGAATTAGCACAGTCCCGGCGAATCCTTCAAATACATAATGCATTTCAAGTATGGATGATCGGACGCATGCCCGACGACCGGCACGAATTAACCACATAAAGTAAAACAGATTGCCAGATCAGTTCAGTGGCAGACGTCACGTGATTCTAAGTTAAGATCAAGATCCTCTGAGGATCTGGCGCTCAAATGACCGACGCTTCGAACCAGCGTGCCACATGTGCGACCCACGGCTGTCATTGTGAGGCGGCAATCACCTGGCCTGCTTTTCAGCACGCTTCACTGTCAAAGGCCTAGTGGAAAGCAATTCCACGTTCATTTTAATCTGAGGTTATTGTGTTATGGTGAACTGGTAACAAGGCCAGCCCTTATTCAGTTACCTGTGACTAAATTCAAAGCACTTTCGGTGCAGCTTCAATGCGAAGCACACTAGGCCTAACGACACCGGGTGAGTGGCACACTACTCCGTAAGCCTATTGGATGGCGCGTGCCCAGGAACGCACCGCTGTGGGTGCACCCGATTTTAGTTTTCTTGCTGAGTCTATTGTCTTTCCGGTGCAAACACCAAGTGTGCAGGACGAGTTAGCAGCGCTGCGGCATCACATGTTCACAGTTCCAGGCAGAGTCCAGCCCACGGGATGACACGTGCGTGGTCGTACCGAGTGGCAATTTTTGTTTGCTCACGTCTTACACATCATTACAAAAAAAAAAAGTGGTGTCTGTACAATGTTAATAGCCGTTGTCTGCCTCCTATTCACACACTGCACTCATCACACCAATTTTTCATTTTTTTTAACTATCATATTGCTATCCTGTCCTAGCAACTCAGTGGGATGGCAGCTTTGCCTTCATTGTTGCATGGCAATCTCGCATTTGCCTCAGCATGCAATCCCCAAGCAATTCTCGCATTTATGCAACTGCTCTTGTGTTTTATGAAAAGGCTGTTGCTAGTTGCCAATGGTCACAAATACACAGCATGTAAAAACATGCATTTAATACCGAAATAATAATTTAGACCTAAACGCCGGCTTAATGAATGAAAATGATGATCAGTTATTCACAATTCTACAAATAACACAAACACTGCAACCCTGTAGCATACATAAACAACATACAAAATGAATTCTTTCAAAGTCCTCGTGCTACTATATTCAAAAACATTTCATGCTTAAAACTACTAGTACTATGACATAAAAGGAAGCTCAATGCAGTCGACGCTCACTACAACAGGTCCAGATAGTGTGGAAAGCCAGATATAACGGACATTTGACTAATTTTGTTAGGTAACCACACATTTTAAATCCAACATGTTTCGGTTTTAACAGACCTGGTTACAACAGACCATCGCTTACTGCGGAGAACATTTGCAGAAAAATTTGGCCCAGAACATCTTTTACAATGCAGTGCAGTGGAAGATGAAAATACAGCGATAACGAAGAGAGTGCGAAGAGGAAAGCAAAAGAGGAGGGTGCACCAAAGAGTGGGCGAGGGCGGAGTAGGACGGTACCGTAACAACGGTGCCAGTGGTGCTTCATCGATGGTGATGACTGCTGCAAAATGCACTGCCCAGGCAGAGGCCCAGCAGTGAATGATTGCTGTGCGCCTAGTCGAGGCCGAAATAATCCAGAGCTACCTCCACTTGGCACTGTATGTTCTGTCCGCAGTCACCTATGGTTCAAATACCGCAACAGCTGCGCTCAAATATCGCATTACCGAGAAGAATAATTGTTGGCCAATTTTTTAAATGCCATTTTATCAGCAATGTCTTTTGCTGCCAGACAAACATCAGCATAGCCAGTAAGAGCCATAGAATCGATTTTTATGAAGAACAAATATTGGATGGAGCTCTCAGCAGTGTACCTTTAACAGGACCCTCATTCACTGCAACACCATAGTCCCCGAGGTGCTCTTATAAAAGCTCAAGCACAGGTTCATTATCAACTGCTGTTGCATGCAAATCACTGTAGGATACAAAGATGGTATTCATAAGAAGTCCCTAGTAAACACAACGCAATCGCAGCTGAGGCCTACCATTTTGACCAGGCTTCTAACAGATCCAGTGTTTTGAGACATAAAACCTAAACTATTATCAGGTAATGGTGCTTATGACGAATAAAAGGACAATTCCTAGTTCTTCTCTGAACACAAGACAAGTACTCTGATAAGGACTCAGCAGTGCAAAGCTCACCGCTTTCCTGTGTAACCATCGGGGCAGTCACATCGGAACCCTCCATCCAGGTTGATGCATGGTGCCCCTTGGAGACAGGGGCGTGTGGCACACTCATCGACATCCAACTCGCAGCGTTCGCCTTCATAGGCTGGCGGGCAGACACAGACGTAAGACTTCAGAGGGTCCTGACAGCGGCCTCCGTGGGCACACTGTTCAGGTTGGCAGAGAATGCAGTCTGCTAGAGGCTCGGTGGAGCCCAGAAGCTCAAATCGATTCCACTTCGTAACATCGTCGTTGCCCATGAGACGGTCAGGGGTGAAGAATGGTAAAAGAATACCCCCAAGTCGTACTTCCTTAAGGCAGCCCTCAAATGGGGCATCCCGGGGATTTCCAGCAGAAGCTGCAGCAGGGTCACCACCGAGCACCACAGCCTCTTTCAGGAGGTCCGACAGCCCAAGTGTTCCATCATCAACCCTGTTGAGTACCCTTACATCTTCTGGAGAGAGAGTGGCATTGACGGCGCTGCTGCTGACATTGATCCGCAATTCCTGCAGCAAAGAAGAGTTTTTGCAACCATTGGAAGCTGCACACTGAAATGCAGTCTCAACGGCAAAGGTGGCTAGGCAGGTATAACTCTTTTCCAGTGAAAATGAAAAAAAAAGAGAGAAAAATGGCCACCCAGTACATATGATGTCACCAGCATCAGACGCCCATATTTCAGAAGAATAACCTCTTTAGAATGTTCACAATGTGTGCTCTTCTGTCACAAATTACAGAATTCTAAAACCTGTTTATAATTTCGGTCCCACTGCTACTCTAAACAAAATTCAACAGTAAGGAAGATGTCTGAGATTGCTGGTATTCCATGATAATGCAGGTATTGCAAATTTCATCACTGCATGGATTTCTTGTTTAATGGTACAAGCTCTGGTGATTCAAGCAATTTTCATGCTGACTTGCTCATATTCTGCTTCAGAAGGAGCCACAGAAAGAAATGCTCATGAATGAGAACAAGACATTGAGCCTTAGCTGAAAGAAGAAAGTCCAAGGAGGTCACTTCTAGGCCATGCTGCCTTGCATCACCCGTGTTTCAAATCAACTGAAGGTGAGGGGAACCAGCATCCTCACTCCTGCTAAAATTGGCCATCGCATACGTGCTACAAGAGCCCTGCTACACGGCTTTAAGGTATACCCCTTGGGCTCTACTTTTGATGCCACTGTCACATGGGCACTTTCAATTATGATCGAGACTCCATCCATATCCGGTGTCACTAATTGGTCAATTCAATCACAGTTGAGCCCAATCCTGCTTGATGCCAGTCCGGTTCCTGAAGTGCAATCGAGGGCTGCCACCTTCATGCTTAGGTACTCTATTAGGTATTCTATTAAAGCTATAATTTTTTTTTTTTAACCGTAATCAGTATGGCTTGATTCACAAAACTGGGTTCACACTGTCAACGCCATCCGCCTGTGCGAATGGTAAAAGCAGATTCACACCACAGACTGTTGGCCCGCAAACCAGGCGTCACGTGATGTCTCACTTCTGGTCGATCTGGTTCCCTCCTGGCCAATAATGTCAGCAAACTAGCATGGTTTATGGTTTATGGGGGTTTAACGTCCCAAAGCGACTCAGACTATGAGAGACGCCGTAGTGAAGGGCTCCCGAAATTTCGACCACCTGGGGTTCTTTAACGTGCACTGACATCGCACAGTACACAGGCCTCTAGAATTTCGCCTCCATCGAAATTCAGCCGCCGCAGCCGGGATCGACCCCGCGTCTTTCGGGTCAGCAGCCGAGCGCCATAACCACTGAGTCACCGCGGCGGGGCCAAAACTAGCATGGTGAATGACTGTTAGCATGCCTAATCTGCCTAACGCCACATGCGAAGGTGAAGACCACAGGAGCGGTGATAAGTGAATTAGATATGCGCGCAGCCTTTCCTCTATGTGGCTCTATGTGGGCCAGGCACAAGCCTTGCGGAGTGCAAATTGAACCTCACGAGACTGCTGGACAGTGAGCCAATAGTCTGCTGTGAGAATCGGCCTTAAACAAACAGCACCCATGTACACAGGCCAGTGATCTGCTATGTCGTGTGCCTTTGTGATGGTACGTCCTGCAGATGTTTTACAGCCACTGAATTTTTTTTATCAGAAGTGTTTTTTGTTTACTTTTCCTTCTTGCAAACCCATTTGTTTGTCACCATTTATACAACCACATGGGCATGCAGCACCACCTTTAGCAGGCCAGCTCACCAATTGGGATTGAGTGGGAATGTGTAACAGCGTTGCATATGCAGTGCACTCCGAGTTTCAATCAAGAACTGGGCTCCAGGAAGTGCCCGTCTGACAGCAATACTACCGTCTAAACGCGTGTAAGGGTCGCACCCGTTTTCCCGAAGGAAATATTAAAAAAAAAATAAATCCGTGTAAGGGCCGCACCCGAACTTTTCACGACCCAGGTAGGAATAGCCTTCTAAATGCACGCGCCGTGGCCTCCGCCATCAGCTCCGGCTGCGCACAGGAGCTTCCAAGTGCTGTCCATGGATGGCGCTTTCCTCCATGATGGCGCCCGAGGCCGTGGTCATCATCATCATCATAAACTTTTTTCTCCGCCGCGATTTCCCGCCATCCACATCGACATCAGCATCGCCAGCTCCAGCCTTTTGTTGTTTTTGTGGCATGTTAGCTCGCCGTAGTTGTGGTGGTTGTAGCTTTTGCGTGCTGCTGCTGAGCTTTGCAGTTTTAGCCCGATGGGCAAGTGCCTTAACAGCTACACAGCTGGGAGTTAGCTCTCGAACATGCAAGCGTGCGGTGGACAAGAAATTCGACGCAGCCGAGGAGTGCGTCCGATGATGGTGCAACCAGAAGGATGCATTGAGAAACACAAGCTGCAAAAAGCCCGCTTTCCGAGGCAAGCCGTGCGAGTTTCCAGAAATGGAAGAGCTGCTCTCTTATGTGATGGAAGTGTGGAACAACGGCTACACGTTGACAGCGGACGTGCTGCGCGGCTTCTTTTGGGATGAGTGTGCACCAGAGCACAGCATCAGCCCAGAGTCAAAATACTAGGCGAGTGACGATTGGATGCAGAATAAATGCCGTTCATTCCTTGATTGGTGTGCTTTTACTTAAAAAAAATTTTTTTTCGCAAATCGCGTGCATGGGCCGCACCCCGAAAGTTGGCCCTCGAATCTGGAAAAAAAGTGCGGCCCTTACACGCGCTTATACGGTACAAAGGCTGTACATTTTTTTTGGTGCAAGTAGGAAGAACATGAAGGCAACATGTATAGTGCCGCAGCAGTAGTGGTGTCCTTATCAGCACACTGCTTGGGACACAGAGCACATGCTGTCTTCAGGCTTGCAAACGCTGCATAAACCTAAAAATAATGAGCAGCATAGATGGGTTATTAGCTCAAAAGTTCTGTCCAACTCACCCGCCACTCTCCCTGCGTGGCATTGACCCCGAAGCTCAGAGTCTGTTCACTGAAACCAAACTGCCAGCGAGCCTCCACTTGACCACCGACCAGCGCCAGCGAGAAGAAAGGACCACTGTCCGAACCAGAAGCTAGATGCAGCAGGCCACCATCCTGAGAGCGTGTTCGGAACCACAGGGATATGCCATCCACCTTACGCTCACTTGGCAGGAAAGCTTGATAGCGGAAAGTTGTGCTACGGTTGGCATCGAATGTGGCCGAGGACACACCTGCAAACACACAAGAAAATGTTTCAGGAACCCAGATGTGCAGCGTGATGCTGACAGGGTTGATGACACATGTGGATATGGGGCTTTAGTAAATCAAGTTCCAATGGTGGGAATGGCCATGATTGCTGGCTTGAAAGCAGGCAAAAACCACTCTAGAAAAGCTTTGTCATGTCTTGTAGCAGGAGCCACACATTGCAAAACATGGCGGTCACACAATGCATGAGTGCTGATCAATTGCGGCACTGATGACGTGTAGGCAAAGCTCTGTGCTCGCAGATGTGCACTGCGCAGCTGTTGATTGTGGTAATGGCTGATTTGGTCAGAGTGAGCTGGCGGCAGAATGGCAGCCAGCGACGCAAAACAAAGATGCCTCCCACCCGCTCGTGGGTGAGATGATGATGGTACAGTACGGCTGCTGTAAAAACATGTGCTTCACCAAAACGTGGTAGTACTAAAATTGACCACTAGCGGTGTGTGAATATCCAATTTTTGGTTGCAAAGGAAACCAAATATTCCTCAATAGCTTAAACAAAAAAAAATGCCTCTAGCAAACCAACACAGCCACGAAAAAACACTGATGTATTGAATACAAATTTCATTGTACTTATTATTATATCATTTATTATACCTGCATGGCCTACTGGACTTTAAGTGAATGGGAGTAGGGGAGAGGGAATCGTGGAGTACAGTGTAATCCACTTATAACAATATCAGATATAACAATATATCGCTTATAACAATAAAATTTGTTACATTTATCACTTCTCCCATTGCCCCCATGCAAAAATGAACCGCATGATAAAATTATCGACGAAATAACGCATACAATAGGATTCTGGCTGCCCGGAAGGTGTTTACCACCAAACTTTTCCTGAAAGTTTGATAAGGGTTTATGGGTTTAAGGGGGTTTAATTAACTCTTTCGCTACCGCGCCATAAGCCATCATTCGCATATGATCGATTCAAATTGCCCACGCAAAAATGTTCATTTTGGAGCGTCGCAGACGTGCTCCGCCATCTAGTTAGCAAGCTCAACAACTGCTCTTTTGATTGCAGCCTTGGTTTCAGTGTTTTGACATGAGGGGGCACCGTGAAAAATAAAACTTTGAATGGCTGCAGCAGCGTCAGCCGGAGAAAACGGCATCCGCATCGCCACGCGCTCCTCGAAAGCAAAAGCTGACATCGAGCACGTCGGCCGGTTTCGGTTTCGTTTTTTGCGACGAAAGCAGCGGTTATTAGTCGGGCAACAATGTACAAACATCGGATTTCAGTTTCAACAGCGAGACTTCGCCTCGGGCGCCTGGAACGTCAGCGCGTACTTGCATGTAAGTTCTGTTTTCGTTCGCTGTGTGTTTTCTGCGGTGCATACGGTTTGTAATTGATGACAGTGGTTTATTTTCGTGCTTCAGGGTCTTCACAATGTATGGCGAAGATAGTTTGCCAAATGCTCAAGGTCGCGTCGCGTTTTTCAACCGAGACGACTGCTAGGTGTCCATATCGGCACATCGCTGCGGAGCGGCGCTCAGAGATTTGCTCGACCTCTCGACTTTTTTTTGATGCTCTTCACGGCGGAAATGATGAAGACCGTGTGCAGAAACACTAATAAATATGCATGAATGAAGATTTTGAGCAAGCAAACATACGCTCGGTGTGACGGCTCATGGGAAGACGTGAATCTGTTGGAGATGCTGATGTTCATTGGAATCATTGGAATCTGCTTCTAGCCGCCACGTATCAATATAGATTGGAATTGTTGACCTGCCACGACTATATCTCTACTGAAATACCAGAATAATCTATTCTGGCCCTCTACCATCGAAAATCATTTCTCAAAATTGGTTTTTCGCTTTTCTGTTTGTTTTGTTTTTGCACTTAATGGACCCGGATGATTCAGTGGCGGCAGCTTCTATTTTCAAGACTTGGAAAGTGTCCTGGCTTTTGAACCACATCGATAAAACTTATTTATTCGATCCTGATGTTTTAGAGCTTGCCTAAAATGCCAAATTTTATCAGCTGGCTTTCAGGGAGCGGCTCATTCAAGAAATCTTCGGGTATGATGAGGGAAAAGAAGTCCATGCCCCCAATCCTCCCACAGAATCCATTCAACACCAACCGAAAAAAAATGAAAAAAAGAAGAAACTGCAAGCTCGGCTATCAGAGAACAAGGGAGGAACAAAGATAAAACCTTATGTGAAGCACCTGTCAGTCTACCCCTGCTTCACATCTTCACCCCCGATTGCTCTTCACAGTGGCACCACAGTCATGACCCCTGACTTGACAGGCCATGGAAAGTGCAGTAGTTTTTTCTCATAGCTGAAATTGTGAATAATGACAGCTATAAACAAGTGCAACAGTTTGTATATTCCAGTTTTCCTCTAATCAAGTACTGGCTTAGTGCAGCCGGTAATTTTTGTTTTTGCTATATACTTTTTTTGTTTTTAGCAAATTTCACAAATAAATGTTCATTTACTTTTGCACACACAACTCTTCTGTTTGTTTCATTCAGAAGTGTAACTAATACGCTACAATTTCATGCATTGCAATATGTGCTGGGTGTGTTAGTTCTTGTGAAAAAAATTTTTCTTTCAGCACACTCCAAATCGTCCATTTTTCCGCGGTAGTGAAAGAGAATGTCCTAAAGCGACTCAAGCTTTGAGGGGCACCATAGTGAAGGGCTCCAGAAATTTCCACTACCTTGGGGTTCTTTAACATGCACTGACATCGCACAGTACACGAGCCTCTAGAATTTCGCTTCCATCAAAATTCGACTGCCACGGCCGGGATCAAATCCGCGTCTTTCGGGTAAGCAGCTGAGCGCCATATCCACTGAGCCACCACGGTGGCTGAAAGTTTGGTAAAAAAAAAAAAAAAATTGAAGGGAATGACATGAAAACTCCGCAAACAGACCAGTGGGGCGAAATCCGTGAGGAGGCGTTGCGTACGGCCTTCGGAACCAAGCGCTATCATTGTCACTATCATTAGGAAGGAGGGAAAAGCTAGCTTGGCTGCCACCACGTAAATTCTTTCTCACACAATCATAGTTCTACTGTTTCCGCCTGTTTATGCATTCCTGAACTGTGTAAAAACGGCGGCGACTAAGCGCAAGGCGATACCTCTGAACTCACCCAACTTTTTTCATTGAGAATTCACTTTTTTTTTTTTTTAAATCTTAGTGCACTCCTCTGTTTCGTGCTGTCTGCAGTGCAGAGTTTGGCAGAGCGACAAGATTCTGTGCACCTTTGACAGGAGTGCCGCTGGCGGTGGCTACATGCATGGGGGAATAAGTTGGGTGTGTTCGTTTTGCCTTTTTCTTTTGCTGGTCCAGATATAATGATTATCTGTTATAACGATAAGATTTTCTGGTTTTCTCAATATCACTATAAGTGGATTGGACTGTATTAGTAGAAGTAGTAAAATTTGAACAAGAAAATGTTCTCACAAGCAATTTTGCACCAGACCAGGTCAGGGGCGTAGCCGGGGAGGGTGCTTCGGTGTCAGAACACCCCCCGAAATTTCCTGAGCACTGCATCCTGCCCTCCTTTTGGCCTTTTTTCGCCCATTATATTTACACACCACATCGATATATTAAAATATAAAAACGAAAACAAGAACAATGTCTGTTAATCCTCGAGAAGATTGATGTACGTTGTCACGGCTCTATAATAGGAAGTGCAAGTTATTGCAGAAAAGAGTCACTCTTCTTTGCCATAGCATGACATATGGCAGTCCTTTATTGTAGGCACAATTCACGCAATTAAACATACCTTTTCACGTCAACCTACCTTTTCACCCTTTGCACTGTCCCCAAATGATCATAAACTATTGCAAAAATAAAAAATGCTTTTCTTTTTTTAAAGTGCCTCTGCGGACGGGCGCAGGTTCACATGAATGGGGCAGAAGTTATGACAAATGCCATTCGTTCGCAGTTGCTGATTTTCTTGTGGAGCAGAAGCCTCTGTGTTGTTTTATATTACAGTCAAGCCCACTTATAACAATATTCAAGTGCCATGGAAATACCATTGTTATAGCCAATAATTGTTATAACAGGGTTGTGCCAAAAAAAAAGAAAAGATGACAAACTTCAGAGCATTTATTGACAGTAAATATCCGGAGTGGTTTGATTGTTCTAATGCCTGTAAAAGCTCGTTAATTCGAACTTCAGGGAACCGGAACAATGTTCACTGTTCACCGATGACCAAAGCACCGCCATCACTGCGCCACCGGGAGTTTCGCGCACCTCCGTGTCACAGGAATCAAGCCGGCTTTCCGGAAGTGATTCTTACGGGAAATTCAAGAAGCATGCAGAACTAAGGGTGCGGTGACAGCTGAGAAGAGAAAAACCGCGCTGGCTGCACGCACGTGCATTGCACTGACTGATTGGGGGTACGCATGGTGCGCGTAGCCAATGCAGCAATGCAGCAGCTCTCGTGACGCGATGACGCCTGCCTCTTTTGCTTTCGTGGCGTTGCTGCGCAAGCTTAGTCCATTGGTCGGCCCCACATGTGCGCACTTTTGTGTTGTAAGCATGGTTTTGCTGGTGTGGTTGTAGCATTCCCTTCTTTTTTTTTCTATAACGGTTGACGCTCAATTACCAGATTTAAGTGTCATAACCAATAATGTGCCTTGACAGCATTGCTATAAGCAGTTTATTTTACCATAGAACACATAGCAAAGCTGATGGTGCCATGACTGACCATTGTTATATCCGATATATTGTTATAACCAGTATTGTTATAACCAGTACTGTTATAAGTGGGCTTGACTGTATGTGAAAATATTGTAAATAGACACAAATTTTCGTTCGAGAGTTTTCTTTCTTTTTTTTCTGTGAGACAATAAATGTTCTTTACGAATCAAGTCCTCGGAGTTCTGCGTGCATGCATATTTTTATGTAGATATTACAGTGAACGAAACAACTAACTCTTCGACTTTATTAAAAGCAGAAAAATGCTGCTTTATTAAAGCATAAAAATGACTAAGATATTGTTTGGGTGCAGGCTCTCTTTCCTTTTATTTTTTTACCAGCAGCGTATAACACCCCCTGAAAAATTTTTCTGGCTACGCCACTGGACCAGGTGATGGTGACCCTTGAAGGGCAACAAGGCACCACTGCACCAAATGGTCAATGCCAACAGCAGTCACATGCAGCAATGGAGTAAGGCCTGAGCAACTGCCACATACACAATCACAGCAAGCCGCAACACAAAACTCACACTCGAACCCCTGCTCCAAATCCTGGCAAGTGCTCTGGTTGGGGCAGCTGTTGAGAACACATGGCTTTAGTTCTTCACAGTGCTTGCCACGATGTGATGGCGGGCACAAGCACCTGCAAAAAATGACAAGCAAGAAACAATGCTATCAAGCAGAACACGAATGAATCGCACAATTTACCAAGCACTGTCAATATACCCTTCCTCACTAAATGTGACCATCTATACAAAAGCTCAAGGTCAAATGCAGTTTAATGGAATCTTTTTGCCTTGACGATGCGATCCTGGATAAACCAAGAAAGTAAAGCGATGTTGCCCACAGTAATGTACATGTTATGCTATGAAGCATGTATCAAGCAGGGTAGATTGACCTACTACGCAGGTTGGAAATGAAACATCTGCCAATCTTTGTTTCATGCATTGTAGCAAGCCAGCATACTGCAGAAATGGTGGTAGCTGTTCGTGAGCTCTTCAGTCTGAGCTACGCTTGTCTATGCCAGTGACGGCATAGAAATTTATACTCCCCAATCCTGCCAGTACTTTTTTGTACTTGGGTGAAAAGAAGGTCTTCAATTAGGCCTTCAGGCTAAATGCTAGTGCATGCCCTTGAGAAGAGAGTACATAACCTTTACTAAGACTTTAATAAACTGGCTAGCCACACCAGGACCTGCTGAAATAATTTCAACCTAGGGTAAAATAAGGTGAATGTATAATCATGCAAGAATTTGATTCTAGCTACACCGAAGTCACCCTATTTGCAATCAGAACTGCGGCAGCTACCACTGAAGCAGAAACCACTCCCTCCCAGCGAACTCACTTTCCTTCGCTCACTGGACAGGGTGATAAAAAACAAAAGTTGCACCTGGCTTTCGCTTTGCCTCATTTGACTGCATTATATAACTTGCGGACGAAAATAAAGTTCTCAAAACTCTTCACTCACATAGACTACCTTACTATGCAAATATGTCACTCCTCCTGGTGTCATATTTACAAGGGGAGATATCATCTGGCATCATTATTACACTTCGTACCACATGTAACAGAGGTCCAGTCTTTAATAACTCTATATCATCATAGGTAAAAGCTCGTTAATTCAAACCCCGTCGATATGAAAATCCAGATAATTGAACCTGCCAACATGGACTCGGCCAATGCCCATGTAAGTCTATAGCTAGAAGAACAACGCTGGGAGCAAGACTACGGATGAAAGTAAGGACCGACACAGCACATGTGTCTCTCCTTACTTTCATCCGTCGTCTTGCTCCTAGCGCAGTTCTTCTAGGTATGCATTACCAACAAGCCCGACACCTTGCTCTTGTGAAGGCTAGAGTGTTGCATGCTCGCAAATTCAAACATTTTGGGTCTAGCACCGGCTAATTTGAACAGGTTCCCAAAAGGGACGCTCTGCACAGGTATGACTGGCGCGACAAGCAATCATCCAAATAGCCCTACTCAAACCTGAATGCGATGTTGCCAAGTTGCTCACACACCTCTGACGTGTGGGCAACGGCAGGCGTGACGACGAACAGAAGGTATCTCCAAGAATAGTCACACCACATAGTTTCCGTTTTACTTTTCTCAGCTTCGTGCCAGCCTGCATCTGCCAGCCAACCAAGCCAGACATGCAGCGTTTCAGGCACTGACTGGCACGCCGCGCTAGTCTTTCCCATTCTCATTTTTTATTTCTTGTTGCTTCAGGGCCGCTGAGTGTTTCTGTCCACATGATTCTTCCATTCTTCCAGTGCCATTTGCAGTTCATGCGGTGAAGCCTCCTCACATGTGACACTGCCACTTGTGAGGTGTGCAATGCAGCAGCGCGGAGCTCCACCACTAAAAACAGTCACTGTCTCGCTGTTCTCACCTCAAAAGCAAGCAACCATTGCCAAGTCTTGCACAAAATAAATTTACCATGATGCAAGCAGTTCAGGGTGTAGAAGAGTGTTATGTGAAAATATTGGAAGGTATCTATAACGATTGCACAGCTCCCATAGTCCTCCATAAAGTCAGCAATAAAATTCCAATAAGGAAAGGTGTCAGGCAGGGAGACACGATCTCGCTAATGCTATTCACTGCCTGTTTACAGGAGGTATTCCAGGGCCTGAATTTGGAACAGTTGGGGGTAAGAGTTAATGAAGAATATCTGAGTAATTTGTAATTTGCTGATGACATTGCCTAGCTAAGTCACTCAGGACATGAACTGCAAAGCATGATCAATGAGCTGGACAGGCAGAGCAGAACGGTGGGGCTAAAAATTAACATTCAGAAAACCAAAGTAATGCTCAACAGTCTAGCAAGGGAACAGCAGTTTGCAATTGGTAGCGAGGTGCTGGAAGTAGTAAGAGATATGAGCAGTGGGAGGTGGCCCTGACCAGCGAGACCCTGAATCAGCAACTTAAGTTGGTTCAGCAAGTCCGTCAGTCAGCTAAAGCCAGTGGCGCCTTGGACTAGGGGTGCCACCCAAGTTGCTCGAGCAACCTTCTTTTTAAATAAAAGTTTTCTCTCTCTCTCTCTCTGTCTACTTAGGGCAGGTAGTGACCGCTGATCCGGATCACGAAAGGGAAAATAACTACAAGAATATGAATTGGGTGGAGTGCATATGGCAGGTTCTCTCAGATGATGAATGGCAGTTTTCCAATATCCCTCAAGAGAAAAGTATATAACAGCTGTATCCTACCGGTACTCACCTATGGGGCAGAAACGTGGAGGCTAACAAAGAGGGTTCAGTTTAAGTTAAGGACAACGCAGTGAGCTATGGAAAGAAAAATGATAGGTGTAATGTTAAGAGATCGAAAACAGGCGGAGTGGGTGAGGGAAGAAACATGGGTTCATGACATTCTAGTCAAAATCAAAAGGAAGAAATTGGCGTGGGCAGGGAATGTAATGCGAAGGCAAGATAATCGCCGGTCCTTAAGGGTAGCGGAGTGGATTCCAAGAGAAGGCAAACATAGCAGGGGACGGCAGAAAGTTAGGTGGGCGGATAAGATTAAGAAGTTTGTGGGGATATGATGGTCGCAGCTAGCAAAAACTGGGTTAATTGGAGAGACATGCGAGAGGCCTTCGCTCTGCAGTGGGCGCAGTCAGACTGATGATGTTGATGCAGTTTTTCTTAGTTTTTTTGGAGTCATTCGATAATTTGCTCTTTCAGAAAATTCGAACATTTTTTCCGGTCCCTTACAGTGCAAAGCTTTTACTTTATAGCTTTCATGGTGCAGCGTAAATCAAAGAAAAAGCCCAATGCAGCATTTGTTCTTTGTTAGCTTGATGCAAAATGAGTGATGGAAGATGTATTCACTGGGAAGTGAGCAGCTCTTGCTTCAGTGGGCACTGACTTCCATGTTTCCTGCCCCAAACAGGGCAGCCTGAACATGGCTAAGGACAATTTGTCACATTTTATGATGACACCCTCTTCTTATTTTAGTTCAGAATAAGACAGTCATAACAAATGTGCCTACATCACAATACAGGTATATATTTTCTTCTTAAAAAGTTTTTAACATGCACCATCTCTGCTTTTCTCTACGAAATGTATGTCGATAGTTAATAAGAGGGATGCGCAAATGTTCCAAGAGTTAGGAGAGTTTGCACATTAGCAGCCTTTACTACTCAAATCTTCCTAATATTCACTGGAACTTCCAGACAAACACCGGTTTGGTTTATTGGTTTATTGGGGTTTAACGTCCCAAAGCAACTCAGGCTATGAGGGACGCCGTAGTGAAGGGCTCCGGAAACTTCGACCACCTGGGGTTCTCTAACGTGCGCTGACATCACAGTACATGGGCCTCTAGAATTTCGCCTTCATCGAAATTTGACCGCTGCGGCCGGGATCGAACCCGCGTGTTTCGGGCCAGTAGCCAAGTGCCGTAACCACTGAGCCACCGCGGCGGGGCACCGCCAAACATCATCGTGGCATTTCTGAATGGCACTCACTAGTCTACTCTACAGCATTTCCACTTGTGACACCACCCTTGCTGCTTCCTCATAGGGTCGGTTGTCAGCACACAGCCAAGGCACATGCTTGAACTGCAATGCTTTTCATCTGCATGCTGCTATATGCCTGATGAACCTTAATCTGACCCACCAAAACGCATGTACAGTCGCCGACTGATTTTTCGGACTCCAAAAATTCGGACATGCTCGATTATTCAGACTGCTTCGTGGCACCGCCACTCTCCCCATAGACCGTAATGTATAACAACTGCCGAAAGTTCGGACATCTTGCAGCCTCTCGTTTGATTTTTCGGACACTCCTTGAGCCAACTCGACCGGCAGCACTTGCCGCACCGACGCTCACCGACGCGCGGTTCACTTCGCTCAACGCCATTTTTGTTTTGAACTGAGCCTCCTTGCTGGCCCGCGAGGTGGCGCTACTGCAAATTCCCGCTCATCATCATCGTTTCCGCGTGGTTCGGTAGCGCGCCGCATGGTGGCGCGCCACACCAGTTCCGGCCGCAGCTTAGTAAGCCATCTCAAGGCAATCCAGGAGCCGCTTTGTTTGTTTATCCGGCAGCAAGCCCGCGAGAGCGCTGTGGTAGCACGCAGCACTGGAGATGCGATATTAGCCTAGGGCGGCTTACAGCCGGCGTTTTGTCATCGAAAGGGGTCTGTTGAATCCCGAGTAGCAGTATCAAGACGTTTCGTTGAAGCGCGCGTGAGCATTGACTTATGCAACGCCAGGCCGACGGCAGCAAGCCCGCGAGAGCGCCGTGGTAGCACACAGCGCTGGAGATGCGATATTAGCCTAGGGCGGCTTACAGCCGGCGTTTTGTCATCGCAGGGGTTTGTTGAACCCCGAGTAGCAGTATCAAGACGTTTCGTTGGAGCGCGCGTGAGCATTGACTTATGCAACGCCAGGCCGGCGGCAGCAAGCCCGCGAGAGCGCCGTGGTAGCACGCAGCGGTGCAGATGCGATGAGGCCCGACGGCTCTCGAAACGATGTAGGGGAGGAGGCAAGTAGAGGAGGTGGTGAAAGAACGAACGGAGAAGAGGAGGAGGAGAGGCGGCGTTGGGCGAGGAGACATATGCAACGCCAGTCCGGGATCAGCCAGTGCATGTAAATAAACGATTTCTTTCTCTTTTTTTTCTGAATTTGTTTTTTCGGACACCTGTTTATTCGGACATTTCCGCGGTCCCCGTGAGGTCCGAATAAACGGTCGGCGACTGTATTGACAGCCTTCATAAACTAATGCCAATTTTAACTCAGCCAAACTGCATTCATAGATCCAAATAAGCGCACCACCACCACATACATCATTTATTCAAGTGCCGCAATGAAGTTTGTGACTGGGTACAAAGGTGCTGGCAGAGGAAGCAAAGAGTAAGTAGTGTCCCTATCAGAGTCATGCATTGTTTTCAATCAACACAACAGATGATATGGTGCATGTGAAAGCAGAGTTTCTGAGCTCCCACCATTGCAGATTATAGCCCAGTGCAAGTAAATTCTTTATCCCTTTGTGCGAGATGAGGCTAAGACTTAATTAGATAATGTTGAATTATTTGGGTTTAAATTTGACAATAGGATTTATATTTGAAAATTAAACTTTAGCAGAAGCCAGAAACTATGCTGGTTGCCCAGCACTTGGTTTTGACGCTGTGATGGCATGACAGGACTCTGTTCTTACCTTCGTATTGGCCTTATCTGAGAACCTCTTGGGTCAAACCTTCGCGCATTAATGGTGATGCAAATGTCCTACTCTGTTAAAGCTTGATGGCAGTCTCACCTTCCTATGAAGACGAGGCATAGGAAATCCATTTCTTGAAGTTTCATAAATGACTACCCAACTTTCAGTATACTGCAGCCTCATTCCGCACATTACAGTCATGCACTTTTTTCCTATTGTGCGCACACAAATGTGACCCTTGTGTTACATTCGTATGCTTTTTAACTGCGACAGCAGTGCTAGTGTCACCCCACCCCCAGAAGCCTGGCATCTGCCTTCCACCCTCACCCACCTCACCGCCATCCACCTTCACCCCCCAGAAGTGCCACCCACCACCAATGCCTTTACTAGGCCGCCCCCGACTAGTAGCCCACGCAGCAGCAGAACGAAAAAGCGACAACCAAATCAAATTCAAAGATGCAGTGGAAAGGCCCTACAGAAGCACCCCCCCACCAGCCCTCTCCCCACCCACTTCTGCCTACCTTCACCCTCCAGATAAATTCTGTCGCGTGTGTGAAGCCTAGGCTTAGAGTACAAGTATCCATAAGAGCAAAAGCATCAAACTAACCATTAAGAGTAAATCCAACTGTTTTTGCAGAATTGTCGCATGAGATGTCTGATCGTCTCCTATTTTTTTTTTTTTTATGTTTCCCAACCCCAAAACCTGCCCTTGCTTTACGATCACGGTCGCATTACATTTATGTAAATATGGTGAATATTCTCAGGTGCGTTAGCTCTTTGTGTTCCATGTGGCAGCTCAAAGCACAAACAACTTTTGCAAGTTTTTTTTTCCAAATCTGCAAAAGAAACCTTTCGAAACAGCCCTTAAATGCACTCTGCATAAAGAAACAGCTAAAGTTACACAGACTCACTCATAGGCATTCCAGATGTCTTTGCAGGTGGCACCACTGCGACAGGGGGGCTCCTGGCCATTGCAGACATCATCACCCACCACACCATTCTGCACACTGAAGCTCTGAACTGGCTCGGCAATGAAGTTACTACTGCTGGCAGCACTGCCCGGGTCGTCAGACTTCAGCAGTGGGACAGGCCGGTCATTCAGCTGCATGCCAACCAAAAGGAGCACCCGTTGCAGACATTGTATTCAACTTTAGCCCCATGTTCCTGCGATACTGGTGCATTATGTAACCACTGGCTTCTCTGAATACTGCTGCTGAGAGTGCCAGTCAGCGTGTAGGATGCCAGACTTATCAATCAGGTGATTAGCATCTCAGGATTGATGATAATCTAAGCAGGGCATAAAAAAAGAAACACAAGGAGGTTAATTTACACAGGGTCCCATTCACTATAATTGCGTAAAATTGGGTAGAATGCATGTCAGTAAGCAGGAGAAGAATGTCCTTCAGCCAGCACTGGACACTGCATCCGATGATACGAAATCAGGCCCACAACACGCCTTGTCACTTTTCCACCCCAAGCATGAGCATTAGTGCTGTGGTGCATATGCGTGCATCATCCGAGTAGGAGGCGAGGTTGTCAGTCAGGTGTGAAGCATATAAAAAGACTGGCGTCGCAGCTTGACGGGGAGTACTGATGGCTCTGACAATTCCAGTACTTTTACCGTGCTTAGAGAATCGATAAACGCTATAAACGTGGCGCGCTGTCTTTGAGCACTGGCAGCACACTGTACTTGATGCCGATTTTGGGCAAGACAGTGACAGTAGTGGGCTGGCCTGCCTGCCTGCCTGGCTGTGCAGATAACCACATCTTCTTTGCCTGTATTATCTCAGATGGCACAACATGTGGTGCACTCGCCACCGTGATTGTCATTACATTTCGGTCTACCTATGCACCCTACATCTGCCAGCCGGGCAGCGGCCATTTTGATGTATACGCTCTGTTGCATCCTCTGCTTGAGCCTGTACGAGCCAACAATGAAATTTTGTTACATTAAAAGTGCAGCAAAAGTTACTTCGTTATATTAAAGCTAAAAGTATATGGTGTTCTATAGACACAAAGTTATGAAAGCTAAAATATTTTGTTGCATCGAAGACGTCATTACACTGAAGTTCGTTACACCGATTGGTTTATTGGTTTATGCGGTTTTAGCACCCAAAGCGACTCAGGCTATGAGAGATGCCATAGTGAAGGGCTCCAAAAATTTCAACCACCTGAAGTTCTTCGACGTGCACTGACATCGCACAGTACATGGGCCTCTGGCATTTCACCTCCATCGAAATGCCACCACCATGGCCAGGATCGAACCTGCGTCTTTTAGGTCATCAATTGAGTGCCATAACCACTACGCCATCACGGTGGCGTTCGCTACATTCAGGTTTACCTGTACACTAATGCGTATATTTTCTCGATAGCAGTACACACATACAAAACAAAATAAGAGTAAGCACACGGCAGTAGCTGTGGGAACACAACAATACAACACTACAGCACTAGAGACGATCGACGAGGCCAGACAGAAATGCACTAAGAGAAGGGCAGGGCTTTTTGCATGATCACTGGTATCCCATTGCACTTCCTTAAAGAGGTTGTAAGCAATGGACAGCACAGTGGGTGTGGCAGCTCAGGTGTGTTCATGCTTTCATTCTTCCTGCCACCACTGGGGACACGTGCTTATGTTTGCACTGCCACTCCAGCCTGCATGACTTTGATGTCATTAGTCCGCTTGTAAAAAAAGTGCACGACCAATAAACCCTCAACTGTTCTTGTTACCTGATTTGGTTTGGTTTTGTGGGGTTTAACGTCCCAAAGCGACTAAGGCTATGAGAGACGCCGTAGTGAAGGGCTCCGGAAATTTCGACTACCTGGGGTTCTTTAACGTGCACTGACATCGCACAGTACACGGGCCTCTAGAATTTCTCCTCCAAAGAAATTCTAGCCGCCGCGGCCGGGATCGAACCCGCGTCTTTTGGGCCAGCAGCCGAGCACCATAGCCACTGAGCCACCGCGGCGGCTCTTGTTACCTGAATAAGGCCAGTGTCTCAATCCATTATGGACAATAAGCTAATCAGTCTACAATTTTTCAAGTCTCTAACATCACATTTGTTTTGAATTAGTATACATAAGCGTGCTTCCATGCTTGTGGTACACCTTCAGGTGATGAGAGCCACCATGAATATGGTGTTGCAAACTTTGAGCCAACAGCGATGAATTGCCAATGGTGACATACCCTGAGGTCTTGCAGAACTCCCTTGAATGCATCAATGTTGCCAACAGAGTCTGTGAGTGCTCCAAGCCATGAAGAACCATTGCCAGCTCCAGCCTGCCTGCGCCGGCGCCTCAGGGGTGGCTGGCTCTGTGTTTGCAGCCACCCAAGGTACATGACGTGGGGGGCGATGGCGCCTCCACTGCGGCCACTCGTCGATGGCTCTAAGCCTTCCTGGCCGTCCACTGCCGCTCCAAGCCACGAATCATTGAGCCACACCTGCCCAGGTGAAAGCAAATAAAGAGCAGCCAGGGTCAGTTTCTTAACAAAAAAACTTTTTAGCAAACAGTACTATTTACCCACTTTTCAGTTAAATCTGCCATTCTTCTGAGAAATACTTAAACTGAGGACTGCTTAACTGAAGCCACTTGTGTTGTGTCTTGAATAAACTAAACTGATTTCACACTGGGATCACACTATGAGCCACCAGGTTCTGCATGTGATAAGTACGTAGTAAACTCAGAAACCAGGTTTCTGAATTCACATGGCTTTGTTCCCAAATGAACTGCAGCCAGTTTAACCGCTTCCATTTTGAATTTCAAAATGCCACAAACAACTTGGGGTCTTCTGTTTAAGCTTTGAACTTGCAAAATGTACCGAATCCAAGGAGAGAAACTAAATCAGCAAAATATCAGAGATGCTCCGTTTTATGTGCAGTCAATATTTACACACGCAAATAGAATTATAGCCACTTACAAATTAATGCATTATCACAGACACACTATGGTTTGGTTTGGTTTATGGGGTTTAACGTCCCAAAGCGACTAAGGCTATGAGAGACGCCGTAGTGGAGGGCTCCGGAAATTTCAACCACCTGGGGTTCTTTAACGTGCACTGACATCGCACAGTACACGGGCCTCTAGAATTTCTCCTCCAAAGAAATTCCAGCCACCGCGGCCGGGATCGAACCCGCGTCTTTTGGGTCAGCAGCCGAGCACCATAACCGCTGAGCCACCGCGGCGGCCACAGACACACTATGGAACAGTCCTTAAAGGGGCCCAGAAACACAATCTTAGTTGACTGTTTTTCCTGTTGATTGCATACAGTGAGTTACAATGGTGCTATTAGCGTCGGTAACACCGCATATATTCCGTTTTTTAATATTTTGATGTCCTCCCAAAAACAAATTCATGGCTCTGATGGTGTCCCCACACAGTGGCGGGTTTTAGCAGCGGATATGACATCACCTGGCACGAGCTTGATGATTGGACAAACAGTAAATATACTGCAAATTGTGTGAATAAATAGACACACATTTTGTCACCTGTCAGTGTTTTATATTAGATCAACAAAAACAACTTGTTTGTCTTAGATAAAAGCCCTGCAAAGCAAGTAAAATAAAAATACACCACCAGGGGCTCTGGCATGAAAAAGACGCTGCCAGTCTCAGCTAGAACGAGTTACAAAGAGCAGGCAACCATGGAGTGCAAACTTCCGCGACGTGCTTTGGCAGGCTGTTTTGATTGGTTGCGCCAGGTGCCGTCACTGGGAGAGCGAAATAGGAGTGGGAAGCCCCGCCAAAATCGAGTTGAGGGTAGTATTCTGTTTGCTTGGATTTTGAAATTTCTTCATTGAGTAACTCCCGTTCCTGTGCATCGATTCCTGTAATTCTTTTTAAGTCAGCATCTGTGTGACATAAAGAATCCACCTGAAGTATAGCCGGTATCCCCCCAAGCAGTGTTTCACAGCCCCTTTAATGGCACAAAATGGGAAGTGTCTTGGCAAAGATTGCAAATACGATTTGCAATGAAAAAGAACATAGCAGTCTCAAATCCGCATCATCCACAGCAGTAAAAGTTTTGCAGCTTCTTTTACAGCATGTGCATTACACAAAAAGAACTATGCCGCAATTTTCACAAGCAACTATCCATGCCAGTGCTGTGCAAGGCCTATGTGGACCACGCATGTGAATAAGCGTGTATGCTGGGACACGTGTATGTGTTTGTATGTTAGAGCACATCTTTGCAGCTATGTGTGAACTACACCATAGACAGCGAAAGCTGCATGATCATATGAGGGTGTGCTTAGTTGTTTGCTTGCATGAAGGCCAAACTAAGAAGCATGTGCAAGTGATCTGCGTCGGTGACGTGCAGTACATGGTCTGTGTGTGATACACACTGTAGTACCTATACGAGTTAGTAATGTAAATAATTGTTATTTATTTTATATTTTATTTTATTGTTTTATTGAATTTTATTTCATTTCTTTTACATTATTAATTACTTTATTTTATGTTATATTTTATGGTTTACAGTTTTATTATTTCAATTCATTTAGTAACTCAGTCATTTAAACTTTCCATTCAATCATTATTAAACATTAAAAATCCCAATTACACTCTTACTGGATGACCGACAGTTCATGAGGACACGAACCGCTTCTAAAAAGCAGAAATGGCCAGCGACGCACCAGTTGGCGCCAGAAAGCCCCGCGCAGCTGGCCAAGTTAATTTCTGGCCTAGTGACAGAGGTCCTCCAATCATCACGACTCCTGTTACGCACATGTCGGAAGTGCATGGATTGCAATTCACCACGCAATAATAGCAAGGGATTTCTAATGATGACAGGTTTTACTGGTATTTTCACCATATGCAAGGTATTTTCGTCCACCCAAAGTGCGGCCAGAGACCCATTTCCCAAGCATTTCACCACATATAAGCCAAGCACCAGGCCAGGGGAAAGCTTGTACCCATTGTATCACCGGTGGGTGCCCGGTGGCACTGAGGATCGAACCCCACATTTCCCGCATGTGAGGCAGATGCTCAAACCACTAGGCTGCCCCTGGTGACACCTCGACTCGGCCCTCCTTCAAGTGCTCCATTCAAATTCCGCGAGTGGACTTTCCCGCATATCAAAATTCACACTAGATGAGTTGTGAAGGCTATAGGGTGAGCACCATGGGTGCGGGTGTTTGTAGCACATTATTGAGATATCAAACAAAAAACTGCGTGCTTGCTTGTTGTGACTGTTCGAAACATGACCTATCGGTGTGGGTGGCTGGCCACCTTGTTCTCATCATGTGTGGTATGTGGGAAAGCCCACTTATGAAATATCATATGAGGACGAAGATGAAAAGCATTTGAACGTGATTGGTCCACGCGATAAACGACGGAGGTGAAAATAGGATGCCTTTGAACTATCTTCCTGGCACTTGATCTTCGGATAATTCACACAGATGTGGTGGTTTTGCCATGGTAAGATTTATGAAGGTTGGTGCGGCATATAATTGCTGCCGAATATTCTGAAATTTTGTGAATATTTGGAAATTCTCGAATATCATATGCTCGAATTGAATGTGAACCGTAAGCAAACATAGTTGATTCGTATCCTAAATTTCGAATATACGCACACATCTAGATATTGCCCATAGCATTATAATAATAACTCGATTTTTTTCCTCTTTCACACATGAATTTTCCTTTCCAACACGTGCAGTTACTGGGCACGGCAAAAGCAGGCACACTATGGCACATTGTTTTTTGGTGTTTTTAGACAGAGTTCAGGGGGAAAAAAATGGACGAACACTGAGAAAGTCCAACACAATAAACTGCATAAGGAGCACGCGTGTTTAGGATGATGGTTTTTTTGCTTGATGCTTTTCTTTTTGATGCTTCATCCCCGCCTGAAAGTTTTGACACTTGATTTCGCTTTACTTTGGTTGCCTTTATGGCTCGCTGGTGATTTTTTTTTGTTTTACATTTGTTGCATTATACACAATTTGTATTACTTGACGCACCACAATGGATCAGCCAACCATGCACGCTTGCTTTCAGTGCCGCTTTCCTCCTCTCCGCACTAACCACACACTCGAGGGTGTTGCTGCGCCCACCTCTGCGCCTCCAGCAATGCAAATTTTCTCTCTCACCTGTCATCAGGGGAAGACTCTCACGCTCGGCTCATTGCACGCGCCGGAGGTTTTATTCGGTAGCGACACAGAGACACGGGCCGGCATTTTCGCCTAATGGCACTCATACTATGCTTGCTCAATAAAACGCAACTTATACACCAGAAAATACAATACCGTTTTAAGCTCTTTTGGATGGGTGATCCATAAACTCCTCAGACAGTCCCCTCCCTCGCACACCCCAGGGTACACCCACCTGGACAAAGTGAAGCTTGCCATCGTCCAGTCGTCGTGATGTGGCCGGACGCAGCATTGTTGCTGTGGGACTAGGCCCAGCACTATTGCTCGAACTGGACAGCAAGAGCACTTCGAGCCGGCCATCGCGGAGCCGTGCTGCCAGGAAGCTTTCGTCACCCGAGGGCAAAGAAGGGGAATGCTCAGCCCCCAGGTAGAAGAGCAGGCCGGAGGGACTCCGGGTACGCACAAACAGGCTGACTTCCACACCCAGGCCCAGGCTTCCCCAGAATTCGGGCTTCACACGAAGCTTGGTGAAACTCAGGCTGCCATGGTGGCCAAAAGTGGCTGCTGGGTGACCTACGTGGGATGGTGGTGGCACATTTCACTACAAAGACATTTCAACCAATCGGCAGTTTTGCACTAGAGTGCATCTCTATACATTAAGAGGGTCCACCAGTGGCTGTCTAAACAGCCATGTCTAAACATGGCTCGATTTTCATGAGGTTTGTGGCAGCGTTTTCTTCTTTAGTGAATAGAGGAAATGTTGCGAGCAGACTTTATTGTTTAAGTTTCATTTTTTTACCAATTACACGCAAAGTTCCAGAAAAATGGTGGTTTTAGATATGTCGAACTTTCATGTCATCTCGGGAAAAAACTAAGCCAAATATCAAAATTTCGTCCGCAACATTTCCTCCCTTTTTCTTTCTTGATTGTTAAGCCGCAATTTTTATCCATATCGAACCTAGTGTTTGCGTTTTACAGGCTCTGAAAGTTGTGTATGTATGTTCTGCGGGAATTTGAATTTTGCGCTAAAATTTTACTAGTGCGACGTGGCTCCACCTGGCGACAAATTATTTTGTCGCTACTACACTCTACTACCAACTTCTTGCTTGTCTGTGTTCGTGCGCACACTTTTTTCTTAGAACCTGGACGAACTTGATTTCTTTCTTTCCTTTTTTTCTTGCTTGGGCTGTATTTTGAAAGGATTTCTGCTTTTCTTTTTTTCTCGAGCTTGTGGTGCGAAAAGGAAGCGGGATGCAAGGCCACACCCAAAAGCACCTAACTCCCCCCCTCCCCTCCCCCGCAGCACACACAGTAAGGCATTGTTCGCACCAAAACACAGGTGAGTGGAGTTACCAAGTCAAAAACCAGTTCTGGGTTCATGTAAATGCGCCGAGTCGAGTCAGGAGTCAAGGGGTCGGGACGAGTAAACTCCGCCGCAAGGGGTAGGTTGACTCAACTCTACCCTGCCTGAATGTGCTTGTAAACGCTGTCGAGCCGAAAAAACGGAGGGGAGAGGATAAATGCAAACTTGTTGTTCACTTGCACCGTCGCACCTCCGAAGCAGCGGTGGTGCGCCTGAATCTTGGATGCTACTGGAATCATATTTGCTAGCACTTAGTTATTTGCACACCAATCTTTCCAGAAACAATCATTCTAGGTACAATGAAAACCCAATCGGAACGTGAAATTTTTGAAGATATGTGCGTAGATAACGAAGGTTCGAAATGCGTCAGCACCCCGTCTGTTAATCTATCACAAAAAGAAATGTTGCTCCTGAAGCGTGGCGTTGCTACTGCGCGTGTGTGAGTTCGGCATTATTGAGATGTCTTATATTGATTGTTTTTCGAATAAATGGCAGTTGAAGACTAGCGTCTGTCCTGTGTATTTGTGTTCTGGTCCCCTGTGTTCACTAAGCGCTAGCAAATATGATTCCAAACGCTTTCCAACTAGCCCAAGTTTGCTACCACTGCTCGCTCGCAATGCGGTGCTCGACTCTTGGTGTCGCTGCTGATGAACCGGTCTCGACCAGCTAAAATCGAGGTCATGTAAACACGCGTTGGTCGAGTTGGGTTGACTTCGCTCAGCCCGACCCCCGACTCAACCCGACGTTATTGGTTCATGTAAACAGAGCTAAGCGAGAACTCGCTTATGCATTGCCAGTTTTGCTTTCAGTCGCCATGCATAGCTACAGGACGCTCTCGGTGCTTTTGCAAACCACACTTCTCGTCCTTTTAAGTTCCATCCAACTTTGATTTGCTTGGTGCCTTGTTGGTGCTGAGAAGCAGAAGATGGGTGTTCGGCGCTGGGAAGGTTCGTACGAGACTAGGCAGATGTAAGCTACAGGCTGTCACTACAATCGAGGACATGCTTCTGTAGCTATGTAAGGAAGGCTGCGCAGGAAAGGGAAGAAAACCAGTTATAAGGCCTTGTGCTAGGAGCTCCTTTCTTTCCTTTTATTTGGAGGCTGACTACATCGGTGTTCGACCCAATGGAACCTTTTCCGGGTAATGTCCTGCGGATGCACCTAGCCCCGCTTCTGCCATTTTAACCGACCGCATCTGTCTGCTTAGGTGAAACCAGTAACCACACCCTACCATTGTAAAAGAATTTTTGCAGAACAGCCCGGAGGAAACTCAGGCGACCCAAACCGGAAACGCTAAATTGGTGGGTTACTGGGAAATGGTCCATTGTCTGAACCCCACATCGTTCTTCGCTCTATGGTTTGAGAGGGGTTAACTTTTTTGTGCTTCGGTCCCCGAAACCTTGGCCGCATGCCTAGAGAAAGTTCTGGGCTCTACTTTTTGTACGCGGAAGAACGAATATTTTCGTGTCGCGGTGTAGTTTACACACCTGGAGGGGCAATAGAACTTCCCTCCTTTTTGGGGTACTCAGGTGCTGCCATCTATCGATGCAAAAAGTTCAAATCTGAGTTGCCTTGTAGCTGGTGAGCCCTCTTAAGATGCATTCTGAAGTTAACATTTCCCTTATAAAGACTCATCACCCAACTCACTTAGAGAAGTAATAGCAGAGTATAGCCAGCCATCAAATTTACTTTTAAAAAACAATCACAGCCAACATCCATACACTCAAGATAGGAGACATGTTGTGTACCTTTAAGCAAAGCACAGTATTTTGAACACAAGGCATATACCATATTTACTTGCATAATTTGCACCTGTGCGTAAATTGGGCACCCTCAACTTTTTGCCTGGATTTAGAAAAAAAACTTACTCGCATTTTTGCGCTCTCCGCTGTGCCAGAACACCAGCAAGTATGCAGGTGCGCGCAAGGCAGGCTTGGGAAGATCTGTGTGACCGCACCGCTGTGTGCGGTCACAAAAGGTGCTAGTGGCGAGGACACGAATTGTGTGCCATTTACCTGGCTGGCTCAAGCTGGCGGTCGGTTTCCCGGAAGCACAGTGGTGCACGCGCCCAAATTCAAAACTACCCAACCATTTGCTGTTCAGTTTGCCGCTAGTCAACCGGGCCACAAGCAAGGGCACCGCTTTATTGCACCCGTTATCTCCTTTGCCTCCAGCTGGTTTCACTATTGTATTATTGTGCGCTCACTGCTCTGAGCTATGCATGCGCCGCTATGCCATCCCAATGGGAACTACATAACGTGGGGCTGGGTGGGAATGGGTACGCGTCTTACATCTAGAGACCTCTTTTTTTGGCCAGCGAGGGGTGCGATATGGGGGGGCTATAAATAGGCGGCAATACACAGTGTATATTGCGCATTATGAATTTTGCAGCATTTTTTAGGACGTGTTTAGAAAGTTTTCACGTAATTTGCGCGACCCCTTTTTGAAGCCCCAATTTAAAGAAAAAAAGTGCACAAACTGCGCGAGTAAATATGGTAATTTCATATAAAACTAAAGTAACAGTCAATATACTTTGCTTAGTCAAGGACACTTCGTCAAACTAGTTTCCGTCAAAAGAGAACCTTGTGTTTGTCAAGGCTACGTGCAATTATAAAGACAGAGCGCTACATAGCAAAAGCTACAAAATTGAAAATATATATATATATAACAGTAATGAAGCACATACTGTGGTTGCATCGTTCGCCATAGTAGGGCCGATGGCAGTGGCATTCATGCTGGTCCCAGAGGTCCACACAGGTGCCCTGACCACTGCACGTGTCAGTCACACACTGCTCCTCCCGAAGGCATCCTTCTGTGAGCCCAACCTGGTCACGGGGTAACTGCAGCACACCGTCAAGTCTGACTTCTCTCATGCAGCCCACAAATCCACTTGAGTTTTGTTTCTGAAAGCTTGTTGCACCAGACATATCATCAAGTTGAGATTGTCCACTTCCAAGGACAACTGAAGCAAGGGGGAGTGCTGGATCGTAGCCAGGCAACACAGCTGTCGTATTGGGGCCATCTAACAGTGACAACGACATCAGACCAGATGATACTTCTAAAAGCAGCCCTTTCCATTCGGCATTGTTCAGTGCTTCACCAACAGTAGACAGAAACGAGTCGTCTGCAGCCTTTACAAGCAGCCGACCTTCAGAAAGGGCAATCAGCAGCATCCAGCTCTTATCCAGAGCAACACGTGCCAACAGACCTGAAGGAAGAGTTGTCCGGAACTGCATCTGCAATCTGTGGTGGTTTGATGGCCCTTCATGCTGCTGCCGGTCAACACTGAGTTTCCAGGCAGACTCACTGCGCAATGAAGCAGTCGTGACTGTCTGGCAGACGTCACCAGCAAAGCCTGCCAAGCAGTGGCAGCGGTACGAATGCTGCCCATCACGAGTCAGGAATGGCTCACAGCGAGCACCATTTAAACAGGGCATCTCCCGGCAGCCAATCAGGAGCGTTGAACAGTTCTTGTCGCCGTACCCATCAACGCACACACACTGGTAGTCGGCAACCAGGTCCCGGCAGGTGGCACCATTGCGGCACGGTTGGTAAGCCTCGCATTCGTTCACCTGGAGTGGAAGAGCACCAAATAAATTTGTTACACCTGGGTCAAAAACAGCAACCATAAGGCCCATGAAGCCTTGTCGCCCACAGAGATGAAGCACAGAGCTTCCTCTGCATGGAATACTTGCCAAGATATATCTACACCACACCACAAATTTTAACAATGAGCCCCGCAAAGAATTTGGCCTGTGCAAATGATTTGTTCAAGTCTTTACACAATGTAGGCTGCCGTCAAGCCAAACACTGTTACGACGAATTCTCAGATAGGATTAACAATGTGAGAGAAAGACAGAAGCCCCTCAGTACTGAAAAGCAGAGATTTTAGCCAGCATGTAAAATTCGCTGACATGCTACTCTGGTGTATTTCCCATAGGACTCAATGTTAAAAACAAAAAACACTTAAGACGAACTGTTTCATGTGTCCTTTGGTTAAGACCCGTGCCACATGGGCAAATTTAATGCCAATGAGTGCTTACTGACTTAAGTTCACATGGAATTCGTGCAGTGCCACCCGCATAAATTTAAAGGGTCCCTGAAAAGGGTGCTTGAGGTTGGCTATAATACTCTTGCATTGTGTAGAGTACAGGCCACCGAACGTCCATGCCGTGTACAAGGCCTCAGAAGCGAGCCAATCATTTACAATATATTTTTTAAAATTAGCGCTACCACGCCTTGCGGAGTCCACAATGTGGGCACAACGTGTCATGCAGCGCTCGTTACGTCAGCAGCAGACTACTATCACTGGTTCACTGTGCCAACTCTTTCTGATGGCACACAGCTACCATGCATGCTGTGGCCGGAAGCTCTGCCCCCTGCGCGCATTGGCAGTCGGCGGAGCCCAACTGCCAATGCGCCCAAATTCTTGTGGGGAAGCTTTCTTTCTGGCGTGGCAAGGGCAGGGCATCACCGTGCCTGTTCTGGGGCAGAGATCTGACATGGTCAAATCTCTACGTCAGATCTTCGTACACACAAAGTGCACCCGCTCATTTACTTGGGGCTTAAATTAAAAACTCCGGGGGTGCATTATCAACTGACACAGTGCCGCAACACGTGTTATCGTGGTGCACACATGGCCAGATATAGGCGCCGTGCTTATGGCCTGAAGGTTACAGAAAGGCGCGTCGTGTGCCTGCTTGTGGAGTTGGTAACAGCTATGCTGCAAAAGAAGCAGGTAATACAGAATCGCATGGCTACCCTGCTGGGCACCTTCGAAGTGCTCTAAGCAGGACGGAAAGCAATCATCTGAGAAAACACACACACAAATAGCAGCCGCTGTGGAATACAGCGAGAAAAAAAGACTGAAAAATGAAAACTAGATCAATGCCATTTTCAAATGGGATAAAGTGAGCTTGTTTCATGCTCTCAGATTTCACCTCACTTCATGCACAGTGAAATAGATGTTTTATTTTCAATTGTTCACTCTCTGAAAGGCTATTTTATTCACTGTTTTCAGGCAACATATATATTAACACACCTAGCATTGTGAAATATCTTTTTGGGGTGTTTCTGTTAAAAAAAACTTCTGATAAGACTAACAAGTTTTCTTGTTCCTTCAAGTTCGTCTTAAAGGGAATCTACTGATTTAAATTTCATGTAACATTTTAAACACTAGAATCGCCAGTCTTGTACTGAACATACCTCATCCCTCATATTAATGCTGCTTCATTGAAGAACAAGATTAGCAGTCTTGATTCAAATAAACTTTGCCACTGTCAAGCTGCTTTGCAAAAAGCCACCACTGACAATGCATGTGCCCAGCCAGATCACTGTCTAAGGCTTTAGGTGCATTTAGCTTCTACTTGTACCACACAAAAGAACCACATCTGCAGAGTCAAGCACTCAATTTTAAAACCTTGTACAAGTGCCACACAGTACATGTGCCAGTAACAGCATCCACAGATGACCAGCCTTGCAAGAGTGATGATCAGCACTGTAGTTAGACCAGTGTGCCCTTTTTATTTTCAGCTTCTAGCTGGCTGCGGTGAGACTGATGTCAGATCAAAAAGAGCAGAATCAACCCGTTTACCTAGCATGCATGTATACAAGCCATCCATTAAGTTTCAGTAAGTGCCTCTTTGCATTTTTTTTTCTTTCTTTACAACCTGTGATGCACTTTGCATTAAGTTGTTCCTCGTTTATTTTAAAAAGAAGTAAAAACGCAGCGTCTACTTCCATCATGAAGGTTAAAATGCAGAGGCTTTAAACAGCACTTGTAGGCTGAGGTGACAAACAAACAAACATACAAAATTTACCTCAGTTCCACAGTCAGCCCCTTCGTAGCCTGGCTCACACTCGCACCGATATGTGTTCACAAGGTCAACACAATGCCCATGGATGCTGCAGTCATGGCCAGGACAGTCGTCAATGTTGATCTCGCACCGTGTCCCGTTAAACCCAGGTGGGCAGAGGCAGACGTATCCAGCAGCTGTGGCATAACTGAAGCTCTGAAACAGCCCCAGGTAGTTCTCCTGGTAAAGGCTTGCGTTTGAGCGTTCCAGGCATGCGGCTCCATTCTCGCAAGGTGGAGTTGATGGCCTGGGAGGGTCACAGTCTGGCACGTCAACATCGCAGGAAGCCCCCTCGTAGCCTTCATAGCAGTGGCAGTAGAAGCCACGCACACGATCCTCACATGTGCCGCCATGCTGACAGGCCCCCGGAAAGCAGTCGTCAATGTTGCGCTCACAGTGCACTCCTTCAAAGCCTGTGTCAGTGCAGTTGCACTCATACCTGCACAGTTGAGGAAGGCACATGAGCCTCGACAGTTTCAGCCAAGACTGTAACTCAAGATGAGAAGCCTGAGTAAAATATGAAGTACTGTTCCTGATTTCATTCAGGTGAAGATATACTGCTAAACAATACATCTCTCACAAAACTTGCGTTCCCTATGTAGCACATGTGGGTCAGATTGGACATTGCCCAAAAAGCCTTTTGCACGAGCAAGCAGCACCTTTGAATTCTGATCACGGGGTACATCTAGTCACACATAGTGTCTACAGTAGAATACAACAGGAAGAAAAAAAATACGGCACTTGGTAACAATGGGCCATGCTCCGCAGTGCCTTGTATTACTCTGTTGACCAGCCAGCAGCAAACAAAATCAGCTTTTTGATGTTTGACTAGGTATATAAAGCAAGTCAGAGGCAGTAAAATTCTTGAGCTATAGTTTCGTCTGGTGATAAGCATCTTGTTTAGGTAACAAGAAAAGCTTTGATAGTGAACTACTTTTCATCACAGAGGCATTCTGTGTGGCAGCCACTGCAGGTCCAAGCTGTATTTGACTACAGCGCAGACGCAATCAATTGTTTGAAAGTGCACCCATGCTAATGCGCACCAAAGGTAAACTAGAAAGGCAAATCTTTTAAACAGTGCAGACTGCAGAAATTAGCAGTGCCACATGTGCTGCAGCACTCTCTGTACATCTTTTAGATAAATAGTTAGGCTTTTCAGTACAGCCCAATGGATCTTTTTCCTGCAGTTTTTCCATGCTCCTTTCCAAAAGTACACTTACCGCAATTACTCGCATATTGATCGCACTTTTTTTTTTTTAAATTGATGGAAATTTAGGGGTGCGGTCATTACGCGGGGTAAATTTTCTACAAAAAATTTTTGAGCACCGAACACGCAAAAAGTTGCGGGTCAGATCTTGTCACATAGATGCGCTTAACCACAGTTTAGGTAATGTGGTTTAGGTGACTGTGGTTTTTGCTAACTGAGGTTACTGCTATCCACACAGTGGACCAAACGGCGGTTACGCCGCTAACTGCAGTTATCGCGAACTGAGCTTGGTGACCTCGGTTTACATCGTTAACTGAGAAGATGGCGGCATCTGTGGACAGAAAGTGCCCGTAGGCGTACGAGTGCGAAAAGCGCACGAGCTGGCCCACTTCAAGAACATCCTTTATTCACACTAAATAATGTTTCAAGAGCAGCGCATCAAAATAGTGCGTATAGTGCTGTGCAGCAGCACCAGTAACTCGGTACAAGTCAGCGATCTTCAAGGAGGATTCATTTTTGACATTCTCGTATCCCAGGGCTTATTATTTACGAGAACAAAAAAGTTTAGCACGGTTTTCTGATGGTGACGCAGGGATCCGCCGTAGAGATGTTACCTTGGCACGGACGGCTTGCGGGCAGCAGCAGTGCTGTCATGGGACACCGCCGTCAAACGGCACTTTCGACACTGCGCCAATTGCGCTGCGAGATATTTGCAAATGTTGCTTCACACCGGATCACCGTGTCACTTTGATCTTTTTTTGATTAATTTACTCCACCTCTTATTTTTGTAAATCTGTGATAAAATGCGACCGTGATAAAATGTGTGTGACCGTGTGTAATAGCAATTGATATCTTGTGTATAATTTTTTTTTGTACCGCTGTCACTGCTGTCTACCGCCGGCTTCCAGGCCTCGTCAAGCTATTACTACAGCTTTTTGCCTGGGGGACCGTCAACATTGTAAAAATGTTGAAAATAAAGGTGAATTGAATTGAACTTTGTCTGATGCACCGCAATCCAGAACGGTAGCGCACTTTGGTAACCTTGGTTAAACATAACCCCGTTTAGATAGCCTGTGTGACTAGGTAATTGAACACGTTTGCTGCGGGATGACCGCAGGTCAACCAACAGGCGGCTTCCGCAGTAACAGTGTGGGACATCAAAACAAAAATGGTGGCTGACAGAGCAAGATGGTCATCTGCACATGCCATCTGTCAGCAAGTGCTGACAGATGGCACGTACGATTGTCAGCTAGGCTTGGCACACAACAAATTGCAGCGGCAAGTTCGGCGTGCGATCATTACGCGAGTGCGATCATTATGCAAGTAAATACGGTACCTATTGGTACTGAGACTTATCTCGATGAAGCTTAGTTGTAAGTCAGCACAAGTCCTGTCTTCACTTCTTCATTTTTCCTCTTAGCATAGGTTTCCATCTCAGCTGAATTCATTTCTCATGAACCCTTCAGCTCACGACTAATTTTCATTACTCATATAATCAGTTACTAATCCTGACTCACCTACAAAGATCACTTGATCACACACTCATCAAACCACAAACTTGCTCAAATCTAGAAACAACATACAAAGCCACCACAGAGCTTTGGATCAACTCAACTGTCACCATTTTCCATAGTTGCATTAAGCTTCAAGCGGCGATGCCTACATAGCTATCAGTTAACATGTTTTGCTGGATACAATTTAAGGGGCGAAAGTAAATTGACCCGAAACCTCTGATGTTTTTTTCATGGAAGTATACGATGCCATGAATTACTGCAATATCTCAAATCAGTACGCACAGCAATGGATACTCAGCGAGCAGTTCGCAAGTTCATCATCTTCAACTGGCAGCTTGCTCAATCCATGGATTCACAACCTTATCGATGAGTTTATTCACACCTGCATGCCTTTCTATTTGTTTGCTTCTTACTGCACAAAGACAAACACATTCATTGGTAAGCTCTTTCATTCAAATTCGTTTGCAGTGCAAGTTAGGCTTCATGTCCATGATCAACTGCAGTTTTTATTTTTTTTTAACTACAACACACGTTACAGTTCTGAGTATGACTGAAATGAGCAAGCTGTGGATGCCAGTGCATCAATACAGCCATGTTTTCTGTGACAGATAACCATGAATTTTGGTGCCATTAGTACAGACACTTCAACTGCGTGAGATGCTATAGCACAACTACTACATACAACCCCTAGTAAGTGTGGTAGCACTGCCTTCCACTGTGACAAAGGACATCTGTGTGGATCAAAACTAGATTTACTTATGCCTTTGTAATTCAAATTTGCCTACTTGGCATGCAAGAGCTGGAGTGGCATCTAACGGTCAAATTTTTGATTAACCTCATCCTGATATCATCACGAGAACCTGATTTTCAAAACCAAAGAAAGTGTCTCACCCATTGACGAGGTCAAGGCAGCTTGCTCCATTAAGGCACGGTCCTGACAGGCACTCATCAATGTCGATTTCACAACGGATACCCTCGTAGCCCGCAGGGCAGACACACCGAAATCCGTTCACCTGCATCGAGTCATCCAGTGCAACAGTCCTATTAATCACTCACGAACCAGTGAGGAATGAGTGAAAGTTTTTGCATGTATTTGGAAAAAAGTGAAACTGAAGTTGCAAGGAACTTCAAAAGTGGTTGTCTGAATTGAATAGTTGATAAAAAATCAGTAACAGACTTTTGCTGTTCCCATAACACGGCATTGCCGGCAGTACTACGAGTGTAAGAACTTCTGTTACAAAGGCTGACAGGATCAAAAAGACTATTCTTAAGCACCCGCACTGCATCTGCATTAATGGTCACTAGAATACTTCCCCAGTATATGTCTCACTCAGGAGTCTCCCCACCACTCCTCATCGCCCCCTGCCCATCCACTAACCTGGTCCAGGCAGGTAGCACCATGCATGCATGGGCTGGAGTCGCATTCGTTAAAGTCGATCTCGCAGTGGTCACCCAGGTAGCCACCAGGACAGACACACTTGTACTCGTTAACACCATCCACACAGGTTGCGCCATTGCGGCATGGCTGTGAAAGGCACTCATTGACCTGTGTAATACAAAAAAAAAGCACAATAGCTCAGTTAAGCTGCAAAGGCTGACAGACTTACCTGGCACAGCCAGAGGTTTTCCTAAGAAGTATTCACAAACACCTATCCAGCACTCAAGTTCTCGCTCTAGCTTCACAAAACTCTCCACAGTTTAATGGCAAGCATGGAAGTAGAACATTATAGTGGTAGATAGGCTGAATGAAGTCCACGGCTACGAGAAGTTCTTGCGTTATTACATTCCTTTTTGGAAAGGTCAACGTATCTAGTGCATTCAAATACTGCCAAATTCTGGCAAATGTCAGTTACTCTTTGCAAAACCTCACATTACATCAAGGCACACCACGTAAGCAAATTAGAAATGCTTCTCCTACAATGTAAGCCTAGCTGTGGGTACAGGTACTTAATGCAATACTACAACAGGACTTCATTTACATAATTTTACATGATGCGGGAAGCCTGTAGCCAGTAGCTTCCAAAAGCCAGCCAGCCTGACAGGGCCACAGGCTCCCTTCATTGTCACAGCAAAAGAAAAACATGGAAGTACAATACATGCATAATACCAGACAAACTACATGGCAAAAAATAATATAAAATTCTAAAACTACATTTCACCTCTGAATCACATTCACACACAACTTACAATTTAAACACACAAGCAAAAAGTAATGAGATGCACTACATTCTGAAAAGACCATGCAATCTCTTGAACATGATGTTCTCAAGCTGGATGTTTCTAGCATCTAAACTGTTCAGTATCCAAGGTAAATTGTTGTCCAGCATTTGTAGACCACATCCTGTGCTATTTGTTTTAACCTTTCAAGGCACAAAATGACGAGTGTTTCAAGATTGTACCCTTTTTTTTTTTTGAGTTTGGATATTTTCTCAATAAAACCACAGTTACATTAGTTTCTTGTTTGGAAAATTTGAAAACCAGTAGTCATAACATTTTGTGACTGGAATGACACTGTATTTTGTGAACAATTCATGAGTGTGATTGTCAGAAGTAACAAACTTATTCAGTGGTTATGCTAGGAAAATGCATAACACCGTGACTACGATGTGTTCACCTCAGCCTGAGGTACTACTAAGCTGAAACTTTCAGACTCCGTAAGCTGTTAAAGGTGCACTGAATAGGAATCTGAACTTGTCTTTTTGCCGCGGGAACTCAATCTAGACATTCCGAGCATTCTTAGAAACCTTGATTTATTGCCCTGTGTGGCCAATTTCCATAATTAAATCGAATTAATGTCCAGCTCTTGCCTTTATTTTTTTTATTCTCCCCGTACGGTGGGCGGAGTTGACCAACGCGTGGAGTGCCTTTCACCCAGTCCCGTGGCGGCTTGCCGCTCTACCATCGGCGGAGTAATACGTAGTAATCCGTAGCGGCAAATAGTCCACGCGTATTTTTATTTCTGCAGGCTTATTTTGCGGCTATATTATCTGCGGATGAAACTATTTATTCACGGAAACCTAAAAAACAACATAAAGCGAAAGCAAAGCCTCCATGGAGCTGGCTGAAAGGCACTCCACGCGTTGGTCGACTCCGCCCACCGTACGAGGAGAATTAAAAAAATAAAGACGGGAGCCGGACGTTAATTCGATTTAATTGGGGAAATCGGCCACACCGGGCAATAAGTCGCGGTTTCTAAGAATGCTCGGAACGTGTAGATTGAGTTCCCGCTGCAAAAAGACGAGTTCAGATTCCTCTTCAGTGCACCTCCAATGCACAGGTACATTTCCAGAGCTTTCACTTTACATGAACATACAAACTGCCAAAAAAAAAAATTTGCAAATGTGTGCTGTCATGAGCGATGAATAAGGCTCCTAGTTTCCCGTGATCCCACAAAGAAATCGCGCAGATTTAAGCACTGCGGAATTGTATGCTAGGTGCCACATTTTTTTTTTTTGGTTCTGTAGATATGGACACCAGTAGAAATGACAGTATGTTGCAAAAATGACTGTTTTACTTTATTTGCACGAATATAATGCGCGGGGGTTGTCTAAGAACTCGGGAGAATTTTAAAAGAAATATTATTACAATGAAATCTCAAATTCTTCAGGCCAGCCATAGCTGAGAACCCCCTAGAGCACACTCTCAGATCAAGAAGCAGATCTATTGACTTTATTTACAAGGCAATGCTTCAGATCTGTGTGCCACAATCGAGAGAACCCTAGCCTCTGATAATTTATTGCATGCAGCCTTCTGCTCAGCTGCTGCCATTGCCGTACGATCACTACTTGGCTTTTCAAGCAGCCCAGTCCTGCATCCGTTTCCCCTTTATTGCTTTCCCTACTCCACTCAATGAACTGCGCCGCCTTCTTTCTATATCCACAGCCACCTTTTCCTTTGCACTTTCTCGAAATTTAGAGTAAGCCACCCTTCACTCAAAGTTGTAAACAAAGGAAAACAGACAAACCCAGCTTCGAGATAAGCAAAGCACTGAAATTTTCAGTATAATGATCATATAATCTAAAAATTTAAGCCCTAATTCTGTAACTTTACAAATTCTACAGTGCTAACTGAGCAGCATCTAGCAGCACAGAAGAGCAAATCATCACCAGAAAAAGTTAGAAAAAAAAAGTCTATTGCAGGTGTAGCACCTCCACGTTCCTTCAATCCTTGATGTGGAATAGTGAGAGAGTCACCCTGGTCACCTTCCTAGTCTTCAGCACTTGGATAAAACAACTCTGAGCATTGTACACCCAGTGATTACTCCTTCAATAACGCGGAAAATTCGGTTACTATGCAACAAACCACATGCAATTCCTCCCAAATGGTTCTCAGTAGGGGTGTGCAAATATTGAAATTTTTTAATACAAATAGAATACGAATATGAAGAAAAAATGGCTTCGAATATCGAATCGAATATCAGTTCAGTACAATAAGAAAAATTTCAGAAAATGATAAACAAGCAACTGTTGTTGCCCTTATTTCTTTCAAAATAATGCATGGTCTTTGCAACTAAAATAAACAAAACTAGACTGCCTCAGCACAGTATAAAAGAACATGATCTGCACAGAAATGCATGCTACTTGATCAGACAGTATAACAGTATCCACCCTGTAATGTAGTCATGCAAAATGAATCCATAAATTGACAAGACTGGCAACAAAAAATAACATGATGGCTAGTAAAACTTCATTAATTCTGAGTTCAAGGGACCAGAAAAAATGCCCGAATTATCCAAAGGTCGATTTATAAGATGCTCCGTGGACCGCAAAAAAAAAAAAACTGCCAAAAATGCGAAAATGTAGTAGTCTTAAGAGGCGGCCCATCGTGTGAACACCTGTAGACTCGTGACGAGCGCCCAATTTTGGTGTGCTGGAAGAACAATGCGAACGCAAGTGAGGGAGAAGACACACTGGCATTGGAACGGTGAGGCTGCTTCTAAAATGGGAAAAAAATGACCAACGATGCGCCAGTCTGCGTTCAAAACCAGCGCGGAGCTCTGAGATTTGATTACTGCCGAATGCGCAACCCAACACCTGCGCTAACCACTAGTGCGCAGCGAACCTCAGAAACCAAAACTACGCGGCCAGGCTATTTTTTCGCCTAGCAACAGGGGTCCTCTGAACACTGCCACGCCTGCCATTATGCCCGCTTAATTAAGATGTGCACAGGTTACAATGCGCCATGCAATAGGCGGGATTTTCGCAGCATCGTTTGGCCTGTTGCGAAACTTCGACACGCCCCTTCGGGAGCCTCACATGAAATTCCGCAAGTAGGCTTTCACGCAAAGCGTAGTTCACCACGCTCAGAGAGTTGTGAAAGCTACAGGACGAATGCCATGGGTGCAGGCATTACGTATGTAACATATTAGGGAAGGATAAGGACAAAAAAAAAAGTTCACTTTCGTATTGAGATTGTTCGAAGCAAGTCGTCGGACATATTGTTCGCAGCATGTGTGATATGTGGAAAAGCCCACTTGTGAAATTTCACACGAGGAGAAGCAGAATGGCGTCAGACTGCGATCGGTCCACGTGAGGTAACCGATGGCGAAGAAAGGGAACAGGACCTTTGTATTGTTGTCCTGGAACTTTAAACTCAATCGTCGGATACTTTGAACAGATACTGTGGCTTTGCCATGATCAAATTTATGAAATTCTGCGCGGTATACGATCGCTGCAAGTGTTCAGGTCCTAATTCTCGAATAATCAGAAATTATCGAATATTTGCGCACCCCTAGTTTTCAGACTCAAATTGTCCCCTTAAGGTGCAAGGCCCATTTTATTGAAACATATTTCTCATCCCTTTGAAGTTCCAACGAGCAACATTCCACTGCATTCATGATTTACAAAACAGCTGGCCTTGACAGCCACCCCCACTGACATGTCAGCTGAGCATCTCCTCAGGGAGATTAAACTTATCTCAGATCACAGAGTTCTGGAAACATATCTGTGACTGCAAAAGGGGTTTGTGGAACATCACATTTTGCACAAAATTTCCAGAATGGAAAACTACAAGGAAGGCACAATCATACAACTCTGTTCCAAAGGCACACTGCATTTTTTTGTCAAGCATTGCTGGCATTACACTCCAGCAGGGTAACCACATCAGAAGCTCAAACTGGGAGCCTACAACTAGCTTGATCGAGATCTGCAAGTCAGTCCGATTATTCCATCAAGTTCACATGATGCAGTCAAACTTTCAGCGGACTGAATCCTTTGTCCTGTTAAACCATTGGTCACAAACTGCACTCCTGATAACACTAGGACTGTAGCCGTTTGTCAGCAACGACAAGCATTTGAAGGCTATTTAAACAAGGACTGTCCCTTCCATACACAACAGAGAAAATGCTCACCTCAATGTGGCAGTGTGTGCCAGTGAATCCCGGCCGGCAGAAGCACTCGTACCGGCCCAGATGGTTGCGGCAAAAAGAATCGTGTTCGCAGAGATGCACGGCGCACTCGTCCACGTCTTCTGCACAGCGTGCCCCCTGAAAGCCACGGGGGCACTCACACTGGAAACCGCCGCTCCCATCATCAGTTTCTCGACAGGTGGCACCCGGCACGCATGGGTTTGGACTGCAGCGCTGTGGCCGCAGGGCAAAGCTTCCACATTGTGGCTCTGTACATCTGGGCATAAAAGTGAAGCATTTGAAATAAGCCACTGACAGGGCACTTGTAAGGCATGATGCTTATGGCTAGGGCAAAATCGTGGTTTGAGCTAGTTGGTACATCTTCAATCACCTTTTGTGCCATGTGCAGTGGGAGTGGTCTATGACATACCTTTTAAATGCGGCAAGAATTACATTGGGCAAACCGGGAAACGCATAAATACACGCTTACGCCAGCATAAAACATCTTTGAATTGTGCTCCTTCATCAAATCTGCCCCTTCATTACAGAGATTGTCATCTGAACAAACCCGGTGTGTCCAAGGTGTCTAATAAAAAAGCATGCTTTCCACTACTAAACAGGGCTAAGATTAAATTTAGACACCAAGATCAGCTGACTAGGGAGTTGTGTGAAGCCTATCACATTCACAAAAACAGCAACACGTGTGTTGGCACACCTTCTGTAACCATACATGAGTGTGAAATTTTGTATCTAGATTCGTAACTTTCTTTTGCGTGCTTTTGTGGGAAGCACAGGTGCTTTGGGTTGTCAGTCGTGAGCATATAACCTGTGTTTTTTTCAAATAAACTTTCAGTTCTTAGTAGCGCTTGTCCCTGTCCTTCCTTCTCTGTCTTTGTTCCTCGTCGCAGCGCTGGTGAAGTTGTGATTATGGCTAGGGATTCCACTTCTCAGTTTGTTTTTTGAAAATTCAGCAGCCTTTTTAAATGCTCATCTTAGAATGCAATTTTCATTTCTTTTTTCGGTAAATATTATTTCTCATGGAAGGATTTGTTTGTTTTTTCGGTGATATATGTGGCACCCCTGTGCACTCAAAAGTTGCATATGGTTTATCCTGGCTTGTTTCTTAGCAAGAGCAGTTTATCTACAAGTAATTAACACATAAATGGCCGTACTTAGTGTGGTGATAGCAATATGAAATACTATTGCCATCAAAAAATAAACAAACAGTGTGGATTAAGTGGTCGGGCTGCGAGACAAAAACAAATAGAAGTTTGTTCCTAAAAATTTTGTTGCACAATACCCAAACATAAAAGAAAAAAAAAACAGGAGCAACATGCATGCACACTTTCCTCCACTTGCCTGCCCCAAGCAAGTGGAACCAGGCCCTCCTGTCCAGTCACCTTCGTGTTGGCATAGCTCTAGCTGGGTGTGATAAATGCAAGTGTATTTGTTGCTTGCAACACACTGCTCATTCCTTCAGTCAGAGAAGGAACTGTGAAAGCAGTAAATGATTCGCGAAAACAAACTTTCCGATTGGAAATAAAGAAAAATTGTACGTGGTTGAAATCCACAAGGAGCCAGTGGGCTTCCAATGACATAGTCCACGTGACAGCTCAGTGCTGCAAAGCCATTGCGGATGCCAGAACATAGTACTGTTTCACGACGCTTTTGCATGGTTTCGAGTTGATGGTGGCTTGTTACAGCTACACACTTTGCCAGTGTCTTTATTTGCCATGAAAAAATTCCCTAACCGAGTAATAGCTCTGATAAGATGACGACATACTATGAGTGGAAGGCGCTACGCCTGTAGACGAAGCTTGACTAGGTAGTGAAGCCTCTCGTACTGCATTCGGCATTTTCTAAAGTAGCAGCGCAATGCCTCAAGATGTACAACTGCGCTACTTAATCCAACGATCCCATTCTCTCACCATGCTCCTGGCTTCTGCACATTGTTAATTCCCTCTTGTGACCGATTCCAACTGGCACTCAATAGCCAGCAGGCTACGGCATACATCTGAGAGATACTAACCTTTCTCAGTTAAAACCAAATTTTTTAAAATTAATTCGGTGTGAGTTTATAGTTTATTTTTTTCTGATTTAAACCGAAAATTACAACCTCTATTTATGGCACACTTTAGATGCGACTGCTACACCACTCCTTAGAGCTGTGCACGGGCTCGGGCCGGCCCGAAAGCCCGTACCCGGCCCGGCCCGCGGGCCGGGCTCGGGCCTTGCGGAAGTCTATTCACCCGGGCCCGGGCCGGGCTCGGGCCACGTTATTTTTGTCTCGAACGGGCCGGCCGGGCTTCGCGATCGCGATTGCTCCTGTGTGGCTCCAGCCGCCCTACTGTCGCAAGGTTCGAAACTAATCTGCAGGAGCGCCGCACTTGCCTCAAGCCGTCATCAATGGATGATTTGTTGTTTTTAGATAATAACTTGGAGTGATAATTCTCTACATGCGCCGTGTTTGCATATACTCACCAATTTTCATCTAGACCATGACAGCCGAGCATTTTAAAAACATTGAAATAAACTGATTTTCCTTAAATAATCTCTTTCTGTTTCATCGTCACTTCAATTTCAGTTTTGCAAGTCGGGCCGGGCCTTAACTCGGGCCGGGCCCGGGCGGGCTTAGGTTTCTTCAGTGTCGGGCCGGGCCGGGCCTCCGTCAGTAGTGTAGGGCTCGGGCCGGGCGCGGGCTGAAATTTGCGGCCCGTGCACAGCTCTACCACTCCTTATTCATGTCTCACTGGCCAGTCAACTACAGTCGAACCTCGATGTAACGAACTTCAATGTAACGAAATTCGCGATGTAACGCATTTTTTTCATTTCCCAATCACTTCCCCATTGAAAACCATGTATTTTTTTTCGCGATTTAACGAAGTAATTTTGCTCCGCACTTTCGATGTAACGAAGTCCTTGCGCATCGCATGCATGTGCCAGGAGCTACCTTGACAATCGAATGAGAGCTAAAAGTTTAGCCGAGACGAAACGCAGTTTGTATTTGCCCTTTTACGCGCCAATTTTGCCGGCAGTGGGAATCTGCGAGAACGTACCGCCGCGCCATCTGTCGTGCGCATACAAAGCCCGCGGCATGGAAGTTTCAAGACGCGCCGCGCCATGACGCCACTGGCGAGCTGTAGACTCTGAACGTGAAAGCGCAAACCGGAATTTTCTTGCAACGTCCGTTCGTTTTTTTTTTTTTTTTTTGCGTGCGATGTCCTCGTAGACAACAACAAAAAAAAGTCTTCAGTGTTGACAAACTCGTGGAGCTAGTGTGGTCGTACCTTTAAAACGGGTGAGCGGTGAAAAAAAAAAACGTGCCCTGGCAGAGGAGGCGAGTGGCGAAGGGGGTAGAGGGGAGGCGTGGCGTGGGAGGCGCGCGCGGTGCATTCTGGGTGGGCGGCTTCGGCGCGCTCTCGGCGCGGCCCGCGCGAAATGCAGCCGGCTGCATTCCGCGCCGAGCGCCGTCAGAGCGCACCGGTAGCCGCCGAACACGCTGGCGATCGGGCGCCGCTGTTTCGCGGACGTGACGTCGCTGTGCCGCGCGCGCACGCGCGCTCGCGCTACGTCGGAGTATAACCGCGCCGCGAGCACAATCCCACCGCGCCGGCGTGAGCGATGCGAACATTTTTCTTTATTTTTCTCTGATGCGTCCCCGGCTGCAAATGTTCGATGCTGATGATGATGATACCAGTAGCGACATCTTGTGGCGGCTTTCAGTACTAGGCGCTGCGCTCGTTCTTTTGCTATGCGCACACGGAGAAAAATGATGCCGTCGCGGTGTTTGCTATCACTCATTATGCTCCTGATGTAGAAAAAAACATCCGGTGCCCTTGTTAGCGATACTATTACTCGATTTTCTTGCGTATTTCCTCAATAAGTGATTTACAAGTTCCCATCAACAAGCAGTGTTCCTGAACCAGTTATACTCTATTTTGACAGCTCAAACATGGGAACCTCGACGTAACGAAATTCGCGATGTAACGAAATTTTCGGCTGCAAGTAGGACTTCGTTATATCGAGGTTCAACTGTACTATGCCATTTCAACTGCACTTTTGAGACTGAATTAAAGATAAAAATAAAAGTGTGGCCATGCCAAAAAACAATGCTGAATAAAATGCTGCAATGTCAAATAGGCTTGAATCTAAACCAGAGGTTCTCAAACAGCGTTGTGCAAAACCCAAGGATTAGCAGAGTGCTTTTCGAGTTCCCTGAGCACCTCAATCCATGCATGCCTCAACTTCCACCTTCCCTTTCTTTCTTGCATGCCCATTAGGCAACCCCGCCTATACTTAAACACCATCACTACAACCTGATGTTAGGCAAGAGGGGCGAAAAAGCAGCAGTGTGCAAATATTCAAAATTGCGAAAAGTTTGCAAATAGTACTGACTATTCAATTCGCATCACACTATTGCTCTTCGAAGTATTTGGACTTCCTAAACATTCAGAAATTATGAAGTTCCCTGTTCATTTGAACTCGCAGTCAAACACTGCAGCATTTTCAAATGGAGCTCACTAGTTGCAGCATTATTTATTTTCACATACTGCAGCCTAGCATGAGGCCATGGCAAGAGGAGATAAAGAATGCAGGAACAGATAACAATCACCCAAGCAGGATAACTTAACTTGTTCTTTTCTCGTAGAATCAACTGCCAGCATGCGGTAAAAGCAAAGGCGGAGTAAAACCCCTGTCAAGCGGGCAAGTTAAGTGCACTTACAGAGAGTGTCACTCGCTGTAAGTACACTTTGCCCCATCTAGACGACGCAAGTAGAGTATCACTCGCGAAAGAGTGCGCTCCGCTAGGAGTGCGTACACGGACCACACTTGCGACTGTGGCACAAATGCATTATTTTGCACAGTTTGTTTTCATCCTGCACATTTTCACCAATTGGGACGTAAAAACTACACATTCTAAGCCACAGGTGATAACAAAAAGTCGACACCATAAATAAAGACCTTGGAGCTAACCCACACACCTGCATGGCACACAGTGCGCCCCACAAGCTCTCTTGCGGCGTAGTTTTGTTTTTGCACCTTCGGTTTGTAGCTATATTTGAGCTTGTCTGTCGACGAGCTAGATAGCATCAAGAATGCTACATTTGCTACGACATTACACAAGCAGTGCTTTGTCTTCAGGTGTGGCTAGGGAGCATTGAAGGGTTTGTCCTGGTCACGTGTAGCCCAAGCTACCGTTCTATTTTGTGAGCCCCCTTATTAACGCGAACGTATTACTAATCTCATTAAGAGAAAAGCTGGTGGTGTGTGTAAGTGTGTGGACACGCAGATCCAGCCATGGTAAGAAAAATAGGGTGACGTCATCAAGTGGCCGTAGAATGCACACAGCAAGCTGAGCACCACCATTTCAGACAATCATATGCATGTTGTTGCTGTCATATATACAACATGGTGTGTCCTGACCTTATGCCATGACCTACACCAAGCAGCCTTTCGCTCACCACACTAAGCCTGCACCAGATTCCAATGCAGCTCCTTCCTGCCTATCCCCACCCCAGCCCCCATTTGAGAAAACAGCAATGGCTGTGAATGCAAGTTTGGACAGTTTGCAATCGTGCATTCGTAGGAAGTGACCATATTAAGATGACAATGTGCAGATGAGCCAATCCAGAATAAGAGCTTTTGTTGCACCCTGGTGGTATCACGAATACACGAGCACACAACAAAGCCCCTGCTGTAGCTGTTAGCATGGTTGGGCAACTCGAAACCTGCCACAGTCATGCATGCATTAGGATATCCTCTTTCTAAACTTGAAAGAAGGCTAGATCTTTCATGCAGGTGTAGATTGTATAAGTAGGCATTTAAATAAACAAATGCAATTTTTTTCCTGCAAAACATGCTGAACACTGAAAACAGCGTGGAATCGCTAGGACCATGTCACAATGTATTATCGTGTAACACTTCCGTGTAATGATGTATTACCGACGTGACCAAGCCTATTCACCTGAGAAAAACACTTTGAAAACAGCTGCAAACCTGAAAAATAATAGTGAAGGTTGGCAGGGGGCCATATAATAAACTTTTGTGGCTCAATTACACAAATTAATGAAACCAAAATGGTGATTTCGCCAACAATAAAACCCACAGTCATAAAGAAAACATCACAGCACAAAAATACTAAGTAGCTCATATTTTGCACTCCCTGCTGCGCAAGCACATTACCATACTTGGAGGTGCACGCAAGGCAGGCTTGGGAAGATAAGTGTGGCTGCGCCACGGCATGCGGCTGCGAAAGGTGAGTAAGTGGTGTCAAAAAAAGTGATTCGTTTGTAAATTGCTTCTGGTAAGAGGCTCGCTCGCGGTGGTGGTTGCTTTCCCATATGAATGGCTGCGAGAGCAAACTTCCGGTAACCTCCGAAGCATGCATCGCGCCAGAATCGGAAACTGCCAAACCAATGCCTATTCAGTTTGCCGCTACTCAGCCAGGCTGCATGCGAGGGAGGGCGCCTTTTATCACCTTGTATCTCCATCTGCCCCTGACTGCTGGCTTTGCGAATGTATCGTTCCACATTTATTGCTTTGAGCCGCACACGCTCCATCATGCCATCACGCGGGGAACTACATAACGTGGGTCTCAGGCAAGAGCGGGCAGGGCGGCACGTGTCGACTTATATCTGGAGTCAACTTTTTCTTGGCCAGCAAGGAGTGCAAGTTGCGGGGTCGACTTATACGCAGCAATATACCGTACACATTGTGCGTTATAACCTTTGTAGAATTTCTTAAAACGTGTTCATGAACTCTTCATGTAATCTGCGCGCCTCCTTTTTGCAGCCTTAATTTTAGGAAAAAGGGTGCACAAATTATGTAAGTAAATATGGTAACTGTGCCTCTGCACAGTAGCGAAGATTTACTGCAGGCAAAGCCTGAAGCAGGCTATGGTTACATTGGCGCAAGAAGTATAATAGTGGTACACAAAGTCATCATGTCATAACCTAAACTCAACACCCACGTTAAGAATGACACCATGGCTGTGGTGCCCAAGTTTCTACAATTTTTATTCATAGCACCCCTTAATGTGCCTCAAAAAATTTCCTTTACGATGTGTCCAGTTTTTGCTTAGCTCCAGTTCAAGCTTCAAGCTTAGAATGAGTTTCCTACAGCTGCAAGTTACAATGCCTCTATCACAATACTAGTGCAACGAGCCCCAACTGAACTGCACGAGTGGCACACACCCACCTGCATTCGTATCCCCGCAGCCTGTCAATGCACTGCATTCCGCTGGGGCACTGGTGGCCAGCACATTCATCCACATTCTCTTCACAGCGGCTGCCCCTGAGCCCCAGTGGGCAGGCACACACGAAACCTTCAGCTCCCAGCTCACTTGGGCGGCAGGTGGCATTGTTTGCACATGGTTGTGCACTGCAGACATCCTTCGAAGGTGCAGCTGCAATCTGGCCTTTCACACAAGTCTCTCCCTTGCGCTGGCAGTCGCACTGCCAGCCTGGCTCCTGACACAACAGGGTCCCATTGATGCAATCAGCCGTGCAGATGTTCAGTCTTTCACACAGCTCACCTGGATGCACGCAGAGAAGTCAGAGCAATTGTGATGGTGGAACACTACTTTCCAGATGAGAAGCAGCTAAAACCTGCACTGATCAGCCCTAATTTCAAAGAGCCATCATCATCAGCCCGACTAAGCCCGCTGCAAGACAAAGGCCTCTCCCATATCTCTCCAATGAACCCTGTCCCTTGCCAGCTGCGGCCACCCTATCCCCACAAACTTCTTAATCTCATCTGCCCACCTAACTTTCTGCCACCCCCTTCTATGCTTGCCTTCCCTTAGAATCCAGTCTGTTACCCTTAAGGACCAGCGGTTATCTTACCTTCGCATTACATGCCCTGCCCAAGCATATTTCTTCCTCTTCATTTCGACTAGGATGTCAATAACCCATGTTTGATCCCTGACCCACTATGCCCTCTTCCTGTTTCTTAACATTACATATTTTTCTTTCCATAGCTCACTATGCTGCCCTTAACTTAAGTGTACCCCTTTTTGTTAGCCTCTACGTTTCTGCCCCATAGGTGAGTAGCGGTAAGACACAGCTGTTGTGTACTTTTCTCTTGAGGGATATTGGTAAACTGCCATTCAAGATCTGAGAGAACCTGACAAATGCGCTCCACTCCATTCTTATTCTTCTAGTTAATTCACTCTTGTGATTAGGATCTGCAGTCACTACCTGACCTAAGTAGAAGTATTTCCTTACCACTGCCAGCACCTCGCTACCAACTGCAAACTGCTGTTCCCTTCAGAGACTGTTGAACATTACTTTGGTTTTCTGCACATCAATTTTTAGAATCACAATACTGCTCTGCCTGTCTAACTCATTGATCATGCTTTGCAACTAATCCCCTGAGTGACTTAACAAGGCAATGTCATCAGCGAATAGCATACTAAAGTAATCTCCATTAACTCTTATCCCCAACTGTTCCCAATAAAGGTCTCTGAGTAGCATTGGCGAGATCGTGGCTTCCTGCTTGACACCCTTTCTTACTGAAATTTTATTGCTGACTTTATGGAGGACTATGGTAGCTGTGCATCCGCTATAGATCTCTTCCAGTATTTTTGTATAAGGCTCTTCCACACCCTGATTCCTCAAAGCCTTCATGACTGCTGAAGTTTCGACTGAGTCAAATGCTTTCTCATAATCAATGAAGGCTATATATAGGGGTTGGCTATTCTCTGTGTATTTCTCTATCACCTGACTGATGATGTGAATATGATCTACTGTCGAGTACGTTTACAAAAGCCTGCCTGATCATTTGGTTGATTGAAGTCTAGGGTAGTCCTGACTATTAGTGATTACCTTAGTACAGACCTTGTAGGCAATCGACAGTAAGCTGCTCGGTCTAATTTTTCAAGTCACTGACGTCTCCTTTCTTATAGATTAAGAGGTTAGCATTCTTGCTAGCTTCTGGTACACTCGGGGTCACAAGGCATTGCGTATACAGGGTGGCTAGTTTTTCTAGCACAATCTCCCTCCACCCTTCAACAGATCTGCTGTTACCTGATCCTCACCAGCTGCTTTCCCTCTTTTCACTACTCTTAAAGCTTTCTTTACTTCTTCTTTCATTACCAGCGGGATGTCCCAGTGTGTGCACTACTGCCTCTCTCATTAACTTTCTGATTACATTGGCTACTGTACAGATTTGTGTAGAACTCTCCGGCTCCTTTAACTATCTTAACCATATTGCTAATGGGATTGTCCTTTTTGTCTTTTAACAAATATATTTGGTTTTTGCCTAAGCCTAGTTTCCTCTTCACTGCTTTTAGACTACCTTCGTTCTTTAGTGCATGCCCGATTCTGTGCATATTAAACATCCTTATGTCGACTACCTTGCGCTTATCAACTCTGATAGCTCTACCAGTTCTATTCTGTCTATGGGGTTAGACGCCTTCATGCTTTGACATTTCTTAATCAGATCTTTCATTTCTTGAGACAGCTTGCCAGTATCCTGTCAAACCATCTTACCACCTACTCCTACAGCGCATTCCATAATAATAGCTGTGAGATTATCATTTACTGCTTAACCGTTAACGTCATCATCCTCAGTTAAAACCGAATATCTGTTCTGCAACGACATCCTGAACTCCTCTTCTTTCACTCTAGCCACTGACTCGTTAATGGGCTTCCACTTCACTGGTTTCTTCCATTTCCTCTTGGAGTCTAGGCTAATTCGAGACCTTATCATTCTGCAGTCACTACAACACACCCTTCCGAGGGCCTCCACATACTGCATGACGCCCTGGTGAGAGCGTAATATGAAGTCTCATTTTTGGTCTCATCAATGGGGCTCTTCCACGTCCATTTCCTGCTTTCTTGTTTGTGTAAGAAGGTAATCATAATTCCTAAAATATTTCTCTCTGTAAACTTTACTAATAACTCCGCCCTGTTATTCTTAGAGACTATGCCATAATCCCACACTGCCTAGTCTCCAGCATGCTTCTTCCCTACCTTGGCACTGAAGTCACCCATCAGTACAGTGTACTGTGTTTTTACTTTTTTACTTTGCTCATTGCCAATTCCATGTCCTCATAGAAACTTCCTATGACCTGGTCATCATAGCTAGGTGTAGGCGCGTAGGCGTGAGCCACCTTCAGTTTGTGCCACTTATTAAGCTTTATTACGATAGCTGCCACCCTCTCGTTAATACTGTAGAATTCCTCTATGTTGCCAGCTATATCCTGATTGATGACGAATCCCACACCTAGTTCTCATCTGTCTGCTAATCCATGATAGCATAGTCCATACCCGCCCTTTAGCACTGTGTACACTTCATCTGTCCTCCAAACCTCACTAAGCCCTAAGACCTCCCATTTATTACCCCCTAGTTCCTCCAACAGCACTGCTAGACTAGTCTCATTGGATAAGGTTCTAGCGTTAAACGTTGTCAGGTTTAGTTTCCAATGGCAGCCTGTCTGGAGCCAGAGATTCTTACCACCCTCCGCAGTATCACAGGTCTGACCGCCGCCTTGGTCAGCTGCTCCGCAGCCACTGGGGACTGAGGGCTGAGGATTAATTGCTTTCTTCATATAGGGCTTGTGGCCAAGTACTACACCAAGACGGCCAAATTCTGTTCCGTGGGGGAGTGTGTTGTCGGTTCTGGTCACAGAGACCAGGCCACACCCCAGGCCTGATTATCCAATTCCATTGACATGAGGAGTTTTCTCTTTAAAGCAGGTAAAGAACTGCGTGGCACTGGGATTCGAACCCCGGTCATCTTGCACACAAGGCGGATGCTCTACCTCTAAGCCATCGCTTCCCCTCCCAATGGGCCATGGCTGCAGCTATACTTCTTCACTGATGTATAACGTCATTAATTTATTGTATCTCAGTTTTACTGTAGTAAGCAAGCGGGGAAAGGTGTAAGCTATGCAAAAATGAAGAAAGAAAAATCCTGTTTCTGGGAATATTTACGGTCTGAAAGACCCAAGACCTGTCTCTTTAGGCAAAATCAGCTTCAGCTGCAAGTGGTGCTCCAAATTCTACAACCGAATGCCGTTTTTCAATCAACCACTTTGCTGCTTTCAATGCATCTTACCCGAGTATCCTGGCAGGCACTGGCAGCTGAACCGTCCACCTGCTGCCCCATGGCAAGTGCCATGCAGACAAGGATTGGTTCCACGGCAGGGGTCGTGTGGTTGGTCACATTGTTTTCCTGACCAGCCAGCCTCACATGTGCATACAAAGTCATTCACCTGAAAGCAGAAGTTTGGCAGAGGGCAAAATATTTCACTCAAATTAGTTTCATTCGCTTCTCTCTCTTTTCTTCTCTCCTCTATTACTATTTTCATTATTGTTACCAACAAATCACTTAAAGCAAAGCTATAAGTGAGAAGAGCATCAATAGAAGTTCAAATCGGTTACGGAAAAGTACAGTCAAACCTTGTTAATTCGGCCCCCATTAATTCGGAATTTCGGATAATTCGGCCTCCTGCTCCCTCCCGTCAAAAATGCACATAGTCAATGGCCCCACACACTCGATAATGCAGATAAAAATCGCACATGCACTGGTTAATGCGGACTGACGACATGCCATGGACGATGCTGAAGTCAGTTTTCGAGACAGGCATCACTACTGTCATCATCCAGAAACCAGTGCCGGGCCGGAAACCATCCTCTATTCCGAAATCAAAAACGTACGAGGGATAGCGCTGCTATAGAAAAACCTCGTTTTATTCAGCCCCCGTTAATTCAGAAATTCTGACTGCTGCCGAAGTACTGCCAAATGCCCATACAAGTCTAAGGCATCAGAAGCTTGTTTATTTGGACACCACGGGGCTCACATAGGTCCATTCGGACGGGCCCCTGAAGGAGCACTGCATAGAGATATGGCATGCTCGACAAGCAATCGTCCAGATATTCGTCCACAGGCGAGAATTGCATATTACATATTCTCCCGTGCTCCTCTGATGTACGCGCAAAGGCAGGCGTGTTGACAATCGCAGGTTCCTGTCGATAGGCCGAGAGAGACTAGTATCTGCATAGTTTCATTTTCAGAGTTTTGTCGCCACTCATCACCAGCCTGCAGTGACGGCGGCTATCAACTGTGCATATCAGTGAGCCAGCCAAGCTGCAACCGTTTGATACTATGCTTGCCCTGTTGGTGATCTTTTCTTGTTTGTTTTTCCAAGGCACCTTGCCGCTCCGGCACCAATGCACATTTCCCTCGGTTCCACCCGCATGGCATTCCCATTCTTTCAGCGCGCCGAAACTCCGCATTCGCTGTTTGTGTGGTGAAGCCTCCTCACATGCGACATTACACGCAAAGAAGCTCCAGAGCTACTGTTTTGAACATAGAAGCCGCGGAGAACCTCACCATTGTGGAGCAGTTCTGCTTCCACCATTCCCAATAGCGTCCATGAATTGAAACATTTGATGAAACTGTGAGAAATCGCTGTTGTCGGCAGTTTTCGTCTTAAAAGGAGACTATTGGCCAGGTTCCCAAAAAAATAAATTTCGCTTTCATGTGAACGGTTTTTGGCAGTTTTGGGGGACCATTCTATGGTTCGACAGTTGGATAATTTGTACATTTCTTCCACTCCCTTGAAGTCCAAATTAACGAGGTTTTACTGTACCACCATGCAGGTTTCTTTTCTGATAAATCTACACCCTGAAATGAAACCCTAGTTGATTCCTGCACAAATCTGCTACGTAGAAATTTTCTTGCTTTTGCAGAGGCATTGATGCACCGTGTTCATTCCTGTTTCAGCACAGGATGAGACATTCTATCAACTGCTCACCGAAATGCTCAAAAACCATGGAAACATTTTACAAACGTGCGGGAATATAGGGCAACGTTTGAACAGACACGTATGAAAAGTTGGGCTACTCAACTCAACAATCAATAACTAGATGCCTGTGAGCTTCAGTGCTACGAAATTTCGATCTGCCAGCACAAGTTCAACAAATAAATTCCTAGTTTTTAAGCCTGCTCAGCCATGAATGCTACAGCTTGAATGCAATGCTGTGTATATAAAAAAAAAATAACTGTCTGGAACCTGTAGGATTGGCCATGGAACTGACTCCAATCTGGCTGCTGCAACTTGCACCCTTCCCCATGCAATTTTGAAACACCCGACTAACCAGGCTATGGCAGGTTCCTCCATTGAGGCAGGGACTGTTGGCACAAAGGTCGTCCTTCCGCTCACACAGGTCACCCGAGTAGCCTGGCAGGCAGAGGCACACAGGTCCCCACTGGTCTGAGTGGCACCTGCAGATGCACAGCGAGAAAAAGCTGAAAACCTGCAGCTTGCTGCCGATGCGAGAGAGAGATGCGGACATCTCCATAAAAAAATATATGGCAATTACACATTCATGGTAATGTGGATGATGAGCGCTAGCCAGTTTTCTCTAGTGCTTTTGCGATTATTAATTTTGGAATTAATGCTCTTCTATAAAACACAAATTTGATCAATGGTTTGGTTCGATTTGGTTTACAGGGTTTAACGTCCCAAAGCGACTCAGGCTATGAGAGACGCCGTAGTGAAGGGCTCCGGAAATTTCGACCACCTGGAGTTCTTTAACGTGCACTGACATCGCACAGTACACGGGCCTCTAGAATTTCTCCTCCAAAGAAATTCCAGCCACCGCGGCCGGGATCGAACCCGTGTCTTTCGGGTCAGCAGCCGAGCACCATAGCCGCTGAGCCACCGCGGCGGCACACACGATTGAAGATGTACCAAGGCTTACGGCGCAGAATAGTGAAAATTCTTTATTCTCAATTTGCGGAATTTAAAATTTGCTGCCACAGAAAATTATGGGCCTTATCGATGCCTTTCATCACAGCTACTGACAATACAAAGGTACTATCGACTGGCTGTGCGCAGGAAATTTAAAGTTTTACTCCAGGCCTGCTTAAGGGGGGACGAGGGTCTTAAAAGTGACCTTTTTATTTGTGGCTAGAATCTCATGAAATTTTGCACACAGATGTGTTTTTCTCTTCTGATTTCAAAAATGTAGTCATAATTGAGCTGGTGGTCTTAGATCAAAAGTTATCTTATATTCCAGAGTAATTAGGTAATTTCTTATGCAGCTTTAGTGAACTTTCTCGTTGCATTTTGTTGCTTTTAATTACATGAACTGAGAGCCAGAGAATTCCCAGACCCGATGACATTCTTACTTGTTTTGTTTAGGCCATGTACAAATAGCAATTTACAATTAGCTTAACGAGTTGCAGTGTCAAATACTGCGACCTTTTACTCTTGACATAGTATATCAGGAGGACATGCCTTTAGAGAAAAACGAAGAATGTCATCGGGTATGGAAACTCTCTGGCTATCGATTCATGTAAATAAAAGCAACAAAATGCAATGAGAAAGTTCATTAAAGCTGCGTAAGAAATTACCTAACTACATTCTAGACTTTGTAAGATCTATGACCACCAGCTCAATTATGATTACATATTTGGAATCAGAAGAGAAAAATACATCTGTGTGCAAAATTTTATGAGATTCCAGCCATAAATAAAAACGTTAGTTTTAAGACCCTCATCCCCCCTTAAAGGGCAGCTCCAGGGTTTTTCAAAGTTAACATATTTTAATGAAACTTATACCGTAGCTTTTTCTCTTGTTCCTGATTATTTCCACCACGATTAACAGCCACATGACATTTCATTCTGGTACAAGCTGATTTTAAGGTTCACCGCTTCCGTGACCTCAGCTCATGATTTCTACAGGCAACACTGCATTTTAAACATCACAAACATTCCCCGCACAAAAATACCCGCTCCCCACTTCAGTACCAAAATTTTTAGGCTTGCATTATGTCATCTTCGACATTTTATGAAAGGACTAAACTTTTTGAGTCGCTACTTAAGCTATCATCGCATGTATGAGTGTTTGTCCAGCGATGTGCCTGATATCGTATTCACATCACAAAGCATTGTCCCTGGCCATGGCCTGAGTTAGTTTGCTGTTTTCAGTTTTAAAAAACTTTGTTGTAGTGGAGAGAGGGGAATCTACGGAATATGATGCGTTTATCAACTCGAAATGGTTCCAAAATGCCTGCAGCTGCTCTTCACACTTGAGTCAGAAAATGACGAGCACTGCAAGCACAGTCTACCATGCTTAGCACCTACTGACAGAGTAAACCTTTACTAGAAGGCCAGGTTTCAAGAAATAAATCTTAAATCTATTGGCCCATTCGCTTTTCCCGCTGATAGTACATCCACAGCAGAGTGGTCTGAGGTGCTGGCTTCAAAACAAAAGAGAAAAGTCTGAATCTCCCCAGTAGAACAAAAACTTTCTCTTCTCACCATGCACGCTAAGTACACCATGCACGCTAAGTATAGATACAGGCAGACATCTTTGACTGTTCGATGGGCTCACTTAAGGGGGGACATGGGTCTTAAAACATTTTTTTTATTTAGGGACCAAATGCAATGAAACTGCACAGACTTATTCAGTTTTTTCTGCTGATTTCAAATATGCAATTGGTTTATTTCTAGGCCAATTAGTTCCTGAGATTAATATATATCATGCCATTGTCTGCTGAAACAATAGAAAAAAAATGGGCCACCAGAAATTTAATTTTAATATGTGGGTAGATACTACAATGTGTGAGGAATGCAACGCTGGAAGCAGTTTTCAGTTTTTGTCCGTGTGAACAAATGGGCTCAAAGTTAGTTTCATGTGTGTCATGTGTTTTCTGGCACTGTATGTCTGGTTAACTCACTTGAAAACTAACTATTAAGCCCATTTGACCACATGGACAAAAAACTGAAAACTGCTTCCAGTGTTGCATTCCTCACACAGTGTAGTATCTACCCACATATTAAAATTAAATTTCTGGTGGCCCATTTTTTTTTCTATTGTTTCAGCAGACAATGGCATGATATATATTAATATCTCAGGAACTAATTGGCCTAGAAATAAACAAATTGCATATTTGAAATCAGCAGAAAAAATTGAATAAGTCTGTACAGTTTCATTACATTTGGTCTGTAAATAAAAAAAATGTTCTAAGACCCATGTCCCCCCTTAAGATGCTGCCCACACTAAGACAAATGGCACACACACACGCACATGCACCACACACACACATGCACACACAAAGTAAGTAGTGATGTCCTCACGTGGCTCCATTCTGGCAGGGGCTTAGCTCGCATGGGTCTGTGGTGATGGTAAGCTCGCAGTGCTTCCCCCGGAAGCCAGCCGCACACGAGCACTGATATGCGGCAGGCCCCCCCGTCAACACAGAGAAGCCCTGGCCAGAGTCATGACACAGGCCACCGTAGAGGCAAGGATTTGAAGGTGACGAGCAGTTGTATGACCGCACACAATGTCCCAACGCAGGATCTGCCAAGAGATTATTCATACACATCACTAGACAGCCATGCGATGGCAGCAATAACATCACGCAAAGTTTAGTAGACAAAGCCATATTCTGAAACAACCTGACTGCAGCACAGGACATTCAACACCACAGTAGCTCCAGTTCTGCTGGAGCATTTTACTGATGTGCAGAATTTAGTATGTCCGACTGCAGACACTAAGTTATGAGTTACGAGTTTCCACACCACAATGCATATACTATCACTGACACCAAGACGGCCAAGGCCAAAAGTGCCCTGGGTTTCACTGCGTACAAGCAACACATGTATCAGTGACTGCTGTAAGCATCAGGGCACTCGTTCAGCAAACAGAAGATTTCACAAGTACAAGTGGTGGATATTGCAATGGTCAGTGCATATACCGTATAAACGCGTGTAAGGGCCGCACTTTTTTTTCCGAGATTCGGGGGCCAATTTTCGGGTTGCGGCCCATACATGCGACGTACGCAAAAAAAAACTTTTTTTAAAAGCAAAAACACACCAATCAGGGAATGAGCAGCATTTATTCTACGTTCAATCATCACTCACGGAGTATTTCGACTCTGAGCTGGTGCTGTGCATGCTCTGGTGCACGCTCATCCCAAAGAAGCCGCGCAGCATGTCCGCTGTCAACGCGTAGCTGTTTCGCCGCATTTCCATCACATAGCAGAGCAGCTCTTCTTACAGTTCGGGAAACTTGCACGGTGCTTTTTGCAGCATGTGTTTCTCAATGCACCCTGTTGATAGCACGATCATCGGGCGCACTTCTCAGCCATGTCGAATTCCCTGTCCGCCGCACGCTTGCCGCGTTCGAGAGCTAACTCCCAGCCGTGTAGCTGATAACGTGCTTGCCCGTCGTGCTAAAACTACATTACTCGGTGGCAGCACGCGAAAGCCACTACGGAGAACGCGCTAATACGCCATAAAAAGCTGGAGCTGGCGATACTGATGCCGATGTAGATAGCGGAAAGACGCGGGGGGAGGGGGGGGGGAGAGGAATTGACGACGATGATGGCTGCGGCCTCGCGCGCCATCCATGGACGGTTTTTGGAAGCTCTTGTGCGCGTGCTTGGCCTCTACGATCAAGCGCTCCGCGATCGAGCGCGCCGTTGTTCGCAGCCGGAGCCGATCGCGGAGGCCGCGGCGCGTGCATTTAGAAGGCTATACCCGCCTGGGTCATGGAAAGTTCGGGTGCAGCCCTTACACGGATTTATTTTTTTTTTTTAATATTTCCTTCGGGAAAACGGGGTGCGGCCCATACACGGGTGCGGCCCTTACACGCGTTTATACGGTAGTTTGAGCACTATAAATTTGAGTACAGTCGACGACCGATTTTTCGGACTCTCTAGGGACCGCGAAAACGTCCGAAAAATCGGGCAGTCCGGAAAATCAAATTTCACCGAAAAAAATCACGAACTTATTACCACTATGCCGGAGAAAGCGGCCAATTGTATTGCACACATTCTAAAGCTCCTCATGACTATATTTCGCCGCGCGATATACCGTATGAACGCGTATAAGGGCCGCACTTTTTTTTTTTTTCCAGATTTGAGGGCCAATTTTCGGGGTGCGGCCCATACACGCGATATGCGAAAAAAAAAATTTTTTAAGTAAAAACACACCAACCAGGGAATGAGCGACATTTATTCTACGTTCAATCGTCACTCGCGAAGTATTCAGACTCCTGAGCTGGTGCTGCGCTCTGGTGCACGCTCATGCCAAAAGAAGCCGCGCAGCATGTCCGCTGTCAACGCATAGCCGTTGTTCCGAAATTCCATCACATAGAGGAGCAGCTCTTCTTCCAGTTCAGGAAACTCGCACGGCTTGACTCGGAAAGCGCGCTTTTTGCAGCTTGTGTTTCTCTTTTGGTTGCACCATCATCGGACGCACTTCTCGGCCACGTCGAATTTCCCGCCCGCCGCACGCTTAAGGGGGGACACCCCTCTTAGAACTATTTTTTTTATTTATGGACAGATCTACACCAAATTTTCACTGTTTGTACATTTTCATGTGCTGATTCTAAAACTGCAAACAGTTTCGCCCTGCAGCAGTAAGTTATGTATTTATCATGAAAAATATGTCTTTTGTTTGGAGGAAGTTTCGTTAATTAACATAAGACCTTGTGGAGAAGATTACTATTTATAAATGATCTAGAATCACCAAGGAGTGCAATAAGGCATAAATTAGCATTCTAGGACGACTTGGACGAAAGTTACAGCTGGTCAAACATAACAGAGAAAAAGCTCATTTTGACTACTGAGACAAAGGATTTATTTCCAAAATTTTCCTGAGGAAGCAGTAGTTTAAATTTAGCCTTATTGCACAACCTGTGCATTTATCTTTCTAGCACAAAAGGAATTGTAGTAATAGCTAATATAGAATTGGAGATATCGCTCCTCCAAAATTCTGTGCCTGCCAAAATTTCAGTTTTGAGAAATCGAAAAAAACGTTTTTGGCATATTTTTGTGGCACTAAGGGTAACTAGAAATCACTGAAGTGAGCTCTGGCTGGTTTCTGATATAAAAGCACCATTTCCCGTCGACATAACTGCGGTTGCAACAAGCAAATTGCCGGCGAATAGATGGCATTGTTTGGAGGAGTGCCTTTGCACTGTGACCTCCCCCAAGCTGCAGCGCGCGATTCTACCTCACAACGGCGCTGTGATTGCAGTCAGCCCCTAACAAACGATACGTGCTCTTTGCTCATCTTTCCCCTCAAAACATTGAGAAGCAAATTTATTTCGTCAAGGTTTCCCATTCCGCGCTTTGCGGGACGCCGTTTCGCGGCCGCCGCTGGCGCCGCGTCATCAGGTTTATCGGAGAGCTCGATCTATCGCGCGGTTGCTTGCTGTCAACGGAAGCTGCTTAGGTATCGCTTTTTCATCTGCACAGTCACGATTACGCTGTCTGTACGCGGCAGGAATCGCCGTGATCACTCCTCGCCGTCGCGCGTTATCAGGTCGTCACGAAGCGTCGGCGCTTCATCGCTGATTGTAGATAACGGGTCGGCGCTTCGTCGCTGATTGTAGATAACGGGTCGGCGCTTCGTCGCTGATTATAGATAACGGGATGCGACGATGCAGCGTACCCAACGCGCTTCGTATCTATACCTTTCGCTCCCTCAGAATGAGTGTTCAATCCTAGCTGTCACGCTAAGCATCGCCGGTTACGGCGTTATCCGACCGTCGTGGAGCGTGGCTGCTGAATGTAGACACAAGGATGCAACGATACAGCGTTCCCAGCGCGCTTCGGATCAATATCTTTTAGTGCTTTTAGACTAAGACTTGCGTAAATTGAAATATTTCGTACTTAGTGCCCGACAAACCTCACTTCGCCGTGACAGTGGGACAGCCCGACCCACACAAAATGGCGCCGGGCTGCAAACGGTCGACGCCGTCAACCAACTAAAAGTCGCCATTTTGGTCACGTGATTTTGAGAACCAATAGCAGAGCGCGTTTTGCCCAATTTTGTTTTTTTGTTTGCCGCTGCTTGGGCTTGCTCATAGTTGCCAACCGGAATATGGAAATAGCCTGAATCGAGACCTTTCAAACGAATCCAAAATGGCGCCGGCGGAGCGCGTATTTTTCGAACTGCGGGCAGTCTAAGTAAAGTGAGCTAGAAGGGGGTAGTGGGCTCACTCCTTAGCCGGCGCCATGCATTGCGGTGACGCCGTCTATGTCAACAGATTCTACTTCTCCGCGCCCCCGCGAGGCGGCACCACCACCGCCTTCACTGTAGGAGCGTGCGTTGACGCGCGTTTGAGCCGCTGCCGCCGCTGCAGCCGCTGCTGTTTGCCTTCGCGTCTTGCGCGTTGCCATAATCAGTACACCAGCCTATCTTACGCAGAAAGTTGGATACAAATACTGGATGACGTCGAGAAACAGTCAGGAACCCCTTGAAAACATATTTGGTATTATCAGGCAGTCATCAGGTCGCAGGGACGCGGCCCCACTCCCAGCACTGTTTTTGATAATGTATTTCATTTAGTGGTCTTGTCAAGACAGTAAGTCAGGGGAACTGTGACGAGGGCGAGCTAGCCGCATTGCTAGATATACAGACATGTGCTGACACGCTGTCACACCAAGAAAGCACAAATGCAGCTACGAGTGTCAGCCAGGCACCGACATCTGCTGACCACAGCCAGCATACAGCTAGAAGTGATTCTAGGCTGATGTTTTACATTTCTGGGTACTTTGCTAGAAAATTTGTAGTGAAAACGAATTGCGAAGCCTGTACAAGCCTACTAACCATGGCACCGCAGGGAGGCTTTCAACTTGTTCGGCTTACAACTTTTCGCGACAATTTCCAAATTTCAGCCACCTTTCATAACATCTCAAAGAACAGCTATATTTTACTCGCGTCCCCACGGTACTCGAATATGCCTCAGTTTGCTGAGACCCGCACACACAAGAACTTATTTATAAAGTGGAAAAAATACAAAACAGGGAGTCCGCTTCGTATTTGGAAATTATTCCACGACACTAAGTATCTCAGAAAGAAAAAGGAATCTTCAGTGGCTAGAACTTAAAGCTCGAAGAAGAAATCTGTGATCAAAATTTTTACATAACATTTTCTATTCCAAGAGTGGTATAGACGGAACAAAATATTTGAAGCCGCCCTTACAACTTAAAAGTTTTATGAACTTCCTTTTAGAGGTGACGTACTACGTTCGTTTTTTCTGCGAACAGTTCGCGAATGGAATGCTTTGCCGCCACATATTGTTAATGTTCTACCTAATGAAGCCTTTTTTCACGCGTTGAGTGCATGATTTCTTGTTTTTTGAATGTGAAGTGCCCCCCTGCTGTAATGCCGAAAGGCGATGCAGGTACCAAATAAATAAATGAGAGACTGCTGTACAGCTACATGAATAAACTAGACAATATATATATAAGTTCATGGAGTGTTTTTCCTGCAACGAGCTGCATTCGGACAGCATCATGGATGTACTCGGAGTTGTAAAAGAAAGGCGAAGAAATCGGGTGCCCACAGCATGCCTCGCGTCTCTCAGCTAACGTTTTTATCTAACGACACGGTGGCATTTTTTTTTTTTTGTGTTTGTGAAAGGAATGCTGGCGGATCAGGGAAGCGAGAAAAAGATCAACATTTAAAGTTGAGCCGCTGCTCATGAACCATACACGTCCTAAAAATCGTGGTATTCATGTGTTCAGAACTCCATGGTGTGGCCTCACTTCTTTCCTATTCAGTTATCATGTCAATGTAAAAACTACATATGCGTGAATAGCCACTTCATTTTACAGTTATCTGAGATAATTTATCTACATTGAACAAGCGCTGCTGCAAGCTTTTAAGCTATGTTGAACACGACAATTTTAGGTAGCTCTGTTCCAGAAACGGTGTGAGCAGAAAATTCACGAGCCAAAAGAAATGCGCGCAACGAAACGGCGCTGACAGCTACAGCTGTAGCCAAAGAAATACCAAGAACGTATGCATGTTCTTGCACGCTTCGTATACTTGAAGCCGTGAATAATAATCCTCAGAAAAGCGGGGCTGTTGGGCGCCGCAATCATTTTCATACAGGTGTGTATTCATGTTTCTGATCTGCGTTGCGGCAGGTACGCCGGAGAGGAGCCAGAAACCCGTTTGCGGTTCGAACACGGTAACCTGTTAGTTCATCGTGTGCTACCGGTTGCAGCATTATTTATTATTATATTCGACGTCTGTCTACCTGCTCCATGCAAGTGTAACAAATGTGACTGAAGGCAGCGAGTTTTTCCAAGCCAGACTGCCGCGAGAAAGCTGCTCAACCAGCAAAGCGCTACAGTGAAGTCGCCGGTGGCGCCACCCCGTGCGTGTAACATATACTGCGTCAGGGAAAGAGCCCCAGTGAGCCCACTACCCCCTTCTAGCTCACTTTAGTCTAAGTTCGGTGCGATTAGACCTCAATTTAAAGGGCCGCGCGCGCGGTTTCACGTCTTTGGAACGCTATAACTCATGAATTAGGCGGTATTTTTCAACGAAAATTTGTAGATAGCTGCGCAATCACCTCAGGATCGCGAAAATGAAAAGATTGAAAATGCGATTTTTTGACCAATTTCCGGCCGCGAAGAGCCGTGTCCCCCCTTAAGGCCGATTCACACGACGGACCGTTCGCCCGCGGCCCGCGCACTACGTGTTCATGCGTCAGCACTTTGAGAGGCGCGCTGGATGCATGGATGGATGGCGGCCGACAGCGCGCCCCTCAAAGTGCTGACGCATGCACACGTAGTGCGCGGGCCGCGGGCGAATGGTCCGTCGTGTGAATCAGCCTTTACCGACCGCGTTCGAGAGCTAACTCCCAGCCGTGTAGCTTAAGGTGCTTGCCAACGCGCTAGAACTGTGAAGCTCGGCGGCAGCACGCGAAAGCCACTATCACGGCGAACGCGCTAACACGCCACGAAAGGCTGGAGCTGGCGATACTGATGCCGAAGTGAACAGCGGAAAATCGCGACCGAGAAAAATGTTGACGATAATGATCACGGCACCATCCATAGACGGCACTTGGAAGCTCCGGTGCGCGCGCGTGGCCTCCGCGAACGGCGCAGCGCCGGAGCAGATCGCGGCCGCGATAAGATCCGGCGGCGCGCCCGGAGCGCGCTTCGATCGCGGAGGCCACGGCGTGCGCGTAGCCTCCGCGATCGTATTCGCGTTCCGTGTTCGGGACTAAAGACTCGGCACAGATGAGTTCCGTAAACTCAGACTGCGGTTCAAGTTCGTGCGGCGGAAAACATTCAAGGACAGTACGAATTCGAAAACACGCGAGCGCAATGTGCCGACTCGCGCAGAATTTCAGCGTCGCAAGAGGCTCCCTTTAAGCTTGAATTTCGTTTTGTTTGATCAAGTTTTCGATATCTCCTGCAGTCTGAATTAATGAGGTTCCACTGTACACATTATATGGCGGCTTGGGTACTGGCGGCGAGTGCGAACGAGGTCCGAAAAATCGAGTGGTCGGTTGCGGTGCGTCCGAAATTTCAAGCGCTCTTACACATTGGCTCTATGGGCCATGTCGCGGTGCCGCGAAAAAGTCCGAATAATCAAGCATGTCCGAAAAATCAGGCGTCCGAATTTTCGGTCGTCGACTGTATAAGCATCACTGAGTGCGAGTGAAAGCTGATGAATGCAGCTGCTGGTGAGCATGTGGTTGCCAATTATAGTGAACAATGAGCATAAACTAGCAAGAGGAACAAGATCCACAAAGCCCCAAGTGAGCCCAAAATGTGACAATCCCCACGCCTCAAGAGCACAACCGATGTGCAAAGTGCAATCCATATTCAGTTGGCAGAGGTTTCAGAAAATTCAATAGGGTCTTAAAAGGTACCCAGGATCCCTTTAGTGCTTCCCTAAAGGGAGTGAACTGATAGTGCGCCAGCAGAGACAGCAAGTAGACATAAAGTAAAAGCAGTGCATGGAAGAAATGCACTGTATTGCTTGGGCAGTAAGCTACCACGGTTTCATAGAAGAATAACAATGTAACAAAATAAGTAACAGTGCAATGAACACTTCTCCCCATAAGATATCAGTGTTCTCAATAAATTCAGGCTGCTGATTTTGGGCTTGCAGCTTACATAGAAGACACTGTTCTATAACTATTTACTCCCACAACGAATGCACTTCATCTCTTCGGAAAATCTGAATATGTAGAGTTATGTTCATTATGCAGGGACTAACAGCTAGAAATGGTGAAAGTGGGACAATAAAAGCAGGCTGGTAGGACACAAATTGGCTGGCAAGAGCAGCCACATTTCTGGTATGCCGTCCGAAGCCTTGAATAATTTTGATGTGCATGTGCACTGAAACCCCGTTAATACGTAGTTGGCGGGGATGCGGGAAAGTATGCGCTATCCGGTAGTACAGCTTAACCGACTGGTACGAATTTGCCAATATTGACGATCCAAAAGAAGAAAATTTCAGGCACAATGAATCTCCCACGAATACACGTACATACATGCACTTTGTTTGCTGACGACCGGAGGTCGTCATTTTCAGTTGCCGCGGCGGCGGCCGTGCGGCGACAACAGCAGTCTCGAAATCTGTGAGACTGAGGGAAAGCTTTTCCATGAGCCCCATCTCGGCAAACGCCCTCATAACCGCCACTACTTGAGCAGCTCCCGCCCCAGTAGGGCTGAAATCTTATGCTGCCAAGTCGTCGCCACTGTCCTCGTTCTCAATGCCCTCATCACACTTGAGTTGGCGCAACAGCGGCAACAATCTTGCTGTCGACCTCGCAGAACATTTCAAAGTCGACAGCATCCACACCGCCCTGTCACTCCCAACACCTCTGTTAGTAGGGCATCACAGTCATCAACAGATTACAAAAAAAAAAAGTCTTAACTGGTAAATAATTTTTTAGTCGAACCAGCAATATCCATGTTTTTATAAAATATTCAAAAATAGGGCACTCTGTGTCTAACAGAACAATGAACTGTTCTAGTAAACTGTCTTGAGCTGAAAAAAAAATTACCTGAAAAAAAAAAAAACTCAAACTACAGAAATTTTATCTGAATAACCCAATTCTCACCTGAATTTGAGCTCAAAAAAACATCACCCGATTTTCGCCTCCTGAATCCCAGAAAAAGCAAAACCCCAAAATAGAGGGGCCCTATTTATACAGAAAGTTTCCAAGACCTGGAACTGTCGATGGCCATCAGCACGTTGTTCTTATGAAAGGTTGGACACTGTCATGCGTGTGGCTTAGCCGCATGCTGGCTGTTGATTTTATGAGAAAATGATAATGTTTATGGAATTTGTCTCAAAGCGACTCAGGCTATGAGGGACGCCATAGTGGGGTGCTCTAGATAATTTCGACCACCTGGGGTTCTTTAACGTGCACTGACATCATACAGTACACAGGCTTCTAGCATTTCGCCTCCACTGAAAAGCAAAAGCCACGGCTGGGATTGAACCACTGAGACACTACGGCGGCTCAAGGAAATGATGAGTCAAATGAAGTGACAAAAACAAGTTTCTGTAATTAGCAAGCACTGTTTATGCTGCTATGTTTTGCTGTGTGTTACTATTCAAATATTTCGAATAGTAAAAGTGCAATGAGAATCGAATAGATTAGTAAATGTTATTTACAAACTGTTCGAAAAATCAAATATTTATGCACCAGTACTACTTATAATGACCAAACTAGTTCTCATGACTCACTATTTCCAAACTCAACATGTTCCAATTTAAAATTTGGAAGAGTTGCACATACATGCAACAGTGGAACAAAAGCAAACTTGCACTGTGTATGTGCAACTGAAATTTGAATGAACAAGTATCAAAATAAACGAACAGCACATGTGCACAAATTTCTGGTGGAGCACAAATCTGTATTACGGAGTAACTACTCTGTTAATCATCCACCTGAGTGCAGACGTAAGGCTACAGGTAAATGCAGATGAGTAATTACCCCCTAACCAAAATACACTCCACTTTGGAGGTACCACCTAAGTATCCTGAACATGCAGTGCTGGCAGACAAGGGACAAAATAGAGATGACACACACACGGTGTCTCGTCTCTCCTTTGTCCCTCGTCTGCCAGCGCTGCATGTTCAGGATGTCAAACCAACTTGCCCAGAAACACACCCTGCTCCACCTAAATACACTGGTTTAAGTTTAAATAAATTTTTTTTAAATGATGGAAAGAGGTTAGTGATCACCAGTTCCCTCACCTTCTCGGTATCCAGGTATGCAGCCACACCACAGATGCGCCCTGCACTGGCTGCCAGCACCCTGGACACAACCCCAGTGTGGACAGGGCGACCGAGGCAGCTCACAGTGGCGCCCCGAGTGAGCCCCCGTACAGCGGCAGGTGAAGTTAGCGCTGCTGCTGAGTTCCCCTTCAACCTGGCAAACGCCGCCATTCATGCAAGGAGAACCGTCCTCACAGGGGCCCACAAGCTGCTCGCAGCGTGGCCCACCAAATCCCGCAGGGCAGGCACACTCAAAGCTCCCTGGTCGATTGAAGCAGGTGCCACCATTGAAGCAAGCGTTTTCGCTACTGTCAGCACACTCGTCGATGTCCTCATCACACAAAGGCCCATGGAAGCCTGCAGCATGGGTGCACAAGCCAAAGAAACAAATGGTACTCAATGGTACACGAGCCAATTGGTATCTAGACTCACTGATTGCACTATAACAGACAGCTTGCTTTCAAGCACTATGTGCAGTTTAAAAAGAAAAAAAAAACTCAGTTCACTATATGATAGTGCTATGTGGTTTGCCAGAACACTTAAGCAGGAGGCTTTTTACGTACCATGAGAGCATTCTAACTGCTCGAGGCAGTAGTGCAGCATGTGTGCATTGTGCAGGCAGTGAGAACGGTTGTCATCACGCACATAACACCACTGATGCGCTCCTATGTCACATTCTGCATTAATCATCTGCTATACTACCCTTCTACTTCTAGTGCCCTAATGCCAGATAACTACAGCTGGCTAGTGTTAGATGAGCAGCTAAAACAATGCCACATGTAACCAACAAGAACTTAGGTATTTGTTCCCTTAGTGCATGAATATGCGTCGAACAAATAAAGAATTCAAGCCAACAATTCAGCCAACAATACACCTTCGCTACATCACAATAGGTTTCACAAGCCCCAATTTCAAAGCCCCAGTGAAAGTGCCCAGGGCATGTATCCTGACTATTTATGATCATCAGTACCAGCCCAGTTGTGTCCATTGCTAGAAAAAGGCCTCTCCCACTGGTCTCCATTAACCCTGTCTTGTGCCAGCTGTTGTCACCCTATCCCCACACACGTTCCAATTTAATCAGCCTACCCTACTCTCTGCTGTCCTTTGCAATCTTTCCCTTCCCTTGGAATCTACGCACTGTTACCCTAGGGAACCACCGCCCACCTATTCTATGTACTACATGTCCTGCCTACGTCCATTTACTGTGCTTTATTTCAGCTCAGATAAGCAGCATCCTCAATATCATGTGCTAATTTTGTGTGCCTTTACTGCTATCTTGAAGCCAAGTGCATGAACTCGTCAGCCAAATTAACAACATTTTGTGGCACTGGTACCAGTATCATGCCACAGAGTGGGTCAGTCTGCATGCCTTGGAATTCGATAGAAACAGGCAAGTCAAAAAAGATGGTGGCTAGCACCGGTATTCCTTGGCCTCCTGTAGCACCCACCTGTGTTCAGGCAGTTGCAAAGTGGCCCCATGGCGCCTTCAGTGCAGACACCACCATGGCGGCACAGGCCCAGCTGACACTCGCCCACGTGCAGCTCACAATGGACACCTGCATATCCTGCCAGGCCACATGACAGGATAAAAAAAAAAACGCACCAGAAGTTGAATCGTGGAGGAAGCCATGTCTGTAGCTGCATTACTCTCTGTACTAGCGCACACATGTTTGTAATACAGTAAACCGGCATTAACCGGAAATCATAAAAACAAAACAAAGAACGTTGTTGAAACAAACACAGTTTTGTGAAAAGCAGGGGTATGTGAATATTGAAATTTTCAAAAACGAATATGAAGAAAAAATGGCTTCGAATATTGAATCGAATATCAAATATCTATTCAGTACAAAAAAAAATTTTTCAGAAAATGATAAAGAATCCAATGTTGTTGCCCTTATTTTCTTCAAGATGGCGTACGGTCTTAGAAACTGAAATAAACAAAACTAGATTGCCTCAGCACTGTATAAAATACATGATATGCACAGAAATGCATGCTACTTGATCAGACAGCACAACAGTATCCGACCTGTAATGTGGTCATGCAAATTGAAATTCATAAAATGACAACATTAAACCAACGACTGGGGCTAGTTGGTATAGCATTAGGCTAGTTGGTATAGCAAATACAAGAAGGAAAACAAAGTTAAGAAAGAAATATGCAAACTGTTGTTCAGTGAAACAACCACAATAAAAAAATCGAAAGACAAGAAAGTAGGAGAAAGAAATGAAGCCTTCACGATGATGAGAATGAAAGAAGCATATGCGAGCAGCCCATCCATCAAACTCACCAGAAAAGATACCCCTACCTGGTATCAAAACAATCATGACTGCATGTGACAACCCCTCCCCTTTCCTTTTAAAGCGTACCCCGTCTGGATAATAAAAAGTTGAAATTTTAGCGCTCATTCTGTTTGGCATCTCTCTGCCCCTGTCCAAAGTTGTTTTTTCATAGTGCTACCCACTGCAAAAAAAAGATAAAAGAAAATAAAGTAACATGACAAGACTTGAAACAAAAAATAACATGATGGCTAGTAAAACCTCGATAATTCAGAGTTCAAGGGACCAGAAGAAATGCCCAGGTTACCCAAAAATCGATTTATAAAATGCACAAGTAGTTCATTAGAGCGAGTTGGAAGGCTAGTTGGCGCTTTCGCTAATTCAGGGAACAGCGCATGGGATGCGACACAAGGAACGAAACACAGACAGACAGACAGACGGACGGACGGAGCGCCCCTGCGTGTCTTTCAATGTTTCTTTCCTTGTGTCTCGTCCCTTGCGCTGTTCTCTCACCATCCACAAATAGGCTTTCCCACATATCATAGCTGGCCAAAACGAGATGCCGGAGGTTACGCTTAGAGATTTATGAAGGCAACAAAACGAATGCCGTGGGTGTGGGCATTAAGTATGTAACATATTGGGGAATGAATAAAAAAAAAGTGCGCTTTCACGTTATGATTGTTCGAAGCAGGCTGTCGGCCATCTTGTTTGCAGCACTTGTGACATGTGAGAAAGCCTACTTGCGGAATTTCGTAAGAGGTCAAACCTAGGGGCGCCGGAATGAGATCGATCCAAGCAAAAGACGACAGAGAAGGTTTATGGTTTATGGTTTATGGGGTTTAACGTCCCAAAGTGACTAAGGCTATGAGAGACGCCGTAGTGGAGGGCTCCGGAAATTTCGACCACCTGGGGTTCTTTAACGTGCACTGACATCGCACAGTACACGGGCCTCTAGAATTTCTCCTCCAAAGAAATTCTAGCCGCCGTGGCCGGGATCGAACCCGCGTCTTTCGGTTCAGCAGCCGAGCACCATAACCGCTGAGCCACCGCGGCGGCAGATGACAGAGAAGGAAGGGAATAGGACTTTGTATTGCTTTCCCGGAACTTTAAACTTGATCGTCGGATAATTTGCCCAGATGCTGTGGTTTCACCACGGTCAAATTTATGAAAGTCGGTGCGGTAAGCGATTGCTGGTGAGTATATGAGAATTTTCGAATATTTTGAAATTTTCTGCTATCAATTTCTCGAATACAAATTGAATATCAAACATACTCGATTCATAATCAAAATTTCGAATATTTGCATACCCCTGTGAAAAGCAAGACAAAGATATTCTTCGTTTATTGATTGTGCATTTAAAAAATTTAGTTTTCTACCTACCCATCTTTATTTTGCAACAAATTCCACTAGACAAACTTAGCACATCTTAGAGTCCTGTGTAGTAGCACAGCAACTCAAGAAACCTGCCAAACAAAGAACAACATCAACATTAAGTGCGCAACTGTGTTGATAACAAAACAGTGACACTTACTGCTGCCACCTCTGCCGCGGCTCAAATGATGATGGAAGAGAATGGAGGAAATGGGCTCAAATGTGTTGGAAGGGGGAGAGGGTGTGGGCTCGGAGGCTCTCACTCCTTTCTGCACGACCCTCTCCGTCTCCCCGACTATTACTTCCCAGAGAAATGAACTTTATCCCCACCTTGTACACACACCACAGACCAGTACAAAATGGCAGTGAAGAGAACATATTGCGGCATGCTGACACATTTTTTCAGTGGCTCCCCCCCCCTTGCAAACATGGCCTAAGGGTCATGAATACCACTAGCCAATGTTTCTGTTCTTTGCTTTGTTTTCTTTTCCTTGGGGTAGGAGGGAAGGGGGTCTAAGATATTTAAATTTTGTCCCAAAAACCATTCGAGATAAGCAGCGTCAAACACACAGCACTTGCTGGAGTTTACTAGGCAACATAGAAAAAAAACGTAAACCAAACCGATATTTCGAGATCTCAGAGTTCAGGTGAAGAAAGGATTACTGCACTTGTTCTGCTATGCGCCAGAAAATATGAAGCAGGAATCTATGCTGAACAGCCACTTTAGCAGCTTTTTATACTGCCTAAAGTTTTTTTTCCTTTTCATCTTTTTGCAGGAAAAATACCTTGGCAAGTAAAATTACCGTTCATTGGAAGAATCTGTAAACAGCTACAGTCGACTACCTTTAAAATGAACTTGGGCCATGAAAATTTGTTTATATTATGAGAATTGCTCCCAAAAAAATACGTACAAACATGCCAGGTTTACCCAAATACCGCTACGTGAAAGCAGTAAATAAAGTGGCAATGCAACAAGAAGATAACCGCAAAAGAAAATTGATTGCACTACACATGACCAAAAAGTAAGAGAGTAAGAGCATGGCACAAGAAGATGTGATCCCACTCAGAAACATTGGCATTTTTCTCTCTCTCTCTTTTACCTCTCTTTCCTCCTCAGTTTCCCCCTTTTTCAGTTCTTTTTCTGTTTTTATTTTCAGTTTCCCTTTAGAGCAGAGCATGCTAGGAGTACCCCACTGGCTAACTGCATGGTACAGGTTCCAAATTCACATGACTTTTTGGCCCTCTCTCTCTCTCTCATCTCACTCCTTCATTAGCACAACTGCTGCCAGTTCCACAGCAGGTCCATTGCCCATGCACCTTTTCATCCACTGCAGGAAATGCACAGCAGGTGGTGGACACAACGCCAAGATCTGGCCATCTCGGATCTCTGCGCTGCATGCGTATCACCCACCGCACTCACCTCAGACAGGCACGAAGGCATGAGAAAGACACTCTTTTTTCTTTTTTTAAATAGCTTGCTTCAAGAGTGCATGCGGATGTTCCGCAAGTACCACTGCGCAGAGTTGCCATGGCTCAATGTCACTGCGAGAGCTTGCCTTAGCAGAGAAACGAAACGTACCAAGCGGCTTAGTAGATTTTTTTTTTCTTTTACATTGAGTTTACTGACCAAGTGTCGTCCAAATGTCCTTGCACTGTTTATTATATCTGGAAATTCGTGCCAACCAAGCTTTTCTGAACTGAGTTTGTCTTTACGGGAGTCTGCGGTACTCAGTTCATTCAGCAAACTATACGCCTGAATTGATGGGCTGTTTGCTTGGCTGACAGTATAAAGCACTCTCTGTACAACTCAAGTGACTGAACACCTCCAATACATTTTTTATTGTATTCTTTGATTACTGGGCAACCTTTTAATTAACTGTTCAGTAAGCTGACTGCGTGACTCGTCTTCCGATCAACCAGTTTTCTGGCCCACTGCTTACTTACCCGCCCAAACTGCAAGGCTGAAACAGCCAAGAGGCCAAAAGCAGCAATTGAGCTTCTCCCATGTCGCACCACTTTCCCTTCTACAGATACAGTGACAATGCTTCCATGACGTGTGAGCTGGTTGACAGCATGTCAACAGAGCAAAGAGCACTCCATCCACCTCATTTCCATTGAAAGAGGCGCACACACTGCCACTCTGTTCTCTATCTTTCAGAAGAGTTTCACACTCTGTTCATGCCACCAACATGCTCTTCTCACTGGCTGACCTACCTGACGGACACAGACAAAAAGTGCGACCTGGGCCACTGCCAGGCGTACAGCTGCCGCCATTCTGGCACTGCTGCTCTGGCCGGTCACACTGGGCATCGGGCGCAGGCTCCTGGCACGCACTGCCCGTCCAGGGCCCCTTACACTGGCACCGCGTGCTGTTGCCCCGCCAATCCTCCACGCAGGTACCTCCGTTGGCACAAGGCTGCTTCTTCCAAGGGTCACGCTTACACAAGGGCCCTGCAAGAGGGAAAAGGCCAGGGATGCAGCAGACAAGCAAGCACCACCATTGCCACGAAAAGCAAACTAGTTGTTCAATTAAAATGAGCAATAGTTTTGTTTAGGTGCCACTGCTAGAAATCCACCTTCCAGCAAAGGTTGTTGTTGTTTGTTGGGTTTTATGGCACATAGGCAACTGAGGCCATCATGAACCAAGCTCGGGGTATGAGGGAATTGTCCTGTGCAGAATTCTATAGGAATATTAAAATAATCGCCGGTGTAGAGAGCCTATAACATTGGTATGTGTTATCTAGTGACGACAGATGAAAAAAAATTTTTATAAATGGCTAATGATAAAAGCGTTAAGAAGGTCAGGTAGGCTCCGCGGCCATCCTTGGCTGGGAAAGGACGTTGAGCCTCCCAACCAACCAGATAAAAACCTCAGTCCCTTTCTCAGGAATGAGAAGGTGGCTGAAGTGCATCTTAAGGTATAGTGAGGCAGTGGATAAAAATTTAGAGATTGTTGAGCAGACCTGCTTCTCTTAAAAAACCAAACACGCAAGCTGTGTTAACAATTTCATCTTCTCCCAACAATAACATCGGGTGCATAGGAATGTAGTAATTATAAAACTGTGTAAAATACTTTTTCCTTAGTTTTTCTACTTTTGTACATGACAGTAAAATGTGATTTATTGTTAATTCCTCTCCGCACTTCTCACAAAGAGGTTTTGCTTGTTTTGTCAATAGAAAGTTATGAGTAAGATGTGTATGTCCTATACGAAGCCGGCAGAGAATCACTTCTTTAAAACGTTCCTGGTGTGTGCAAGACTTCCATTCATCTAAAACTGGCTTTATCAAATGTAGTTTGTTATTTACTTCATTGTTCCAAGTTAAGTGCCATTTTTCCTTAATTTACGGTGTACTAAGTGCATGCAATCATTAAAGGGTATGTTTACTTTGTTTATTCACTTGCAACGGGCTTTAGCAGCACACAAGTCTGCTCTCTCGTTGCCTTGAATTCCAATATGGCTTGGTACCCAGCAGAGTTTTATGTTTTGTCCTTGAGCTATGGATGTTGTTATGTTGTGTATGAGGTCACCAAGTAGTGGACTGATTGCATTTCTTGAGTGGAGGGCTCTAAGTACACTTAGTGAGTCTGTGTATATACTGTTCGCGAGGTTCTCATTTACTATTTTTTTTATGGCTAGAGAGATGGCGTGACATTCGGCAGTGCAGATGGATGCACACTGTGGAAGTCTTACTATTTGATTCCAATCCCCTTGTACCACTGCACTTCCAACATAGAGATCTGTTTTTGAACCATCTGTGTAAAATGCTGTGAAAGTACTGTACTTTTCCTCGAGTGCGAGAAATTCTTGTAATATATGTTGTTGTGGAGTTTGTTTTTTATGGAACTGTGTAAGGGTGAAATCGCAGACTGCAGGGATATTGTACCATGGTGGCAGTGGATTTTGTCTTTGCGCAATACCAGGCAATGTGTTTAGTGCGCCGAGATCCTGGCACATCTCTTCAAATCACAGTAGTAGTGGTCTGGTAGCTTGCGGTTTGTTATTAAAGAGTATTCTAGATGGACACTTTGTGGCTATAGGATAACAGATGTTTCTGCAGTGACCGGAATTTTAGGATGTACGAGCATGTGAGCATGGCTCTTCTGTGTGTAAGTGATGGTTCGTTAGTTTCTAAATGCAAACTGTTAATGAGCGATGTCCTGTATGCACCAGTGGAGAGACGTAAACCTAGGTTATGTACTGGATCCAGTTGTTTGAGATACGACGGTCTCGCTGACCCGTACATGATACAACCATAATCTAAGGTAGAGTGCACTACAGAGCGATAAATTTGTAAAAGGCTGGTCCTATTGGAACCCCAGTGTTTTCGAGAGAGTACCTTAAGTATGTTCAAGTATCGAGAGGCTTTCTTTTTGAGACTGTTAATATGAGGTAGGAAAGTTAGTTTTTTGTCAAAAGTAATGCCTAGAAATTTTGTTTCATTCTTTATAGGTAGTTCGGTATTGTTCAGATATAATGTGGGGTTTGATTGTAGGCCTCGTTTTATTGAGAACAGGACACCCACTGTTTTTTGTGTGGAGAATTGGAATCCATTTTTGTCTGCCCATGTTGCCAGTTTATTTATTGTTAGCTGTATTTGTCTCTCACAGGTTGTTACGTTGGAGGACGTGGAGGCTATTTGGAGATCATCGACATAGACAGAATACATAATTGACTTTAGGATTATTTTGCTTATGGAATTCATTTTTACAACAAAGAGTGTTGTGCTTAAAACACACCCCTGAGGAACCCCGTTCTCTTGAATGAAGTTTCTGGAAAGGGTTGATCCCTGGCGTACTTGAAATTTGCGGTTCGACAGGAAATCATTTAGGCAGTTTAACATCCTGCCGTGAATGCCAAGTTCTGCAAGATTGCGAAGAATTCCAAACCTCCATGTTGTGTTGTATGCTTTCTCCAGATCGAAAAATACGGCTAGGCAGTCTTGTTTGTGTATAAAAGCTTCGCGCACAGTATTTTCAAGGCGAACTAGATGGTCGGTCGTTGAGCAACCTTTTTTATAACAGCGTTGATGGATATCAAGGAGTTCACGTGATTCAAGGGCAAAATTCAGTCTTATATTAAGCACACTTTCGAAGGATTTGGCTAAGCAACTCGTAAGGGCTATTGGTCTATAACTGCTTGGGGAGGAAGGTGGCTTTTCAGGTTTAAGAAATGGTACAATTATAGCTTTCTTCCAATCTTCAGGTATTCGCCCTAGTATCATTATTTTGTTGAAAAGTTTCAAAAGTGCCTCTTTAGCAGGCTCGGAGAGATGGGCCAGCATTGAATAATGTATTTCGTCAGGCCCCGGAGCAGTTAGTTTTCTGGAAGACAGCACTCTGTTTATTTCTGAGAGTGTGAAGAGATTATTGTATTGTTCATTAGTGCTGCCACTAGTTGGGAGTCTTTGCTTTTCTGCTATATCTTTTTAATTTAGAAATGAGTGCGTGTAGTGTGACGAACTAGAAACGGCAGCAAAGTGCTCCCCTAAAGTGCTCCCTGCCTGTTCTTTTATACTTGTTTGTGCACCGTGTGTCGTCAAAAGAGGAAATGTGAACGGTGAGAAGCTGCCGTTCAATTTTCGAACCTGCTCCCACATTTTTTTCGACGTGACCTGGCTGTTTATGGATGAGATGTAACTTTGCCATGATGCTTTCTCGGCGCTGTGACGAATGTACCGAGCGTTAGCTCTGGCTTTTTTAAAATTTATGAGGTTTTCTTGTGTCGGGTACCTGCGAAATGTGCCCCATGCTTTGTTTTGTCGTTTTTTCACTTCCTCGCAGTCTTGTGTCCACCATGGTTTGTGATTCTGTCGCACCACTCCAGAAGACTGAGGAATAGCTAAGTGTGCGGCAGCTAGAATGCAACTTGTGAAATTTTTATTAATCTCATCGATGTTAAGATAGTTAAGGTAGTTGCGCTAAAAGGTTTTCTAGCTCTATGTTTGTGACTTTAAGGTCTGGTTCCAGGTATACAGAGCACATTGTAATAGTTTTGTATGTAAGAAGAGTGGCTGCTACAGCCTCTAATTTAGTTGTAAGTTTCACCTCACGTGCTGCTATTCCACTTTGCACGATGATGGCTACCCCTCCCGATAGCCTGTTTGCATGCTCTCGGTCACGCCGGAATAACTTATATTTTTTTAGTAGATTTTTATGCTGCGGACCTAGGTTAGTTTCTTGCAGGCACAACGCAACAGGGGAGAATGAGGTTAGGATGTCCTTTATGTCGATGAAATTATTTAAAAGTCCCCTAGAGTTCCAATGAATTATGAATGCCATCTTGTGTGTGGAGGGTGAGCAGTGGGTTTAGGTTGGCCCCATGATTCGGGGCTTGTCTCTTTTTTTCCGATCCAGGGAGTTCCGCCGTACTTTGACGTCGACGGCACGGAGCTACCGTGGCTCGTGTCCATCACCTCTTCAGAGGCGCTGGACGAACGTGCAGAGTGCACGTGGCTCTTTGTGACAGACCTCGCCTCGTGGGCAGAGGTCTTGAGGTCCGTTGCCACAAGAGGCAGCATGACCTCCTTTGGAGGTGGTGGAGTAGTGTTAGCTACTTCCACCTGGGGCGAGGATGGCTCCGCCGCAGCCTCACTGCGCGAGGTCTGGGCAGGTGCCAGAGGCCGGTGTGATGGGTCGCCCCGTCGCACCACATCGGCAAAGCTTTATGTACAGAGAGTGAAAAATTGCTTGCCATTCTGATACGTGTCCTTGCTTCTTTAAATGAAATGTTTTCTTTAGTTTTCAGTGTGATGATTTCTTTTTCCGTTTTCCACGATGGGCAAGACCTGGAGTAGGCTGGGTGTTCGCCTTGGCAGTTAGCGCAGCGGAATGCTGCTTCGCAGTTTTCTGAGGCGTGTTCTTTTGAAGCACATTTTGCGCACGTTTTGCGGCCACGGCAACTCTGGGATCCATGGCCAAATCTTTGGCAACTGAAGCACCGTCTGGGATTTGGAATGTAAGGTCTCACGGCAATCTTTGTGTGCCCCACTTCGATGGAGTCAGGGAGTGTACAACAAGTGAAAGTAAGTACAAGATGCTTCGTTGGGATTTCTTTGTTTTCTTTTCTTATTTTGATTCGTTGAACTTTGGTAATATTTTGATCGCTTAGGCCATCCAGCATTTCCTCTTCGGTGATATCCAGTAAGTCGATTTCAGAGATCACTCCATGGACAGTGTTTAGTGACCTGTGGGGTGTGACAGAGACACGAATGTCCCCAAATGTCAGAATGTTTGAGAGTTTAGAATCTTGAACTTTGTCACGCATTTCTAGGAGCAAGTCTCTGCTAGCTAGTTTTGTCACCTTGTAACCGGGGCCTAAGGCTTCTTTGAGACTCTTCGCAACCATAAATGGTGATATTTTCCTTGCTGGCTTTTCAGGATCTTCACTGTGGACTACGTGATATTTTGAGAAGACTTCTTTCGTTTTCTGTACAAACTGCTTCGTTACTTCGGTCCGCCCTCTCTTGAGAGGGCGATCGTTTGATGAAGGAGGGGGAGCCATAGGATATGTGTATTGTTCAGCTACGGTGCCAGCCACCCACCATGGAGCCCAACAAGGGGACGGGACAGGTACTTGCAAGCAAGCCCTGCCCACGCCAGCTGTACACCCCAACTATAACCAAATATGAAGCAACTCAGGGTAGTTGGCCACATAAGGTTAACCCTAGCCGCCTATGAAAAGTGAAAAAAATAAAGAAAAGAGGAGGAGACAGGAGAGTTGTAAGAAAGAAATAGGAAAGTTAAAGATAGAGGGGAGGATAGGGAAAGGTGACTGCCGATTTCCCCCGGTCGGGTCAGGCCGGAGGTGCCGTCTGCAGGAAGCTGGGGCCAAAGTGGTGTGTTGCCTCTGCCGAGGGGCCTTAAAAGTCCAAACGCTCGGCATCTGCTCAACATTCTAGCAAAGGTGTGGCAAAATTTATTTCTTGAGTTCAAAGGCACTCCTTGGGAGAAACCAAGTGACTTCAGATGCATGACTTAAGCTCCCCTTGTTTTCCAATGCCAACACACTTCCTGCGCCAACAATTCAGCTTTTCCTCCTTTTATATTCAACCACAAGGTGGCATGTGCCCCTCTCATGCATTTTCCATCACAACGTACTAGCAGTCAAAGATACATTAACCCCAATCATCATCTCAACCCTAGCTGTTAACTTTCCCGGTATGAACGTACGTATCATAGTTTCCCTAAAGAAAGTCTCCTAGTAGTCAGGGATGACAACTTATGCTGAAGTTTCACTGCTGCCAGAGTCTTTCAGAAGTTTTTCAAGGCAATAAGAATTGCCACTCTTTCAAATACAATACACAACTTGCAGTAATGCAAAGGGCCGAAAGAAAATCAAATTGAAAACTGATTTTTGAGTTAAGGAAATGGTGCAGTTATTGTCTCACATCTAGGTGGACACCCAAACCACATTGTAAGGGAAGGGAAGAAGGTGGGAGGGAAAGAGGAAAGAAAGAGGTGCCGTAGTGGAGGTCTCCGGAATAATTTCGACCACCTGGGGATCTTCAACATGCGCTCCCCAGGTGGTTGAAATTATTCCAGAGCCCTCCACTACGGCATCTATATAAGATTTTGCACACCAATGAGGTAATTCCTAAGTTCATGCTATGCTACAAGTTATGTTGCACTGAAAACATGCTTATAGTGAGGAAACTGTTACGTCAAGAAAAAAAGATAAAAGAGGCAACATAAATGGTGGCAAGTTTTGTGATCAGATATTAAGAAAGACAGTTACTTCACTTATTCTTGTGTATCATGTCCATTCACTGCAGACGATTTTACAACAAGTGAAGCTCTAAATCCAACAGTTGTACCGAACACACACAGCATAATGCCTATAACCAGTCAGGCAGGGATCAGAAAGTACAAGTTGAAGAGTGCCAAATCAACTAAAGCATGCTGTTAGCCACAACCTTAAAGCACATGACACATGACATGGAGAAAGCTGATCAGCCATCTGAACAGCAACGAGCATATTATATTTCATAGTACCAGCACAACCACAAAGATTCAACATGCCCACTTTAGCACACAAAACTAAAAGAAGGGAAACTTAAAATGGCAAAAGAGGCCCGCAATACCAGTGACTAAGTGCATCAACAAGTTCAAAGACTACTGACCTCCACTGAGCATGACAGCCTAGTTTTGCACAGGAGCTTTTACGGGAATCCCTGGCAGATACAGTTAGGCACCGGCTTCACGGAAACGACTTAAACCAAGTACGTACATCGTGGCATATGAAAACATTAATTCAAGCTGAACAATAGTGGGAGCTGATGACCAACAAAAAAAACACTGCATGCCTGGGGAAATACTGTCTACTGCCAAGCATAAGCAGACGTTTCTTTTGTTTGAAAAACGGCCATCTGAATGTAGAAGGTAGACCTATATGCACAGCCGACCTATTTGCGAGGTCTAAGGTGGTTTCAGCTGAGCAGTGGTTAGTACACGTCGCGTGCAGGTGTTCCAAATCAGTTCCACTATGAAAACTCTAACTGGATGCCATTTACATGGCTTGCTCATGCTAGCAGTTGCTTTCCCTGACAAGCGGTAGACAGTGCGATAGACTTGTAAACTACAGGACTTCTGGCAGTTGGTTTGCCGCTAGTCAGCCAGCCGCATGCAAGTGTGAAAGGCCTGATGGAGTGATGTCATAACCTTTAATCTTCATTAGCCTCCGACTGCTGATGACCTTGCGATCACATTGCTACACTGCAAGAGCGGGGGCTAGTTGGTGCTTCATACTGATCAATTCGCGCTACAAGGGACATACACACGGAAACACAAACGGACGAAGCGCGCTTCGTCCGTTTGTGTTTTCGTGTGTATGTTCCTTGTAGCGCGAATTGATCAGCCCATTGCTACACGTTTCTTGCTTTGGGCTCCGCGTGCCACAATGACATTCTCCCTCTCTCTGTCTGTGTGTGACTGTCTGCCTGCGTCTGCGCGTCAGTGTGACTGTCTGCCTGCGTCTGCGCCTGTCTGTCTGTGTCTGTCTGTCTGTCTGTGTCTGTCTGTCTGTCTGTGTCTGTCTGTCTGTGTCTGTCTGTCTGTGTCTGTCTGTCTGTGTCTGTCTGTCTGTGTCTGTCTGTCTGTGTCTGTCTGTCTGTGTCTGTCTGTCTGTGTCTGTCTGTCTGTGTCTGTCTGTCTGTGTCTGTCTGTGTCTGTCTGTCTGTGTCTGTCTGTCTGTGTCTGTCTGTCTGTGTCTGTCTGTCTGTGTCTGTCTGTCTGTGTCTGTCTGTCTGTGTCTGTCTGTCTGTCTGTGTCTGTCTGTCTGTCTGTGTCTGTCTGTCTGTCTGTGTCTGTCTGTCTGTCTGTGTCTGTCTGTCTGTCTGTGTCTGTCTGTGTCTGTCTGTCTGTCTGTGTCTGTCTGTCTGTGTCTGTCTGTCTGTGTCTGTCTGTCTGTGTCTGTCTGTCTGTCTGTCTGTCTGTGTCTGTCTGTCTGTCTGTCTGTGTCTGTCTGTCTGTGTCTGTCTGTCTGTGTCTGTCTGTCTGTCTGTGTCTGTCTGTCTGTGTCTGTCTGTCTGTCTGTCTGTGTCTGTCTGTCTGTGTCTGTCTGTGTCTGTCTGTCTGTGTCTGTCTGTGTCTGTCTGTGTCTGTCTGTGTCTGTCTGTCTGTCTGTGTCTGTCTGCACATGAATGTGAGTGAGGAAATGGGGGTACGCATAGACCTATATACATAAACTTTTAAAAGGAAGCATCCCTGCTGGTGTACAATCCACGGCCCAATAATGAATTACAGAATGACTCAGCTCATTCAAGAATTGTGATAAGAGCAATAGTAAACTCATGCCTTGATTCGGCACTAGAAAAAGCCCTGCATTCATATGGTTGAAAACAGCTCTTGCAACAAGATTACCAGATTAGGAAAAGCAATGTATCCATGGCATGCTTTAGAAGCAACCACCAAGACCTTGCTGCAGAAAGTGAAAAAGCAGAAAAAGAATTCAGAATTCAAAAAGGAAAAATTAAGTGAGACAAACAGTGGTGCCAAATGAACGTCGAATGTCCTACAATCTGCGGAAAGTGGTGACTGAACCCAACATGCCAGTTATTTTTTTTACTTTCAAAGCTGCACTCCACATTACGGAGGCAAAAGAAAAAAGTTAGGTTCGGGAAGCGGCATGCCAGGCCATTTGTAAACTGTGCCTGCATTGTGCATGTATAACTTCTTTGGTATGGAAAAGTATACACTGGACAAACGGGTGAACATGTCATTTGCAGGATGCACGAGCATGAGCTATCAATAGAGAATGGTGTAAGCTTACATCTACTGAAGCACTGCAAGAACTGTAAAGATTGCGAAGCAAAGGTGACAGATATAAAGAATGGGTGAATGGGGTTTAATATCCCAATGCGACTCAAGCTATGAGGGACATCATAGTGGAGGGCTCCGGATAATTCAGTCACCTGGGGTCCTTTAGCGTGCACTGACATCACACAGTACACGGGACTCTAACATTTCGCCTCCATAGAAAATGTGACCATCATGGCCGGGATCGAACCCGTGTCTCTCAGGTCAGCAGCCGAGCACCATCACCACTGATCAACTGTAGCGGTGACAGATATAAAGGTGTTAGTCAGAAACTGTGATGCTGTGACATACGAGCTCCTTAAAGCTCTTTTTTTTTTGTCTGAAACAGTGCTGATCAGTATCAGTGACAGGTGACAGGTCAAAGTCAGTGTGCCGAAACAAAAAGAAGCACTTTTCTTAGGAACACATGTGTGATGTTTTGTTTCTTTGTTGTGATGAATGATATAAGATTGAATATGTGTATTTTTGTTCTTCCCAAATGATCAGTAATGAGTTAGCACTTGGCCCATCTACCTTTATGCGCTGTGTGCTGTAAACTGCGCAATGAAGTAATCCATCTTTAAATATGAACCAACTAGCCCCAAACCAAACGTTGCTAACATGGCAAGTGTACGCCAAATGCTGAACCACTAAGTTTTCACATCATTCAACAGATGGCAAAAGATCCATGCAATGACCAACAAATGGGTGAATACAAAACCGGTGTAATCGGCGTAATTTTCAGCGTAATCGTTATGTGCGAAATGGATGCCAAAAATGCATTTCTGCATTTAAAACACTTTCCACAAAACTGCAAAGTGGTCCACAGCAAGTGTTAGTGACATTATTACACAGACCACAAATACACAGGCACTAAGAGCATATGACTTGCCTTTGTCTAGCTCACAGTGCTGGCCGATGTACCTGGCCGTACAGGTGCACGTCGGCAGTCCATCTTGCATGACGCACAGGCCACCATGCCAACACGGGTAGTCAAAGCAAGGGTCCACTTTGTAGTCCTCTGCAAAACAAGGGGACCATACCAAAGGCAACTGAGCATCTGGCCAATATAGCACACATGCCGCCTGCCCAGCTCAATTTGCATAGGATTGTGTGCAAACCCTTTCCACCAAATCAGCATGCAGCTGGCTATAAAGAGACAATATTCCCACAAATACAGCAGCTGTTGTCATTTTTTTGCCCAGCCAGACTGAAGTACAGGAGACTGAAAACTAAATATTTTGGCAGAATTGCTTGTTTGGTTGTGAATAACTCCTAGCCAAGGGGGAAGAACTGTCTCAAAACAAAACTTAAGTTTTGGTTGGGGACAGTGCTTCCACTTTTGCTAGAAGCAGAGGAGAAGGCATTTACATGGCCCTGTAGCCAACAAGTTCACAAAGAGTCTAGCTGAAAAGGTGGCTGGCTTGCAAAAGGCTATGTGAAAGTTATGCCTTAGCATTTGAGGACAGTGTGTGCAGCTGCAGCAGCTATATTTCGATGAAAGCATAACACAAAAATGCCCATGTGCTGTGTTATGTCACTGCACTTTAAGGAACCCCAGGTGGGCTAAATTAATCCGGAGCCCTACTCTACAGTGCCGCTCATACCCTCGTGTTGTTTTGGGACATTAAACTCAACAACTGATAATTTTTTATATTATGCAGTAGTAACATGCCTGTGCAGCTCTTCAAAGTTTTCTGTTTAAAATAATTTGTCCTTATGTGTTAACGTAGCTGTGCCAAAACAATGGTTCTAGCCTCAAGGTCTGTACAGAGACAGTTTCACTCTTTTTCCTCGTCTCCCAAGCTTTTTTTTACTGATGCAAACCTGTAACCAAGTGGAAGACACTGTTATGACAATGAAATTTAACTTAGTTCTAGGGGCTGCCCTTGCAGATTAGCCACAGTGACAATCCACCACCCAGAGTTCACTGAACTTGAGTATGTAAGCCCAAGCAAAGCACTTTTAAGGGACACTGAAAACAACTCCACCCAATTATTGTTGCTAGTCAACGTCACCATCTCTCTGGGTCTTTCCCCCTATGTTGAAGTTTGTCTGGCAGCAAAAAACCATTTGTTGGCCAGAAATTTAATTGGAATATCTTCCCACCAGACAATTCAAACTCGCAATGCCCTTACCGAAAAGGACGGGTTGCCACTGTTTTGAAGTGAATGGCAGTGTGGATCCATGGCCTCTGGATCCATGGAAAAATTGGGGTCGATGCACACACTTCACTTTAAAAATAGGCCAGTGATGACAATTATTTCATTCCTTGGCTTTTTCTAGCTCATAAAAGCTCCATTTTCACTGAGTTAGAGTGGCCTCTTTGTGATCATAATCCATTATCCTATAGACACAGGGCAATTTCAATTTGTTTTCAGTGTCCTTTTAAAGCATTCAAGGCCAGACAAATGACCAACTGCATCGACCACTGTGACAGAAGTTGAGCCCAAACAGGTTTTAACACTAAATGGACAAGTGCAGGAGGCAAATAATGGACAGTTTCAGTGTAGCTCACCCAAGTGAAGAACTTTCATTGAAAAAGGAAGTGCGCATATTTTCTTCTGAGAATTTTACCTCGAGTATATATAGAACATTTTGTTTTAAAGATGTATTTTATTAATTTATTGGCTTTTTAACTTCAGGGATAGAAATCAGATATCATACGTGCTGAAAGTCTGATAGAAAATGGGATTCTCTAGAAACCATGCTTCTCCAGGAACCTTCTCCAGATGCTGTAATTTGGGGTTTTCTTTCTGATTTTTTGCCAATGACATGAGCTAACTACAAGTACCTATTTGCTGCAAGAATTAAAATAGACTTCACCCCCCTCGAGAACAACAATGTCGCAATGATAGCTGTATCATACCTCCATGAGCGTACATTCTGAAGCCCACCTGATTATATTATCATACATGGCATTACCCAAAAATAATCCCCTCCTCCTCACAAAATGCAAGGCGCTTAGAATGTGCACCTTCCTGGATAACATTCTTTACTCAAGAGAAAGTCATGGCAAGAGAAGCTGGGCGATTTCAGATTAGATCATGCAAGCACGACTGGTCGACATCTTGGATTTCCCTAATAATTTTATGTCACTGCCTGATGTCTGGAAAGAAGAGATCTGCAACTATTTTTGCCAGAAAAAAAATTTCAAAGCACAAAAAATTATTTATCTAAAAGAGGTAAGCTCCGCACTAACGCACACTGCTGTTATCAAACTTGGTTGTGAATAACTGGAAACACATATAGAGACGAGATGCTTGAAGATTTATCCAGCAGATCTATGACTATTGTGGAATGCGCCCAGGCATTTTTCATGATTTCTAAGTTGTGTTCTTAATTCCAAAGAACGACAAACTTCATCAAGGGAAATTTTTTGGGTAACTTCGGAGGTTTTTATCTAAAGAAGAAATGAGCTATAACTGCAAACATTTCACGCTGTATTCTGCAAACTTATCTACTAAGTGATATAAAATTAATCAACATACCTTCCACAGATAAGGAACTATTATTGTGCAAACTTCAAGAGAACACAGAACCACGGGGACTTTGGATGGCGATTATAAAAAATATATCATTTTATTTTTGTCCAGATATTTACATTATACTGATATTCATAAACATTAAGAAAATTCACCTACAATTATAATACTCCCTAATGAGAAATTTGAGTATAGCAATTTACGGTTTTCTTTTTTTTACATCAGTGCCATCTGTTATACAGGAAGCAAAAGTGTAAAACCCTGCTCGGTTAGCAACTATGAAGCTCGCACCGAGTGATGGCAGCCGCCGCTGAATAGAGGAATATGTGCTCGAAGCTATAAAGGACGTTCACCACTCACCACTATGCACGAGACTTACAATCGAATGTGTGTGCGTGCGTGATCACCGGACGACTGCCCAAATATCTACTTTATCCTCTGTTAAGGTTTCGGCTTCCTTAACAGAGGGTTGCTGTCGTACCTGTCGGGGTCTTCAGGACTGCCTTGCATCTAAAACATCGAGCTTCGATTCCCAGCGGAATCTTTACAAAAAAGTTCCAAACCGGATTGCTGTCCTCAGACACCTCCCCCATGGTGCTCTCTGGCGTGGTCCAAGGTGGCTAGGACTGATCAAATACCGCCGCGGCAGAGACAGAGCCACCCACTAAACGCAATCGACCACGGCGACGAGATGAGTCTTTCTACGCCTTTGTACTAAGTTTCCTGGCTTGGCTTGGTTTAGATTGGATTTGGAAAAGTATTACTGAATCCAAAACTGAAACACTGGCCTTCCTTCTTCGCACGATGAAATATGAACATGTCCGTGCTAATGGCTAGCCACAACAAGATGCTTTTTAATACGTTGCAAAAATAATGTGGCAACATTAAAACGGCGCAATATAATACTGCTGAGAGGATATCACCAGCTAGTCCTGGCATTCCCACACGTACTGATGACGCTGTAATAAACTGGGGGTTTAGAGCTTGTGACATCTTTTTCTTTTTTTTTCATAGAACAACGCATTAACATTCTGTTCTCTCAGAAAACAGCATGAACTCACAAGTCAGCTCCTCGAAAAATGATGGCTTGTGCTGCAAAGTGTCCCATATGTAATAAGTGCATCTATTTTTCTGCCACTAAACCACGGAGACATTAGCTCTACCTTTTAATTCAACAATGAATACGCATGACATCCGCACCACAGCCAAGTTGTTTAACTCTTTCACTACCGCAGCATAGGCCATCGAACACATTTATACAATTCAAATTGCCTGCACAAAAATGCGTGATCTGGAGCTTTTGTGAACGTGCTGCACCATGTAGTTTGTGTGCTTAAAACTAGTCTTTTGATCGCACTTTTGGTTTTGGTGTTTCCACATGAGGGGGCACCATGGAAAAAAACTTTGAATGGGCGCAGCAGCGTCAGCCGGCGAGCATGGCGTCCACATCGCCGCACGCTCCTCAAAAATGAAAGCCAGCACCGAACACTTCGGCCAGTTTCGGTTTCGTTTTTTGTGATCAAAGAAGTGGTAATGAGTCACACAAGGATGTACAAATGTCAGATTTCAGTTTCGACAGCAAGACTTCGTCTCAGGGGCCTGGAACGTCACCGCGTGCTCGCACCTAGGTTTTGTTTTCGTTCACTCTGTTTTCTGCGGTTCATGCAGTTTGTAACTGAAGACAGTGGTCTATTTTGCGTGCTTCAGGGTCTTCACAACGTATGACCAGGACAATATGGCAAATGCTCAAGGTCAAATCGTGTTTTTCAACCGAGACGACAGCCAGGTGTCCATGTCGGCACATCGCTGCAGAGCGGCGCTCTAAGATTCGCTTGACCTCACGACTTTTTCTTGATGTTCTTCACGGCGGAGATGATGAAGACTGTGTGCAAAAATACTAATAAGTATGCATGGATGAAGATTTTGGACAGGCAAACATATGCTTGGCGTGACAGCTCTTGGGAAGAGGCGAATCTGTTGGAGAGGCTGAAGTTCACTGGAATCATCATATATATGAAAATCGTTGACCTGCCATGACTACATCTCTATTGGAATATAGGAATCATCTAGTCTAGCCTTCTGCCATCAAAAATCACAGCGAAATCATTTTTTTTTGCTTTGCTTGTTTGTTTTTTTTGTACGCAGAGGACCCGGAGGATTCAGTGGTGGCAGCATCTATTGGCAAGACTTGGAAAGCGTCCTGGCTTTTGAACTACATCAATGAAACTTTATCCATCCTGATATTCCAGAGCTTGCCTAAAATGCCAAATCTGACCAGCTGGCTTTCAGGGAGTGGCTCATTCAACAAATCTTCGGGTAGGATGAGGTAAAAGAAGTCCACGCCCCCAATACTCCCACAGAATTCATTCGCCACCAAACGAAAAAAAAAATGGAAAAAAGAAGGAACTGCAAGCTCTGCTATCAGAGAGCAAAACAAGAACAAAGATCAAAAGTTATCAAAAGTTATGTGCAGCACCTGTCAAATTTACCTCTGCTTCACATCTTCACCTGACTTCTTTTCACAGTGCCACCACAGTCATGACCCCTGACTTCACCAGTCATGGAAAGTGCAATAATTTTGCCTCATAGCTGAAACTGGGAAGAATGACAGCTATAAACATGTGCAACAGTTTGCATATTCCAGTTTTTAAATCAAGTTCTGGCTTAGTGCAGCCGGTAATTTGTTTTTGCTGTATACTTTTTCGTGTTTTCGGCATATTTTAAAAATAAATGTTCAAATAATTTTGCACACTCTGCTTTTTGTTCCATTCAGAATTGTAACTAATAAGCTACAATTCCATGCCTTGCAATACGCGCTCGGTTTGTTACTTCTTGTGAAAAAAATTTCTTTCAGTACACTCCAAATCGTCCACTTTTCTGCGGTAGTGAAAGATTTAATAAACGAAAGAGTTAAATAAATAAAGTGGCACCACCTGTTGTGGACAGAGCGAACTGCTCTCTGCAAACGTTCTGTACCACTGTCCTCCTCATGCTTACGCTGTACCTTTCTGCTCTCCTTCCTCCTCACACTTTCCACTGTGCTCTGCATTTGCTCTTTTTATCCTTTGATGCGGTCGTTTGCTCAGCACACCGTTCAACACACGAACGGGCACCTAAGAGCTGCACTCTAAATCACGTTGCATACTGTTGCTGGTATAGTAGCCTAGCCAGCTCCTGCACCCATGAGCACATGTACACCCTGGCCCTTACGATTTGGGCCTGCAGGTAAAGTTTGCAATTTTTGGCGATGACCTACGATGCCAGCGATGAGGCTGCTTACATCAGAGAGAGTATATTAAACAGTAAAACAGCTGCCACAATAAAGCACAAGTTTACAACACGTAAGCCAGTCAAGCTCTCTATGCGCACCCAAGAATGGTGTAATAAGAGCACTGGACAAGTTGAGAGCTGTAGGCCCATGCCTCAGCTATGCTACTGGGAGCTTGTTGCAGACACACAAGAGAGTAGACAGTTCTTAACCTGGGTATTCTCTCGTAAGGCGCACGCCCCACAAGCGTGGACAACACCGCGGCATGGATCTGTGAACTCCAGCAATAAAAGGCTGGTAACATGAGCAATGTTTTCGAGTAAACAAGTACAAAGTCAAGCTGCACATTCCTCCGTGCACCACCTGCAAGGCAACAGAATGAGCAGCAGACGTGAGAAATCTGTGCTCGACATGTTTCACTCACTGCAGTAGTGTGTGTCCGGGAGAGGGCAGGTGCCCCACTGGGGCCTCCCTTCGAAGCGGGCACTGGCCAGGGGCAGGTTGGCGCCCTCCGAGAGACATCCGCGGAAACCGGAAGGCGCCACGACCGTCGACACAGCTTGGGCCATGAGGGAGAGCAGGTAGGGCCTGATAGCATCGCTCGCCACAAGCACCAACCGCTGCTCATCGGCGTGCAGCCAGACCATGCCGTACACGGGGCGCAGAGACAGCCAGTGTAGGCGGTTGTCACTCATGTTGGCGCCAACCTGGGATACCCAGTCAATCGGGAAGTACATTGAGAGCCGAGCCAGGACACAGAAAACAAACCACTTTGAAAGATGCGCAATAAACGCATGCACCACCATCACTGCTGCTATCCAACTGCATGGACTTGGGAGCAGCCAATTCTCCACTCACATCACTTGCCAAGTTTGGTCCCTGGGTAGCATTTTTTAGTGCAGAAGACATGGCCAGGGGTGGAAGCAGGCTCCAGCTTTTTGGAGCAGGCACGGGAGCAGCAAAAGTCTTATTTTGGAGCAGCTTTGGAGCAGCAAAAGGCCCATTTTAGAGCTGGTTTGGAGCAATTTGTAGGCTATTTCGGAGCACTTTTGGAGCAGACTGGCGACATTTAAATGCGACTGAGAGCAATTTTGTTTGCAACTCGTCCAGAAACTGCACAAATATTGATCATCAATCCTACAGGCCAGAATTTTTTAAAAGGACTGAAATTCTTCTAAAGATATTTGCTAGAGTTCATAAAAAAAATAGACATGTGGCAGCTGCTACAAACAGTAGTTGCAATAAATTAGCTGTTATCAGTTTCAGGTCAGAAAAAAAAAACATAATGGCGACAGTTCGTCAAAACCGGCAAAAGAGTGCAGCAGAATCTCGAATATACTCTGTCAGGACCGAAAAAAAAAGAATTAATACCCGCCAACCGGTGGATTTTGAAATTTGGAAAATTGCCGTAGCCAAACCAACAAGAAGGTACTCACATAATTTGCGCACTCGCGTAAATACGCACCAAGAATTTATTACCCAAGCGTATATGAAAAAAAAATGCACTAGCGTGCACGCGGGTGCACGCAAGGCAGGGTGTGGAAAATCGGTGCGAACGCGTTGCTGTGTACGGCTGTGAAAGGTGCGAGTAGCGAGGGGACGCCAGCTGCGCCGCTGTGAAGATGCAACCCCATAACTGGGCAGGCCAAGCCAAAGCAACATCAACTGCATGCGAGGCACAAGCACGACGGGTAGTAAGCCCGGTGTCCATTCCCTGGCAGCTCCACATGTAAGAAGTTCGTAATTCGTTTGTTAAATTAGCTACGGTAAATAAAATTATATTCGCGCGCCATGTCTAATGAATGTTGTGTGGATGTTTTCATGGGACATTGATTATTGTTCATAATGCGATCTGTAGCGGCGAACGTAGCACGTCCGCCGCTTAAGAACGTGGGTGGCGCTGATGAACACTCTCAAGGTTAGGTTATTTGTAAAAACATAAACACCCCCGAAAGCAGAAGATGAGACAGCCATCGCCGTAGCTCAGCGGTAGAGCACCGGACGCGTAATTCGGAGGTCGTGGGTTCGGATCCCACCGGCGGCATGTGGTTGTTTTTTCTTCTGCTTTTCTAATCAATTAAGGTTAAGCGATAATATGTTCAGTAATAATCTAAATCTAACAACAGCACGAAATAAATAAATTAAATTAAAAAATCCCCTGTGCGCCTTGGTTTCTGTGGCTGTTGGCTTCTCTCATATAGCTTACACGTTTTAGTCAAGTTGGAGGCTTGCTTGCGATAAGGGTTCGGACCAGACTTATGCACCTTCAATTGCATGCTTTAAGGCGCAGTTGAGGTGTCAACCGAAATGTCGAGATGTGAGAGCTACTGCGCCCTTTTCTTTCCTCAAAAACCAATTTTCGCAATCAGACATGGTTTTGCATTCCTCCACGTAAGCAGACTTAAGCCTCAGTGTCCCTTTAATGCTTCTGGCACAAAATGCTATGCCAGGACAGTGAAATTCAGCAGTACTATTTTCTTTTCTTTTTCCTCCATTGGTAGTTTTCAGACAATTTGCTGATGTACAGTAAAACCCTGTTGTTGCGTTTTTCACAGAACTGCGGAAAAAAAAATGTAGCAGCCAAAAACAGCACGTGAAAGATTTTATGGAGAGTAACGTCCCAAAGCGATTCAGGCTATGAGAAATGCTGTAGTGAAGGGCTCCGGAAATTTCGACCACATGGGGCTCTTTAACATGCACTGACATCGCAATACGGGCCGCTAGAGTTTCGTCTTCATGAAAATTTCACCGCCAAGGCCGAGATCGAACCCGCATATTTTGGGTCAACAGCCAAGCATCATAACCCCTGAACCACCGTGGCGGTGCTAGCACATGAAAGGATTGTAAGAAGTGAGCAATACGATAAAGGAAAAACCTTTTGCACAAAATTGTGTTCTTCTGGTTACTTGTCCACTAAATTTGTGACTGTTTATTTTTTAATACTACACTTTAAGAGGAAAACTAGTTAAGAAATCAGAAAAAAAAATGTGCTTGTCACATAATTATGGAGTGATCAATTAATGAATGCCCAGACTTTGTCCCCTCCCAAATTGCTCACGACTGTACATCCTTGTCTGCTGCCAAGCACATGTTTCTCTGGAATTAGCAAGGCTCTGCGGTTGTTGCGAATGTTCTGCATGCACGGAACATCTTAAATTCCCTGCGACTGTTCTCTGTCTGGCTGAGCAGCTGCCAGTGGAAGGGAAGCAGCAGCCAGGAGGGAGTACGTGCGGAACAGATGAAGTTGCGGCAAGTTCAGTACAGGTCACGTGAAGCATTAAAAAAAAAAACTATGACATCATCACTGCTCCTTCATTAGTTGAGCCGGGCTGGCTTCAGCATTGTAGTGGGTGAAAATGATGAAGCGGCGATTATATGTTTTTTTCATACCTCACGTGACCTTCAGTGAACTTTGACATCATAACCATCATTCGGCTGCTGAAACCGAAACTGGAACAGCATCAAAGAAGAAATTCAATTTTATATTATTTGGTGGTCACAGGAGAATACCATGCATGTAGTGATCTATGTACACTAATGTCTTATGCATCATCACAATGATGAAAAGATGCCGCCAGAAATTTGGTGTCTCCACTCCTTGCACAGGCACTCTGCACTGCACAGGCACGAGTGCCTGTCCCTTGTAAACAATGAATACCCTATAATGGAGTAAAAAGAGAGTAGGCAGTCGTCTGGAGCACTCCCCTTTTAGGGGCAGGGTATGGGCAGGGGCTGCCCAAGTTGCGGGGCAGACTTCGATCACTGAAGATATGACATGCTTACTGTTGGGACATATTCCACTCAAAAAGCATAGTAACTTCAAACAGTTGGTAAAGGAAGGAGACTTTCTAACGTGGGCCCAGAGGTCTTATGGTTAGCAAGATTTAAACCTCAGTTAAAATCTTCCGAACTGCAAGAACTTCCCATTTTTTAAGAGAAAATCTGGACCTGTTGCCAAACCTAAGCACTCCGAATTTTTAGCCAAGGAAATTTGATGATTATGATGCTGATGATGAATTTTAATGGCGCAAGGGCAGCTTTGGACAAAGAGAACCATGGCGCAAGGTGTCTCTTTAATAAGGTGGAGTTTGAGATCCATATTCCAAGCATTTCATCCCAGGGAAGCCGAGCACCAGGCCAGGGGAAAGCTTGTACCGACTGTACCACCGGGGGTGCCCGGCCACACTAGGGATCGAATCCCGCTTCTCCCACATGCGAGGCGGATCCTCAAGCCACAGCGGTCTAGTGACAAAAATTACCCCAGGGCATGGGCAGCATACCCTTCCCCTATCAGGGAGTGCACTAGAGAACGGCATACTCCCTTTTTACTTATCTCTATAGAGTAATTCCTGTTTAGAGTGTAGCAGAGCAGCTGCGATAGGTTTCACTTCATTTGCTCCACAGCACACCGTTCGAGAACTCTAGACAAATGTGCTCACCTCTGTAAAACAATGTAAATCATTCCCGCTTGATAGGATAATGAATGAGAAAGGGGTGTTGTTACGGTTCTATGCGGTTCCTGTTATTCGTCGGCACGTAGAAGAACTTCCCTGACAACCATCGGGTTAAAAAATCTAATGCTTGATATCGACGTCCTAATCCCAAAAGTACAATCCTTATCCTACAGCCTGCGTGGTTAAGTACCGTTCGCACAAAATGCTCCCCCCAAAGGGGCCGGAGGTTCAGCCCTGGGACGGAACCACCCAACCCCCGACATTGTTCCTCCTTTCTTTCGGAGATGGCCGTGAACCACCATCCAACGAATATGATCGCCACTAAGGTGACACCATCGTGCAACTGGGCCTCAGCTGTGCGTTCAAGCTCATCTTGCTATCGCTGAAGTCATCACCGCCGCCGGCGTCGCTGCCGCCTTCATCATGATTGGACACGAGCCTTGGTGGTTTCACACCCACGCAGTGACGTCAGTGCTGTTGTCTCTATCGGTTTCACTGCATGGCACAACCCGGGAGTAGCCCGACCACCAACCCAGCGGGGTTCACGTGTGAAACTTGATTTGCACCCCCTTACCAAACTGCGCGACAACAGCACTAATACTCTTTACTCTCCGGCAACGTCTCATCACTGTGCACTTGCTGCCAGCACGTGCAGATGGCTGCTGCATCATGGCAAGCGGCTCGCGCCCCAGCATCTCGCCACTACATTCTCTGCTGATCGGCTGTAACCAAGGGAAAGCGTTCACTGTTGACGTTCTGCCATTCTAGCAAGGTTGGCTCGAGGAAGCCACTCATTTCTGGTGTGCAGGTAACGTGCAGAGAACATCGGGCATTGAGCGTAACAGGTGTGGCTTGTGCAAAAAAAAATGGCTCGATGACTCGAAACAAGAAGCACCTTATTGAAAAAAGTCTATCAGAGGTCCCTAACGGCAACTTGTGAAGGGATGCGAGCTGCGCCAAGAGTAAAAGATAAACACGAGGTCTTCGGAGGCCGGGCATAAGTACACTAAAGGAGCCCGTTTTTGACCACAGCACTAGAGGATGAGGAGTGACATTGGTATCACTGTCCTCAGAATTTCTCACTTTTGAACCACCAAATTGTATATATGTTTTTTTTTACTTCATGTCTTAAATCATTTGGCACTTATTACAAATCAGATAATTTGGAAAAGAGATACTCTTGTTCGAATTTTTACCATTGGGACTCCCCAAAATGTCTGTATGGTCATCCCCCAGTCCTTTCTTCTCCTACCAAACCAAATAATAAAATGAGCCTAAAATGAGATTCGCTGCATTTCAGGGCACGTGCCACGCTGGCTGAGGTGGCCATTCTCAACTTCGAAGCTCCACTGTTTCCACAAGCGGTTCGAAAATTACCGCTACCAGGAAAAAAAGTAAACAGAAAATTAAGCTAGTTTTCTAGCTTCAAGGCAAATGGCGCAGCATGAACTGGCATTTGCATCCACTATTTGTGGGTTAACGGTCAGGTTCGAACCTGGGTACTCCGGCTCGAACCCGACCGCGGCGGCCGCGTTTCATGGAGGCGAAACGCAAGAGGCGCCCGTCTGTTGCGCGATGTTAGTGCACGTTAAAGATCTCCAGGCGGTCGAAATTATTCCAGAGACCTCCACTACAGCACCTCTTTCTCTCTTTCTTCTTTCACTCCTACCTTCCTCCGTTCCCTTACCGCACGGTTTAGGTGTCCGCCGAGATATGCGAGACAGATACTGCGCCATTTCCTTTCCTCAAAAACCAATTTACCAATCGAACTCTCATCTGTCAGTTATTTTTTTCCTTTCCCCCTTGTGCACACCACCTTTTGCCGCCAACCGCGAAATTGTTACCAGCTGATAGATGAGTGACCACCACCGCTCTCGGCATCTGAGACGAGATAATGGAGAGATTCTCTTCCAACTTTAATAATTCTTTTTTTTCTTTTCTTCGTTCGAATGCAATGAAAATGTGGAAAGAAAGACCCGCCACGGTGGCTCAGTGGTTAAGGCGCTCATCTACCGAGTCGGAGTACCCGGGTTCGAGCCCGCCGTGGCGGCCGCGTTTCGATGGAGGCAAAATGCAAAATGTGCCCGTGTGCTGTGCAATGTCAGTACACGTGGTCGAAATTATTCCGAAGACCTCCACTACGGCACCTCTTCTCTCATTCTTCCTTCAATCCCACCTTCCTCCCTTCCGTTGCAACACGGTTCAGGTGTCCACCAAGATGCGAGACAGATACTGCGCGATTTCCTTTCCTCAAAAGCCAATTTTCCAATGTTCAAAGTTCTGCAAACACTTCAGATGTGCTACACCGGCGTGCTACAAAGACTAGTTTGCCGGAACACACTCAACTTTGTGCATTGGGACCTTCCTGCGGTCAGCCTCCGCTATTACACAACCCATGCAGCAATCATCTGGTAGTACATGTAGTAAGTTCCACTCTAGGCGCGTGAGAGGTGCGAACACAGTTCCAGAAAGATTTCGTTTTCACTGCCTGACGACGAGCTCAGGACCCGGTGGTAAAGCCCCTCAAAGTTTGAGGGGCTTTACTCGGTGGTACTCTGTCTGCGTGAATTACTGCACATGATGTAATAATCTCTTGCTTACCAATTGGACCATCCTCGTTCGAGTAAGCTGGCTTTCAACCAGCGGCTCATGCGGTAATCTAAGACAACACAGTCAAGACGTGACGATCGCATAGATTCCATCATAACGAACACTTGCCTGGATTTTTACGTAGCTAGCACTCACACGACACTGAACGCCAAGAAAACCGTGACCTAGCCGCATTGGTATGCCTGTAAGTTAAGGAAAAAAAAAGAAGGATTCTGGAGATACAAGAGGCGAGAAGAAAGAATTGAGCGCTTCAGTCTTCTCACCTCCAGTTTCGTGACTGCGTTTTCAACGCATGCATGTCCAGTGGAAGCAAACGGTTAATTTGGCTACCAACCATTACGGCGTCCTGGACCCCCCTGATGGACCAGCTGAGCTCCAGCGCGCCATTCGGAAGGACAGCCAGAGAGATGGAGTCGTTGCCCAGCGTCTGCCGGAGTATCGTCCCATGGCCGCACGTGCGGAAGGCCAGGCTGGTGACCGTGCTCAGGATGGGCTGGGAGTCATTTAGTAGGAGGCTCGAAGAGCCGTCCAGGAAGACTTGCGGCGACGCGTGGCCCGGATTCCAGAGGAGGGCCAGGACCAGGCCTGCACAAGCGCAAACATCGACGGGAAGGAATGTGAGTGCGCACTCATACTTTACACAGGTAACAGCTGCTAATGAGCACTCTGAGTAGAGCGCTGTGATCAACCGAAGGCAACAGCGACGCGGCGCCACGGCATCACCTTAAAAGTGAGACATCATTAAGAACTCTACTTGGTCCTGCATGCAGCCACTCTCTTCGCGAAGATGTGGTGCGCCGTAGGCGGTCGCTGGAACTCATATGCCGCGAGGGTATAGACGCAAATTCAATGCCACTTTATGGAGCGTAAATAAGACAAATAATTAATCTGCGTCGTCAAAGGTAATAAGAGATTTGCTGGGCATGGTCACAAAACGTGCCTTTTTTCCCCGCACCAAAGAAAGCAATGCAGGCATTTGCAAATGCCAGTGCCGAAACGCTCTCCGTCCGATAAAACTTCCATCCTTTAGGCATACATTCGCCCACAGTATTAAAAAGGATGATATTTACAGGCATGTTCAACAATGTAATATTGTGTTTATTTTTCACGATATTGACCAAAGCGCATAAGCAGAAATGCATTCTCAGTTCCATAGAGCCGAGGGGGTTTCCTTCTGTGCACTGTTAGAGAGCTCCAGCAGCACTCGTGAAGTCCTACACATCGAAAGAAGGGGCAGGACCAAAAATCTTGCCTTCAGGAGATTTGGAACGCTGAGACTGCCTTACAAGCAAAGCAGTGTGGCTTAGAAGCAAACCCCCCTGGGCTGTCAACTTTTGACAAAGGCTGTACACAGAGAGCCGTTGTCCTCGGTGTCCCTTTAACACGTCTTACAGCTCCTTGGAATTAACTTGGAGGTACAAGTGTTTCTCTGTAAATGAAACAGAAAGGAACGGAAAGCTGAGCGAGTTAGCGCTATGGCCGGGAAACAAACAACGGCGGCCTCACTACCAAGGAAAACGAAAGAAGGTGACCTGGGAAATGACATGGCCACAGTTACCTGGCACACCCTAGGGTTCTGGTATCTATTTGGGGAAACTGCGATAAAGTCAATGAGCACTGCTGTCTCTGCCACTTACTGCACAACTCCGTGGAGGTATCTTTTGTGCGACTATGCTGCTTCCGGCAGAGATGCTACTGACAAAACCTGTGGCTTCTGTGAATGCACCATTCGTAATCCCAAGTCTTTGTGCCACCAGAACAACTGCCGTCTTGTGCTTTCAAATGTGGGAAACAGAGAGTCTGAAGTTCTTTAATATTCATGGCCCTCTGGTCATCAGACGCCAAAAAACCCATCAATCATCGCTTACCAATAATCGATAATATGGTCAACGAGCTTATTTAACCACAAGTTCTATGGCTCCATACCTTTTCCTTCTTGGTCAAGGCGAGCCCTATTTCAGCACCTCCGCAACATTCTCGAAGGCATAAAATTCGATCGCGTCGCATAGTACTCTACGCACACCAGTCCTAGTGTAGTCACCACAACGCCAGATGCGTAAAGTGCGTTAGCATAACGGGGCCCCAAGGTTCAGAATGGTGAGTGCACCGATGGAAAAAGCTGGGCATGACTGCAGAAAGGTTCAGCGCAGAATCTCATCGCCGCACAGGGTGTAGAAAATTTCAGCAAAAAAAAAATCGAGCTCGACAAAGAGCTCCCTTCAAGTCTCGGCGCAGAACAACAACGGGACGCGACCCACATCCACAGTTCCGCAGGTGGCCGAGAGGAGGCGGAGCGCCGCGCGCACATGGCAGCGGCGGCGATTTGCGCGGGCTCTCGAAAAGCACGCGGCAGGCCGCGCAGCGGTTCGCGCCGGTCTCACAGGGGGAATCCTCTTCACACACGCGGAGCCAGGCAACGCGCAGAGACGATGACCGCGACCATCAGGCCGTGCGTGCAGATCGTAAAGCGAAGCGCACCTAGCACACAGAACGGGCTCCCATTGTCAGCGATCGCGATCAGGTCGATCTGGCCCCTCAGCTTTCTTGCTTCCTTCCTTCCGGGGCTGGCATCGCCGAGCCGCAGAGAGGTGGCGTCACCCGCGACGGAAGTCAGAAACATACCGTAATTTTCGGTAGACAGTCCGCACTAAGTACACAGCCTGCACCCAGTACGTGGAATCGCGTTGTGCTTTTCATGTAAAATTGGGCAATATCGAAATAGGAAATCCTGTACAGTTCGCAAAGCCCAAAATTTAACCTTTAAACAAGGACAGTCCGCGCGCTGTGTATCAGGATTTACGGTATACCGAAAACTAATTTCTTTTTGCCAGAATTCCGCAGCATCCATCCAGGTATTCATGCCGTCAGCCGTCATTCCTGAGGTCCTGGGGTTCAGGGGCAATAAAGGTAGCATGAATGCATTCGCGGCAGTCGACGGCGAAAAAAGGTGGAAGGATTGGTGGCGAATAAGCAGGGGAGCGACGTGGAGAGACAACTGCAAGAGCCAATTGAGTTCACTATGGCATAAGCGTCAAAGGAATGTCACATTATGAAAAAGGAATGACTTAAAAAGCCGCATAATTACTCTGAAACAAAAAAAAAACAACACAAAGTAAGGGATCCTAGTGTGCCCTGTAACAAACCCGCCCCTCCAGTGAAACACGCAAACCCGATACGGATCATTGGAACACGCATTCTCCGCCTCGGAGCAAAACTATTCCAGATTTAGCCATGGAATTCACCGTAAAACTGGACTCGTGTGCAAACACAGACGAAGGGGAAGGTGAAATGGAGACCAGCTGCATGGGCCTTAGCGATTTGAAGGTGATAACTATCGGCTTAACCTACTCGGACTAAGCAGCTCTCATTCTGATTATTTTCGCAAGAAGGCTGAAAGGAATACATCTAGGTCAACTAGTCGAATGATTTCCCTATCCTGCAACACACTTATATTGCAGACTACGCGACCGTCACGCCGGGAAACATTTATTGGTCAGTTTTGGTCAAAACGAACGAGACAACTTTCAAACTGCGCGAAACTGTTCTTGCACTAATGCGGAGCCCATCGTGTCGTACATTTCGACGGTGAGCGCGGTCTCTACGCCGCTGCTTCGACGCCGCATAACACAGTGCGACCATGATTCAATACCTCTATACCTTAGTGGGCGAAAAAAAAGAAACAATTCTAGCTGGGAAACCACTGGGCTGACAGCGCCCTGATCTTCTGGAAGCGCGCGTTCTCGCGACGAATCTACATGTTCTCCATGTTGAACTTCCGCCGCTGTTAAAGGGACAGTGAGGAGAGCTCTATTAACATTTTTTTTTTATAGCAAAATCCGATAGTTCGGCATTACATGGCTTTGTTGCCACTTGGCCAGCAGCAAAAGATGCATTTATTTCTAAGAAATTTGGATTCGAAGTTGAAAAAGTTTTCCACACAGGACTAAGTGACGTGAAACATGACGTGCACATGACGTAACGCAGGCTCCGTGATTTCTGACGGCCAGCAGAGCGGCCTAGCAGCAGCCGAAAAGAAAGCTACCGCCGGCCGCACGTTGAAAGCATCTATCGGCTATTGCGGCAGTCGCTACCATCGCTTCGTTTACGTTTGCACCGGCGTTTTGCCAGCGTTACGATGGATCCCGTTCTCGAAGTCGTCAACGAAGTTCTCGCAAATAGACACCTTTAGCATACAGTGTACCTTGTTACCGCTGTCGGAATACCGGGAGCCCGCCTACACCGGTGAGCAGGCGCTGATTCGTCCCGATGCTGCAGACGCGCGCATAGCTGCCGAGTACGTGGTGCCATCTGGCGACGTCAAGGAGATTTGTGCATGCAATAGGCTGCGCCTATAGTGAACTAGAATACTCTCTAGTGGCGCGAGCGGCGAGGCGCAGGCAAGCCATTTTCCAACAGATGCCACCAGATGGCGCCACCGCAACTTTTCCTAGGCACGGGAATTCGCGGAGTGTTGAAAAGTTCGTCTGTTATCTTGCGTTTTTCAGCTCATTTACTAATTAGAATCGCTCATTTATTCTTTCTTGCTGTTCTCCACCTGTTAGTTACAATGACTAGCCTTGTTAAGGATTAAAACGCGTGTCCGAAAACCACGTAATTAAGCGAGGATACAACGTTCCTACTGTCGCGTCGTTCACCAAACTCCAACTTGCAGAGTGATTTTGTGGCGCGAAACGCCATCGCAGAATGCCAAGCGGTCAGCATCACATGCGGAGCAGATTATTTGCGCGACCATTACTGTGGTTTGAAGATCAAAACCCGAAAGCAATGCCATTTAGAGTGTGTACCCACCGTCATTTATTGCTCACCCACTTTCAGAAGCAAACCGTTTAAGCTAAATTTTATGCGGAATTTTGAGCTCATATATGGTTTAGAGAAGTCAATGCGCTTGTAGATATGATCTGTTTACCGCTATGATGTGAGTTTTGGTGGTGTTGTTGATTTAGTAATAATTATTAAATTGATGTATGTACACACGAACACCATATGAAGCTTTTATTTGCAACTGACTTCAGTGCAGAAATGATAAGAAAAAAAAACTTGTTTGCGAAAATCCACAACTTCCCTGCCATTGACTTGTTCAGTACCTATTCAATTTAAGGTGCTTTGATGCGCGGTATGTGAGGTAGCGCAAAACGGGACAAGGTACCGAGAAAGACGCACACAACACAGGCGCTAACGCGGCGCTTTGACGCGGTATGTGAGTTAGCGCAAAACGGGACAAGGACACACACAACATAGACGCCTGCTATCGCTGGCTCCGTTAATGCTCTTCGTGAAGAAATGCAGACGAGTTGTGAGGTAAAATTTCTGCAGCTATGGTTTGAGCGTGCTCAGGGCATCCAATTGAGCAACGAACTTTCGCGCGACGTAACCAGCAATTTAAAAGGTTAGCCTGCCGTCGCTTGATGCCACAACAACGGAAGAATGGTCAGGCACAGCTTTTGTGAGCAGTACGTCGGCTGCGTTCAAGTTTCCGGCATTGAGAAATATGTCAATCAGTTTCTCCCTCCCAGAGCAATTGTCCTGCTCACCAGCATCTGCATTCAAGAGTGAACTTAGAACAGCGGGCTCGCAGTTTCCTCTAGACACAGAGTGCGCAAGGTTGCTGAAGCTGACACAGTTCACTGTAACAATGAATTGCTGAAGTGTAGGATGAGTACTGCATCCTGATGACTGCCTGACGATGCCAGAAAGATGTTCCACGGGGTCTTGGCTCACCCTGCTTGTCATTACTTGACTACTTCAACAGCGATAAGGTACTGCATAGTGTTACACGCAGTCCAGTTACTGGGGACTGACTTAGAAAGCCTCGCTGCCCATTTGTGTGGCGTTCCCACTCTGACAGAAACGACAGAAAAGAATTCAACTTCTCGGCTGATGCAGAGGAGGCAATGCTTCAGCTGGAAAGCGTGATGTCATGACTTGAATAACACCATGAATGAACGGTCCTGCAAGAGCAATCTTACAATGAGATGCATGTACAGCTAAGAACCATTCAAAGTGTTACGTTAATACAAGATTTAGCTAAACAACAAAGTGGCAGTGATTTAATCATGGTTCAACCGAGATAGATGAGCGATAGCTCGGTTTTGCGTGGTTTATCATTTGTTTTTGGATTCTACTCGTTGAGACCTTTTAAACGATATGAGTTGCCGCTGTATCGCGAATTTGTTTTAGTCATAATTAACTAACGGAACTTAATTAGGACCTGCAATTAGCGTACTTCAATCGTACTCGAAATAAGCTATCCATCGATATATGTGTTGAAACTGCAGCATGAAGTTCAATATCGAATCACAAGTAACTTTTTATTGGCAGCTAATTAAGACTTAAATTTACCAAATGAAATGATACTCAACCGAAGCTATCCGACATATATTGGTGCGGCAAACAACGATGCTTTTGGCGAGCCCGGATGGCCGGTGCGGCAGCCTGGCGCAAAACAGTGGGAATCAGTTCTTCTTATCGCCATAGCTCCGTCAAATTTCCTGTCATTGGTGCAACAAAGTTCCTGCTCACTGCTATCACTACTTAACAGCAAGATACGAACGCTGAAGTGAAATTATCTGCGTAACAGCGCGCGCCCAAAGCGAGCTAAACCACACACCGCATTGCCATGTCCTGCCAACGCGCGCGCCGGAGGCTAGGAAAAGGCGCAGCAGCGCCCCTGCCGGCCGTCAGTGTCAATTCGCTTCACCCGAGCTGGCCCCAGCAGCTGCCGGTCGCGCCACTAGAAAGTATTCTAGTTCACTATAGCTGCGCCTCAGTGATTCGCGCTTTCTCGTGCCCCAGTGTTGCTAGAACCAAGACTGTTTTGTCCTATGACGTCCCCTAGTAGCACAAAATGTCGCCAGAACGTTATGGCAATGTCGCCAATGTTTTATAATGTTGTGCAACATACTCCAACGTTACAGCAACATGTCCATAAGTTGGTCAGGATGACACTCTCTGCTAACATTGCAGCCAAATGCTCAGAAATTCGTTAGGATAACATACCATCTGCCATCTTTGGAACAACATCGAGAAGCAACGTTGAGGCAATACAGCCTGATGAACGTTATTATAATGCTTGAATCATAATAAAGCAACATTACAAATATATTTCAAGCACAGAGTTCCAGAAGTTTTCTGACTGTTGCTACAGTAAACATTTTTTTCAACTAGCAGTACTTTGCAACTAAACCTCTTCTGTTGCGCCTGCTATAATTTGCATGCACAGCTCGATTAATATGTCGCAAAGCTTTGTTTATTACCTATTCGCCACTGTCACCCTTGGGACACCCTTCAGGAACGGCTAGATAAGCTTGACTCTATGTTATTCGCTCTGAGGTGAGTGTATGAGTTACATGTTGTACTGTACGAGGGGGTACCCAAAAGTAACCGGACTTATTTTTCTTTGAACTTACTTGTTCACATTTTAAGCGCAGACCTTCAAACTCCTTCAAAGTATTCCCCACTTGCAATGATACGCTTGTCGAATCTTTCATTCCATTTTTCAAAACATTGTTTAAATTCATCTTTGGTGATGCCTGACAGTGCCTCCGTCGTTTTTTTCTTCACCTCAGCAACATCGGCGAAACGCTTTCCATTCACCTATTTTTTCATTTTAGGAAACAAAGAAAGTAGCACGGGGCAAGGTCGGGTGAGTATGAGGGTTGAGGAATAGGGGTCATGCCATTTTTGGTCCAGAACTGTCGTAGAGACAGGGCTGTGTGAGCAGGGGCATTGCCATGATGGAAAAACCAGACACCCGACCGCCACACATCTGGCCGCTTCCACCGCACACTGTTGCCCAACCTTTCAAAACATCCAAGTAGAAAGCCTGGCTAACTGTCTGACCCTGCGGAACAAATTCTCAATGGACGACTCCTCTCACGTCGAAAAACAAATCAGCATTGTTTTGAGGTTTGGTTTCACCTGACGAGCTTTCTTAAGGCGAGGTGAATTTGAAGTTTTCCATTGGCATGATTGTTGCTTTGATTCAGGAACACTTGAGTTGTCCCCATAGCATCATCCTTCTACGTCTTTCTTAATATTTCAAGAGTTTCCATTCAACTTTTTCCGAGCAAAAATCAGAATTTCGCCGGCGCACGCTGTTCACGAAAATGAGCCATTGCAAAAACGACATTCACCCAAAACACTCGTCACTCTAAGACTCTGCCTAAACTAGTCTGACCTCCTTCAACGACGGCACTCGGCTTACTGACTCTAGAATGTTCGTTCTATGCGATCCTAGTGTCAAAACGCGGTTCCACAGAACCCTTGCCGACCAAAAAATTTAGTCCGGTTTCTTTTGGGTACCCCCTCGTATTGTGGAGCTCAAGTGTCGGTCGCTCTCGTTGGTCCTCGAAAAGCGTTATGATATGTTGTGAAGCTTACCAATAGGCAGGCCTGCATGCTTGTGCAGGGTTGCTAAAATTTTCAAGAATGTTACATTGATGTTATGAAACATTGTGGCAACGTTGCAGCAATGTTGTACATATGTGGACACAACATCGTGGGAAATGTAGCAGCCATGTTTTTCACGTATGTTGTCTTGATATTGCCAAAGGAGGACACTAGCCACGTTAATGCAGCCTAAATAGGTAACATTGCTGCAATGTTCCAGCAGCAATCTGTGCTACTAGGGTCATCGCGCTTGTACTTGCGAGTTTGGCCTGTGGCGGCGACACCTTTTAGTGCACTGCACAGGCTCGGGCCGGGCCGGGACATTATCTGTTCAGCCGGGCCTGGGCCGGGCCCGGGCCTGAAGTTGCGGGCTCGGGCTTAAAGCTGCGGACCCGAGTCGGGCTTGGGTCCATACAGAAACGGCTGGCGCCCAACTATTCATTCACTATTGCAGAGTGAAGTACGCAACTGCGGCATGGGAGCAGCGACACGGATGAGGTATGGGTTATACATAGTACGCGCTGAGAAAAAAAACAAACCTAAGCATTACTCATTGACTTATTTATTTCCTTATTTCCACGCCGCGGTGGCTTAGTGCTCAAGGCGCTTGATTACTGAGCCGGAGAACCAGGGTTTGCTCTTGCTCCTAGCCTCGGCGGCCTCATTTCCATTTAGGCGGCAAGCATGACCGCCATGTATGTACTTTGCAGTATCATTGCTCGTTGAAGAAACCCAGGTGGTCGAAATGATCCGGAGCCCTCTGCTTCGGTGTCTCTCATAGCCTGACTCCCGTTGGGCCCTTAGGCCCCAAAAACATAGCTTTTATTTTATAGCTATATTTTTCTCATGTGAGAAAATTCACAAACTCAGGCGCGTTTGGTTTTCTTTTAGATCAGCTGACCGGAACGTCTCGTAATTGAAATAGCCACAAAAGCTCGCGAGATTTTGTAAATCTCTTCTCATAACCACATCTATCCCTTCTCGCTTCTTCGGCCTGGTTGTCGTGACAAGTGTTTTGCCCTGTAAGTTATCACGTGGTTCGCGCATTATCTTCTGCTCCACCAGTAAGAGTAAAATTCAACCGGTCTTAATTGGCCATTGATCGTTCGTCATCTCAAAACATACCTATACACTATTAGAAATGCATTCGAGAAGAACATATTAGTTTAGGACGCTTAGTCTTCAAAATACACACCGTGAAATACTGAAGCCTTTTAGCTTTTCGCTTCTGCTGAAAGGCGACCAGCTCGGCTATGAGTTCAACCTGTGAGATCGCGTTCACTAAAAAAAAATGTCACCCCACTGCTTGCTAGGCAGCTTTAATGTTTATACTTCCGGGTGGCAAAATGTAACTAATTAAAACCACGGGGAAATGCAAAGTAGTCTATTATGCGCGTACAGCCTTTTTGATTTGGCTCTCGCAACTTCCGAGTTTATCTTTGCGCACCTGAAAGACGGGCCTGGCGAGCACTACTCTTAATCACTTCCTTCTGGGTTAAAAAGAACCAACTTTCTGCAAGCCAAACTGGTTTCAGAACCTTTGTCGGCCAGTTTCTTATCGGTCTAGTAGCAGTCTACTTGCTCAGAGTGAGCAGTATATCTCAAGAGTTACAGTGAAACGGGCCGGGCCAGGGCTGGGCTTGACTCCGGGATTCACGGACCGGGCCGAGCTCGCTAGAGCTATAATTTAGCGGGCCTGGGCCGGGCCCGGGCTTGAAGCCGCGGGCCGGGCTCGGGCTTCAGGTCTCGGGCCCGGGCCAGGCTTGGGCCTCAGGTTGAGGCCCGTGCAGTGCTCTAACACCTGTATTTTGGTTCTTGCTCTTTTCTACGTTAGAAGAGCTTTGTTGTCAGTATGAGTGGCGTTTTTGTAATCAGGAGCTGGTATTCTGTCGATACAAGCCAACTTCAATTTCTCCTCAGTGTCCCTTTAAAGGGAATCTGAAACGGTTTTTTGAGAATGCGAGGTTATTCAAGAATTTTAATCTATCAACCTTATAAAGCATGAAAAGTATTTTTGCACTAGCATTTAAAATGGTGTCATAATCATCGATTAAAACCGCGACGATGTTTAGGCTTCTTCTCACTACGTTGGAGGAGTGCGGGGAAATTCGGCAGTGACGTCATTGTTGCCGAAATTTCAGATGTTCGCTGCTTACGCCTGCATGCTGCTGTGTGTCGTCAGATGGCGCCAAACAATGCAGCGTGAGCTTCACCTTCGATGGCGTTGGTTTCCTTCCATGGAATAACAGTTTCTTCGCTGGAAACGAAGTGCCGTCATACGTGACGTCATTATCGGGGCTTCTGCCCGTGTGCACTTCAGAGAAGCCTGAACGCCGACGACGACTTTATTCGGCAATTACGCCACCATTTCAAATGCTAGAGCAATAGGATTTCGCAGGCTTTACCTGCACGTTACGCAAATTCGGCAACCATCGAATTCTAAAACCGCTTCAGTAGCCCTTTAACTACCGCACTTATTCAAATCGGTCAATTCGAACGAAAGCACGAAATTTTTTGAAGAAGACCAGACCACGTTATTTCCAAATGTGCGTACAAGTTTAGAATAGGCCACAGGTCAAAAGCGAAAAAAAACCGCTTGAAAGTGCCTGTGGCCATTATAAAAGCCACGTGAAAAAAGAAAAATCATCCACTCTGCGCGATCCAGGCCGCCTTTGGACCAGTAATGTTAGCCATCCAGTATGATGTAAAACAACTGAACTTGAATAATCGATTGGTTTCGTCAGCCGTATGAGGGAGTACTTTTAAACTTCCCGCAAAACCTGTCAACGCGGCGCGATCACGGCGAGCATGGCGATCAAGGTGCCGCCCCTCGTCTCGCACCGACTAGCACCGACCCTGCTCAGCAAAACTGTCCTCGCGATTCCGCAGCATTGACACTTGATTTCTTTTTTTTTTTAAACTGCCGCTTGCACCTACAAAGTTTCCCCCAAGACGGCCCAGAATCTACCTTGGCACTGCACTGAGGAAAAGCCCAAAGCGCTTCGCACGAGAATTTTTTTACTGATCGGATCGTTCAGCACGAAGAGTTCTGTAACACTGAATACTCGCTTCCAACATAGTAACGCATAAAACGCATAGTCAAGATTTTTTTATTCTGCCATCTTATGGTCGATAACGTTTAAAATTTTTGTAAATCTTTGGGCGACTCTCAAAGTGTGCCAATCACCGATCTTTTTATTCGTAAGCAATGCACGTATTTTTTTTTTCCGTTGTTATAAAGAAAACATCGTTATTAGCTAAACTATGCAATAAAGCGAAGTTTTTATATTTTCAAATGAATCGTTTTTTTATGCACACTACCCTGGAATCTCCTGTTTTTCCGCACGAAGGAGAGTGTATGAAGCGCGAATCCAGACACACCACGAAACGCCGCTGCCGTTACATCACACCTTAGGCGTGATCCCTGAAACGAATCAGATAAAAGGAATATCCTGGTCAATCAGAAAAAGAAAATGTAAACAAAGCTCCTTTGACGCCAATCACATGGGCCTTTGTTACGATATTTATCAACAGATGACGCCATCATACTGTTAACCACGAAACCCAGATCATAGATTGTACCATACAGCAGTATAAAGGAGGCTATGATGGCATAGAGTTTCTTACTATTACCTAGAGGGAAAGCTGGCGGCGCTGCACTTCAGCCACCATGGACGCCCAAAGCATCATGGGGCGGTGAGCTAGTTGTTGCGGAACAGTCGTAGTTTTTCGGGAACACGGAGTGGCACTACTAAGAAGTTTCATTCCGAAAACGCTGTTCGTGTGCGCGCAGACGACTTTGGCGCGAACGCAGTGTGCAAAAGCCATAGTAGTGAAAACGCGACGACACACGACGCCAATAAAAGGTTTCACTTTTCCGAAATGCCATTAAAAAACCTCTTAAAGTATCTAAGCAACAACATTTTTTTAAAAACATATTTACTTTTAAAAATGCGCCGGTTAATTACGAAACATTAGTTTTTATACTGTTCATTACTTGGCCAATAGGAAAGCTAGCTACCTCTTATTTTGGACAAACTTTGCATTTACATGCTTTTCTGCTCGTTTGTTGCAATTTACAGCCAGCTAGGATACTGAATGTTTAGGACATTCGTAGTTATCGAAAAGCTTTATTTTACGATGACTTTTTGGCCAAAAGTTGTAGTTCTGCAGTCGGTAGCTCATCGCCCCATGATGCTTTGAGCGCCCATGGTGGCTGAAGTTAGCTGAAGTGGTCTCGTGCAAACTCCCATAGACGAGTTGTCAGCTTTCCCTCTAGGTAATAGTAAGAAACTCTATGCCTACGCCTCCTATCAACCTACTTTCCTTTTTTTGTAATAAAGTTTTTCTTACTGACTGACTGACTGCCCAGATCACTTTTCGAGCTAACAGAGGCCTCCTTCCCTCAGCGTTCACAACGATTACGGAGGAAGCATGTACACGGGGATGTTCGGTTGCCGCGATGCCGTACTCCAACTCAGTGGCCAGCGAAGCTGATCTGTTCGCGCCGCCCAAATAAAAATTGGTGTGGACGACGATTCCCAGCGCGAGAGACTGGCACTTCAGCGAGCGGTGTGTTGTGCTGCCATTTTTGTTTTTGCGATTGTTCCCAACCAATTATTGGAGCATTCTTGCAGATTAATTCCATGACCCTGTTTCCAAACAGTGGTTTCTTTAAGTTTTACTGAGCCCGTCTTTACTAGGCTTTATGCAGAAGTTTGTGCATTTGTGGGGTTCTTACAGTTTGATTTTCTAACGAGTACTTATATTATGTTTTGCGCAATAGTCTGCACAGGGATTTGATGTCGATGCGCTTTTCGCCGCCATTGTATCGTTCTGTGTATTTTGTCTAATGGTCATGATGTGTTAAGGCGAGTGTGCAAAATGCCGATTCTTACTTGCACCGGAACCGTTTTTCTATAAATTACACGCCGAAGCTCTACCTGTTAACACGCGCCTCCATAGAAAAAAGTTTTTGTACCTTCTGTTAACTGCCGTCTGCGCAATGTACCTGAAACCACTGAACACTGTTTTATTAACTGCAAGGATGCGATTTTCTTTTTGGATGTGCTGCAAATGACGCTAAAGAAGGACTTAATTTCCTGCAGTGTACGTTACATTACGGCCGCTCAGCTTGATTACGAACCTTGTGACATGTTTTTTCATCACTTAACTACACAGCCTGCGAAAAATGCCCACGTTAGACCGAAACGCTGAACCTCTTGTTTCACCCAGAAGCCATTTTAGCCGAACGATGCTTCAATAGGTGAGGTGCGTTTCCGAAGTGAAGGCAAAGAACCATGGGGAAATCGTCTGCCAACTACTTCCGGTTCCAAATTTCTCCCACACACTGCCTTTTGCATAGCATTTGCCGTGCATATGTGCATCGTTTATTCACTCATTTGTGCTGCGACATCGCTTATTGCACAGCATCACAGTAAGATAAGCGCGTGCTGCATGTGTATGAACGCATCCTGAGCGCAGAAATTGACAGCAACGAAAGGTAAGAGCGTTTTGCCGTGGTTATAATATGCCAGCGTAGGCTGGCTGTTCTGCATATGCACGGCAGTCGGTTGCATGTGCGTTATAAGTATCTTAACGCGTAGGTCTTTATATATTTGTTCTTTCGCCACACTACGAAAGCAACGAAGGGCTGATAAGTGCACAGTTTAGCAGACGATAAATGTATTTTCCTCAAAACATGTGAAAGCTGCCAGTAGGCTAGCAAACTGTCTATACTGTGCTCACAGCGCGTCTCAAAACATCGCACAGCACACGCATAGAAAGCCCTATCATTTATGTTGTGTTGTGGATAACGTAACAGCAACCTTTATTCACATGGGTTACATGTTACACGGGGCCGGCTTCTGGCCGTACACACACAGTACTTGCTGGGGCGCTCGGGCGGTGGCGCTGTCTCGTACCACGCACTCAATACACGCACACACAGGCGCTGGGGTGGTGGCGCCATCTCTTGCCACGTACTCAATACACATACACAGCAATTTACATTACTTTGGTTGAATTTCGCGCGAAAACACATTACGAAGCAGGGCAGAGTCGACGTCGCGTTGGTCTTGAAATGATTTAATGCAATCTGTGGTGATGCAGTGCAAATAGATTAGTGTAAGAAGCGATATTAACAGCGACTGCCGTGAAGCAAGCGACCAGAGGAAGAAATATGGAACGAGAGGTAGCGGTAGCAGACGAACTTCGCATGATCCTCTCTGATGAATCTGGCAACGCACCTCACCCATTCAGGGACATTTATGATGAAAGACTTTCTACCGGACTGGTTTCCGCTGCTGATGCGGTGTCTATCGTTGCCGCCCTTTTAGTTGTGCTGTATTCTGTCAAGGTAGTGAAGTGCATCCACTAGCTGAGTGTTTTGTAAATAATCTGTATATAGTCCCCTTCTGTACATACATAACCTCGTGTAGTAAATACCATATTGTAAAAAAAAAAACGGTGATGGTGCGAGCGAAGTGAGAGCACGATGCTGGTGAGACTGTGTATGACGGGTTGCGGGATGAGACCTGGTTAAATCGGGCTGGAAGCCTGTCAGGGTGGGTGTACTTCCATTTAATAAAGCAAAAAAAGTGATTGTGCAGTGCTCTAATGCAGTGCCCAGCGAAACTTATCTGTTCCGCCTGCCTGGGTTCGAAACCCACTTTGGGATAATTTTTTTTTCGTTCTTTCCTGATGAGGCAGGCACTGCCGATGACGTCATTAGGTCATGTTGGTTTTCGGACCGTCTGGCGTGGACAACCACAACGGCGGATTTTTCGCCTCACGGATTCCGGGGGGTTTGTAAGTACTTGGCGCTTCTGAAGTCGGCTGAACACGACGGCTTCACGCAGGCCGAGCGAGCGACGCTCTGAACGCAAAAACGCCCCACGCGCTGCTTTCGTATTCGGACGATGCTTCCCGTCCCTGTCAAATGAGCGACGAGCCAATCGTGGTGGTCATGCGCAGTTACGGGAATCCACAAGGCTCGTCGTTTCCGCCTTTTGCTTTTACGCGATTTTCTGTCTCATCCAGTCTCGGCTGTAGGGAAAAATGACATACCTGAAATCTCAGGAGACTAATCTCTCAATCTAGCTGGTCTTAGCATTCCCCTTTAGTGTCCCTTCAAATGGCATTGTGCTCAGAGCCTGCGGCTGAACCTCGCTGGGTGGCACGTTGAGAAAACATTTTCTCCTTTGTCGGCCTTCTTTTTCGAGCGCCCCCCTTTAAGCCGCACGATTTCAGGGCGCAGTGCTGACAGGCGAACTGCGCTGAATGTATACGGTACACGACGAGCATCCGCAAAGGTTTCGAAGGGGGGAGCTCGCGGCAAGCTCGGCTTCCGGGGGCGGAGAAACGAGCACGGTCGAGCGGAAAAAAACTGTTAGCGGGGCAGCGGTCCAAGCACGCGGTGCGGCTTCCGATGTCTCTCTACATAACGGCGCTCGCGGAACGCCTCGAACAATGCCGCAGAGAGGCTTCCGCGAAGAAGCGCCGCCGGCGGAAGAGCTGGAGCCATTTGCTCTCGCGCTACCGGGAGACGTGCCCATCGCGCGCATCATTGGGAGCGCACGAACCATCCTCTCGCGTGCACGCCGGCACACAGAAGCCCCCCTGAGGTGCGCCTGCGATATACACGCTCAGGGCGCAACAACAACGGAGCGCTTGGTTGTCCGAATGCTGCGGAGTGCGGGGAAGACGCACGCCAGCCGGCAGCACGGTGTTCGCGAGCCGTGGATAAGCAGACGCTACTCGGTAACACTGCGCGGCGCTGCACTACAAGCGATATGCGGAGGTCGTGGGTACGGATACCACCGGCGACATTTTCGTTTCTCGTACTTCCTGTAAAATCACCGACCTGAGATTATCGCGTAATCAGTTTCATTTAATTAACCCGCATCCTCCCGAAAGAAGTAGCAGTTATCTATGCCTCCAATGGCTGTGTTGTCTTTGTTCGCATGTATATCCTCCACGAACCTCTCATCCCTCCCCCCACTAACCTTCGCTTCACTTGGAAACGCCATTTATCGACAGCCTCATCTGGCGGCACACGAGGTCGTCGGCTTCCCAGCATGTTCCGAAGACGCTTCGCCCTGTTTGGATGTACACAGCTCTTCAGCCTACCCGGCTTGCTTCTGGGCCGCGCCGTGTAGTTCGCTTTATATCACTAGCGGTCCAAATCTCTAAACCCTCAGACCTTTGGAGCCCGGGCTTCCAGTGTAGTCAAGGGTCCCAATAAGCGGCTTGGAGGGAAACCCCTTTGGCGGTATATTTGACAGAGGCTGCGGAGCTCCGTTCGCAACGCGCACAGCGGGAACCGTCCAGCGGAACGCGCCTCCCACGAGTACAACTGAGCCAGGTTTGTAGGCCGACACGCGTAGATTGGCGAGTGCGTGAAACATCCGCGCTGGCTAAGCTCGTTACTGTCGTGAGTTTCTCAAATGAGCGGCACCCCCGCACGTGCGCTGGTGGATCCGTGCTTCTTCCCAACGCTTGCGTTTACATTGGCTGAGACTTAACTGACCCTAACCTAAGCCACGCGCACACTGTCACAAGCGGGGACGCTCACTGCGGAAAACTTTCAGCGTAGAATGACGAGGAGAGGAACGCAATCACAGCGCTGACTTTAACCGATTCCAATGTCCGCAAGGCAGCAAATACAAGCGCGGAGTGCGGGCGCACTGCGGAAGAAAAAGCTGTCCTTGTGACGCACGGATGGAAACGCACAAGCAATAAAGCGTCTAGACAAACACGATCTGCTCCACGCCGGTCTTGACGGCAAGCACCGCCGGAAAGTGGCACCGCAATGCAGCCTAACCGATGTTCCTGTAACGCACACCCAATTTTGGTCCCGACAACACATTTATGGACAAAAGTGTACGGAATGCGGGTTCACGGAAGAAAAAAAATTCGGCAGAGACAGTCTAAAGCATGAGGCAGTGCGCTCCACTATTCACGCCGTTTCCAGTGGCGCAATGTATGGCATCACCCGGAAGGCTGTACTACGAAAGGTTGCATCACAATGTTGATACGGAAGTCTGGGAAGGCACACAATTGAAGGTGCACATGTCGTCGATTCGAATCCGTGCGGCAAGCTAGCCTCTAACGTCACTAGCACATGCAAGTTATATGCAACGAAAAATCGCATGACTCCACCCGGAACGCTGTACGACAAACGATTGCGTCACAATTTTGGCAGAAATGTTGTCGAGAAAACTGGCGTCACATGGAAGTCGGCGAATGACAAGTATGTCCACACGAACGACTTGCATAAGATTGTCTGAAGTGGCGGTGCGCACGGAAGCGCACAGCATTCTTTTGAGCTGTGGCTGCGTGCTTTTAGGCTGCCGAAAAAATTCGTTCTTTTCGTGACTTCCCTGCACCGAAAACACCTGAAATGACCTGTACGTAGGCGACGAAAGATGGGAAAGCATTTCCTGCGCACGCGCCAAATGGCAGGAGCTGCTTCGTAACCGAACAAGAAACGGATGCAGTTACGAGTAAACATTCTAAAACCTGAGGAACTTTAACGAACAACAACCATTACACATGCAGCACGATTACGTAAAATACGAATAGAACAGGGCCAGAATATAAGACAACGAGAAGCAGCAAGCGGAGCATGGAGCAGGTCAACCACTATAGCGTTCAAAAACACTCGAGAACGACCGAAGAGGGCTTTTCTTTTGAGCGATGTTTATCGCATCAGTCCATAAACGGGTATGTAATGATGAATGAAAGAAAATTACGGTTAAATAAATGAAAAAAGGCTGGCCGATCTAATGAAGTCGAGGAGTGAGCGGTGATGCGGTCCCCGCTTACAAGCAGTAAAAAGCATATCTCGCGGAGGCAACGCGCGGCTGTTTACATGTGCCACATCAAGTTAGGCAGGGCGGTGGCCCCTCGCCCAGTGCACACGGTGGAGAGAGGCAGCCGCTCCCATCTTGAGTGTGGTTTGCTTTGTTATCCGACCATGGGGGTATTGTGTAGCCACCCTATGAAAGACAGAGGAAGGGCGCCCCTAAACCCGTTTCCACTCACCGCGGAAGCCGTCATGCCCTTCTCGATCTACCCCAGCCTGGCAGATTAGTGGGACGCGCTCTGCTGGCGCATTTTCCCTGTTTACATAAGCGCGATACGCCAGAAAGCTGATACGATGCGCTGCTGTCGTATTCATGTAAACGCGGCTTATGACGAAGGATTGTTCCGCGAGAGACCCGCTGCCGCCAGGTGCCGGACAGGGAGCTTCACGAGAGAGAGTGACGTCAAAGGAGTCGCAACAGTGCATCGGGTGGGGCAACTGCAGGGTGCAGCGTGGGAGCAAGTGCACGGCGACGATCTTCGTAGCGCTCCTCGTCAACCAGCACGGCGACCACCGTGCCCTCGGTGCAAGCTCAACTCCGATGCGGGCCTTGGGTGCACGGCACGGCTTCGCCAGTGTGCCAAGGTCACGGCTCCAACAGCTGGCCCGGAAGGAAAAAGCGGACGCAGCGTGACGCTATATGCCACTCGCTGCGCTCCACAAGGGCGCGCCGCAGGGGCGGTCACGCCGCGCGGCGGCCTCCGTTCGACGGGGTCTGCGCGCGCACCACGGAGGAAACTGTCGTCGTGCCCGGCCGATTACCTTCCCCACGAAGCCGCGGCGGAGCGCCATTGTTTCACGCCCCCAAGACAAAGAGCGGCCCCGCACGAGCAAATGCGGGTCAGCTCGTCTCACGTCGCACCCCGTCCGAGCGTCGTCTTTGGCGAGATCGTGCAGCCGAACATGCGCAGCGAAGTGCTACGATTGGGGCCCGTCGATGGAACGAGCTTGCTTGCTACGCGCTGCTTTGAAGTGACGCCGAACAGAAAGGGGCTTACAAAAACACGGCACGATAGATATACAGCGAAGTGTCTGTCTGTGGCCCTTTCTGTTTTGTGCACGCCACTCCTAGGCAGTTTGTAGCTAGCAAGCATGGCAGAAATCGTATCGTCCGTGTCTGATCCGACAGGGACCGTTTCAATTTGGTTCGAAAAGTTATCAAGCAGCCACTTGGCGATGTATTGCAATGTTCACGAGTGTTCTCCGCTCTACAGCGACGCAAAGTTTTGTTTTCCCATCAGGACAGGAGGAGCAACGGCAACGAAAAAGGGACCAGGAGTTAGAAGCGCTCTGTGTGCTCCGTCACTGAAAGCGTGCCGATGTGTCTGTTGCTGTGTGTTTGTCCCGTACGCCCAAACAGAACTCACCCCTTGTGAAATAAAACTGAACTGACAATCATCGCCTGTATGCCGTCTTCTATTGTGGATTTGCGGTAATGCGGTAAGCGCCCCCATTTTCACTCATTTTGTACCGTTGTCGGACCTTGTTGCTTGAAGTCCACACTGGAGTTTCTGCCCGTCAGCCGCAGGAGTGGATGACGGCGAAGATAAGCTGATGTGATTTTCAGAACCAATCAGTGCTAAGGGCCCACTCATTTTATTTATTTTTTCACGTAGCTAATGGCGGTTGAATACAGCCAATTAGCACGGAATTAAACATGCTGGACAAGCAGCGCCTGGGGAAATCTGCGGTTCTGCAGCTTGGGCACGTCGAACCGGTCCGCAAGGGAACACCTAAACGTTTCGCGCACCAGCCATATCATACGGTAGAATCTGTACAGTGCGCTGAATAGCTCCGACCTAGCTGAACAACCAACGGCGCCTTAAAGGGGCCCTGCACCATAATCTGAGTGCATTGTTTTGCTTCCTTGTTGTAATTGTTGAGTTATGGCGACGCTATTACCACCGGTCATAACACGCATATTTCTGTATTTAATATTTTAAGTTGCTCGAGAATCAAAATCATGGCACTGACGGCGTCGGCACACAGCGGTGGTCTTTTGCATTTTTGCAGCGGATATGACTTCAGCTGGCGTGCGATTATGATTGGATGAACAACTAATAACAAGCTACTTGTGTTCGTGAGCAAAAATATGTTGTGTTGTTGTGTCCTTTTATATTAAATTGAAAAAAAACTAGCATCTTTTCTTACGCAAAAGCATTTCAAAGCTTGTTAGAAAAAAAAGCCCCACCAGAGGCGCTGGCTATTACTTTGCATCAAAGAACTTCGTGGCCTCCTGCTGCGCCGCTCTGCCCAAGCTCCGCCCACAACCGCACTTAGCCGCCGTGCAGCAGTGCCTGAGCGCTGCTTGGCTTGGTATACAAATATCGCAAGGAAAGACAAGATCGCCTTGTTATCAGAAAGACTGCCAGCTATACTCGAGCAGCGACAAAGCATGCCTGCTTATGTTGCGAGCTTACGGCAACGGCACCGCTCGCGGGCGCTCCGGGCGACGAGCTCTGCTGCTGCCTGGCTGCCGTGGTCGTCGCTAGGCCTATAGCTCGTTTCGCGTCGAAGCCGCTGCGGCCGGCGCTTCGGAAGGCGCCTGCGCTATAATAAAAGGCCTACTCTTCACACCACTTTTCTGTCAACAGCATTATCTCGCAATAAAATAATAGCGTGGTCAATTTCCGCTATGCCCTCAGCAGCGGAGCTAGCGGGCGCCAGTCGAGCCGGACCCGGTCGGGTCAGAGGCAGCTGCGAGGCGGTTCTCGCAATAAATTCGCTCGTGCCACAGTTGTCCCTTTTACCAGCAACTCGGTATTGGCCAGTGACCCAGAAAAATGATATTTCTCATTTTCCTATCCCAAGAATTATTACTTACGTCGAGAACACTCATTAGCTCCGTCTGCCGGCGTCCAGGCTGGCCGGCCGGCAGGCTCGGCTTACTTCTCGTTCGCACAAGATAATACAAAAACAGCCATGCTACCTGAAAGGATGCTTTCTAGATTCGAGCGACGACAGCATGCATGTACTAGAGTGGAGCTTTCGGCTCCTTCGCTCCGTCTCAGTCTAGCGCCCACGTGCTTGTAACCATGGAAACGACGCCGTCAGCGTCAGCGGAAACGTGTTACAGCGACCAGCAAACCATGAGAAGCTATCTTCCGGGACGTTGTGGTGACGTGCTCGTGCACGCTGTTTCGATTGGTCTCGCCGCGTGTCGTCATTGGGTGAGTGAAACGGCAAAGAGAAGACCGGGAAAATTTGAGTCGAGGGCAATTTTTTGTTTGCTTGTATTTTGAAAATTCATTCCTTAATAACTTCTGTCCTAGTGCACCGATTCCAGTAATTCTTTTTGATTCGGTATCTGCGTGTCATGAAGAAATCATCTAAAGCATGTGAAAAAAGCGTTGCTGGGCCCCTTTAATGGTCGGGCGGGTGACTGGAAGCACATTACGCTGGCTATGATTTTCATTCACAGGTGGCGTGTATCGGTGGATTACCACATTCTAATAATAAAGATGCTACTTTCACTGAAAACTGAGCTTTTAAAAGCTAAAAAAGGCCAAAAAGTGAACAGCAGGTGTCGCCATCAACGGCCGATTAAGGAAGTTTTGGAGACTTCTATCGCGGATCACGGGGGCTCGGTTACACCACCATTCACATACAAAGACGGAATCACAGAGTCCTTTTCGATGTAGAGGCGGAGTTTGAATTGAGTGACGGCCCGGGAAAATATTTAAACCCGATTCTATCGGCAATAAACGCAATTTTTGCTGCAGGAAAATAATCATCATACCCATATAAAGAGGCATAGAATCGAATTTTACTGAAAACAAAAATTGTAGTTACTGCCGTATTTTTTATTTATTGACACATATTGCAGCCTCGATTAGGCTATTGTAGTAGTGGGGCAGGTAGAGAAAAACTCGCCAAGGAAAATACAGGCACACAAAAAAATCCGAACATCAATAACTAACAACGGTCTCCAAACACTTGTCCGTGGGTAGCCAATGGATGTTGCCGGCCAGCGAATTCTAGATTTTATTGACCAGTGGGAAGAAGCTGTGTTTGAAGTTTGAACACAATATGAAAGGGTACATTCAGCCAATCATCACTTCATAACCATGAGCGACACAAACACACGTTTTCCTTTCTTCTAGATGGTCTTTCTCCGGACGGACAATGCGCATGAGACAATACCAACTGCAGTTCAGGAGTAACAACAGAATCCGTTCTTGTGCGCGGGCTGTTCACCCTTCCATATCAGAGCTATACCTGTACATAGACGACGTGCCAAACGTGCAGAACAGGCTGCCTTTCGTAATGTGGAGACGATTACTGCGAGTGATCTCGCTTGATCGACTACAGATGTGTTTATTCACGATCAGGTTAGGCTGACTGCGCTCCGTTCGGTGACGCATTTGTATCCTCGGCCTCTTTCTCGCAGTAGGCAGCGAAGGTGCAGCTTGTAACACGGTGAGACATACACGCGACAGAGTCAAAAAGATGTAAATCGAATCTCGATGTTTCCCTCCGTCGTGCGCTCGGAGCAGACGCAGAAGGGGGCTCGCGTGGCCAGCTACTTCGCGCGACCGTAAGCCCGGGGGTGCAGACCACCGCCGCGCTTCCGTCCTTGCCGAACCAATGCTTTCTGAGCCGCCAAAGCAGCATTGCACACTAGCATGGCTGCAACCTCTTCTTCGATACCGTTGCCCACGACTGAAGGGAGCCCGATGTGATACACCCGACAGCGCGCAGGACAGCAGACGCCAAGGTACAGGGGGCTGAGTGAGCGCGAAAGAGCAGCCTCTGCTGGCAAGTCTCACTTGGGGCGAGAGGTTTCGGGAAGGGAGTTGCAAACTGCGATCGCAAGTGTCAGCACTTGTGCAACCTTCGGGACACGCAAGTGTGAGCGCGACACGATGTAAGCTTTGCATAGGCTTCCTGCCTGCCGAGGACACGATCCGACGACTCCCCCAGCTCTAGGGTTTTATCGTTTAAGCGCACGGGGACCGTCAGGAAAAGAGGAAAACCATTTTTTCTCTCTATTCTATATTACGCGTCCACTGGCGCAAGGTGCAAGTAGGTCCTCCTGATCCGAACGTGTTTGCCACGCTCCACCATGACCGGCCATGGGATGGCTTCGGTTCTGGTCATGCGGAAGATCAGTGCTACTTTGCCGAGCCTCTTCGTTAGATGATGCCTCAACGGCGCAGACCCGTAAAACATGTCTAGTCTGGCCGGCGTCCGCAACAGACGCACGTCCCCGCGACTGTAGCTGTATAGGAACGCGCCGAGTGCAGCCCTCGCCATGCACCGTCGCGCCGACAACAATGAGCGGCCAGCTCGGTAAAGCGCCAGGAACGACTTGCCGCTGCAGCGAAAACACACACTGCTCCGAGCTCCCGCCACATTGCGCGTTCGAGCCCCACTGAATGGCGGGAAAAGAAAAAAAAAGTACAAACGAAGCGAATACTTGGCGATGGCGTTATTGAGAACCCCCTCAGGCCGATCACAACCTTTATTCTCCTCTTTCCCTTCACCAGTGCAACGTAGCAGACCATCGCAATCATCGCTCAAGCCACCCTCTCTCACTCTCTGCTTTCCGTAGTCGCCGTAGCTTCGAAACCTTCACCTACACAGGAACACTTCATTAAAACTTCCTGTTGGGCGAGTTGGTAGTTCATATTGAATTAGAAATATTATAGCGCAAACAAAGACACGGACAAAAAAGACAGGAACACTGCAGATGATTAGCCTGGATTTGACGTTCCACGAGCATTGACGTCACTATGAAGGGGCGGCCAGGAACGAACACAGTAACGGAGTAGTACGCGCCAGCCCAAATCCGTTAACTACGTAAGTCCGGAAGGCGAACGGGCCTCGCGAAACTGTTGTACGGATGTTGTTTCATGTGGGCAGAAAAGGGTGTGGCGGCCGTTGCGGTCCGTGGGCTGGTCGCGCAAAAGCTAGGCAAGGACGACCTTATTTGAAACTATAGTTCCCGGGAAGCTCGCGTCGCAATGGCCGAGCGAATGCTTTCTAGAAAGAGCCACACGCAGCTCAGAACCGCGCGCTGGCCCGCGGACCTAAGTGGCTTCCAGAAGACACAGCTTCTGTTACAATCCAGTTCGGCCTAGCGCCGCCAAGCGTCCTCGCCGCGTTTTCCAGTGTCTCTGGCAACCGAAAAGCATGTCCGGAGAGGACTGTTGTCACGAAACAATGCCTGTCGGAAAATTCCAAGCAAGGCAAAGTTTGCTTTGGAAGACGGGGAGATGCGGTACCGTGAGAGCCAACATGAAACCACGCAGCCGAGCGGCCGCATCGTCCGCGTCAGACGTACACAGCGCAGGGATCGCATAGCGCTCCTCTACGTCCCCTTCGCAGAGTGCCACCACTGTAAAACATTCCCACGCAACTGGGTTTGCAAGCGGGCCTCGCAGTGCGGGTCCAGCAGCATGTCCAGCTTCCCCAGTCGCCGCAGGGCGGATAGTGCTTTCCTCCCATCCATCCGGAGTCCTGCTCGTATACGGGGGGGGGGGGGGGTTGTAACGAAACCCGTGGCCTAGGAACATGGCGCACTTTGGTTAGCAGAGAGTATCGTCTTCTCGCAAACTCGCCTAACGAAAGTACGCCAACCGGTCGAATGAAGCAGCACAGGGCTAGACTGGGGAAGCCACTCAGCATCATCTCCTTGGCGCTGAGACCGGAGCGACCGCGCGATAGAGTGCCGCAGCAACGGACACCAACAGAGGACGGCGCTGAGAAAGACGCGCGATCGGGCATCCTACACCCACCGGGGCCACAGAGTCCGGCACCTGGCGCAGGCAGCGGAGCAACCACGTAACGGGGCCAGGAATAAGGGAGCGCGGAGGCAGCTGCTTGCACGGCACGGATTCCCTTCACGCCGCGCATCAGCCGCCAAAACACGCGACCAGGCCAGAGAAGCTCGCGAAGGCCACAGGGAACGACGGCGACGTGCATCAACGCCGAAGCGAGGGGAGGAATGTATTACGCGACGGTGAGGGGCTGCTGCTTCACGCCGAAGCCGCTTCGCCGCAGGCGCTAAGCGTGCGTGACTTACACGTGAGCGAAGCAGTAATGGGGGGCGGCAAAGTGGCACGGCGACTGCGATTCGCGCAGACGCGGCGTGCAGGCGACGAAATCTGGTCGACCGCAGGCTGGCGAAGATGGGACGGGGAAACAAAAGAGGGGCCGGTCGCGACGCGGCGGCGACGACGAAACGCGCGATTATGCGACACCGCACGCAACGAATGCAGTTTGCCTCGTCTCATCATCAGATACTCTCTCTTCCCTCAGCCATTTAGCGCCCCTGGTTCAGCGGCTTTTCCCTTTCCTCGCTTTCGTCCCAACAGACTCGGGGGAGGGGTCTCCTCCTCCTGTCGCGCTCTTTTCCGGGAGGAAGAAACGCGCCAGACATGCAACTCGCGCGGCGACCCGTGCAAAGCGCATACGCGGGCAAAGGCATGAAGCGTGCGTATTACGCAACCCACGTTTTTCTTTTTTCTGCTTGGTGCGCTGTTTTTTTTTTTAATTTTCCAGTTTTTTTTTTAATGAGAGCAGCTTTCTTGCGTTTAACCTCGTCGCAGCTGTATTACTGGAAATGCCAGCAAGGAGGCACCGAAGTGCAGGAGGAAGGATGGGGCCAGCGTGTCGTTACACTAGCGTTCATTTCCCTTTCAGCTATGTATAGCATTTGTCAAAAGTTTGGAGCCCAGGGGGTTTGCTTCTGAGCCACACTGTGTGGTTCGTAATGCATCTCCAGCGCTACAAATTTGCTGAAGCTAAGATAATTTCTGGTCCTGCCTCCTCCAATGGGTAGGACTACCACGAATGTTACAGGAGTCCCACTGCGAGGCTTAGAAGCAAACCCCCCTGGGCTCTAAACTTTTGACAAAGACTGTACATGAACAACGGTGGAGGAGAGGCAAAAACCTGCAGCTTGACTAGACCTCGTCCCTTACAGGGTAGCAGCAGCATACACCCTGGAAATCTACCCACAGTTCGAATCAATGTAAAATTAATAACATGCACAGCTTTCGGAACACACACCACGTCAAATTCCGTTATAAAAATTTCAACCCATTCATATGTGTCAATAACGGGCGAAAGACGTCGATAAAGACATCCGTTTCCAGATGGCGACACTGAGCGAAGTCGGTGGAATTTCTGTTAAGTATGGCGTTATAATTACAAGTGAATACCGGCCCCATCTTGAGCCCAAGAAACGATAGATCAGGCAAAGTAAGATTCACTTACGAGTTGGTTTACCAACGGTGATTGTATTTTACTGGGATACGACAATTACCGCAAGACGAACAAACCTCCACGCATGCCACCACCTTTCGCAGCAGTAGCTGATATCGTGTAGACTTTGTGGAGTTATCATTGCGGTCGTCGGAGGAGCAGCAGGAGTAACGATAACAAAAGACTCACTCCGAGCCAATGAGACAAGCAGTCAATCCACTGCATCGGGGGACAGGCAAAACGTCGAAGCTTCCATCGGGTTCATGTTATAACCCTGACACACAAGCATTCGCGACGGCCGTCATGGACCATCGTACCTTCCAGGGCCATTCACGAGCGCTGCTGTCATGCGGCGGCGAATTTACCTCGTCACTGATGGTGTCTTCGACTAGTCGCTTTGAAGCGTACAGCGCTCTGACCCTCCCATTCGTCTGGTCGATACTGGGCGCTCTTTTTGTATTCGGCTGGTTCTTTCGGAGCGTCGGCCTCCAGCACAAAGCACTTTCATGTGCACCAAAAAAAAAAAATGGCGACCGGACGCTCTGGGTCACGTGGGCACTTCTCACCAATCAACGCGTCGCCGGCGGCGCACGACGGCGCGGTTGCCCGGTTGCGGGCCGCGAAGCGGCTATGTGACAATATTTTGATGATTTGCTAAAGTTCCGTACTAAGGGAGTAATTATTCATTGGCATCCACCCAAGCGCAGCCATACGGCTACAAGCTTGCCGTCCCGGTTAGCTCAGTTGGTAGAGAGACTGCTCCAGTGAAGCGGTGGTCCCGGGTTCGAACCCCGGACCAGGACAAATATTTCTTTAACTACGAAGTTTCTGAGAAAGCTGTATAGCTTTCCTTTGTAGCCGTATGGCTGTGCTTGGGTGGATGCCAATGAGTAATAAGTCCCTTATTACAAATTTACTCCACCTTAGGGGATTCCCCTAAACATTTCACCAAGTTCCGTACTATAGCTTTAATCCAGAGAAGTTCAACCGTATGTATTGTTTCAGAATGTTTTTTCTTGGTGCTTGGCAACAACGACCAAATTGGTAACGTCGATTACATCACCAGTGGCGTTTGCAAGTATACAAAAGGCTTAGCACGAGGCGCCTTGTGCGGTGTATTTCCGCCTGCATTTTGGACGACAGATCTTTGCGGTTTCCTTTGTGCTGTGCAAATGCAACGCAGGTGTTTATCAGTGCATACAGTGGAAAAATACCGGCGTATGCACGGCGAAAAGTGCGACGTTTTCGCGGCTGTTGGTGGCAGTGTCTGCTAGCGAACTTGGTTGGTGGTGACCACGCTGAACGAGCTCGAGCGTTGCATCCGAAAGTTGCGCTGCCGACGTAACGCCTCGTTGAGAGCGAGAACTCTGAGGATGGTAAAATGGATGCGCTTTTGACGAAAAGCTATGGTGTTGAATGAATAAAACGCGCCGAACTTTGCTATCGGCCCACGCCAAAAGGCTTTCAGTGTCGTCAGTCACATGACCGCTCTAAGAGCGCCTTGCATATTCCGCGGGGCGGTGCCTCCTCCGACTCAGATCCAGGGTTTGCTACCGATCTGGGCGCTCTCGGTCACAAAATCAAAGCGACCAGTCTTAGATGGTCGAACACACCCTAAGAAATGTTCCGGAGGTCCTACAGGTGGAGCTAGGAGCAGAAAACTATAAAAACTTTAGGAAGAAGCTACCATGTGGGTGCCCTGCAAATAGGTGGTAGTAAAATTCGGTAAAGCCTAACATTTACTGAAATTATCAACTGAAAGGAGGGATAACTCCAGTTCAGTGATTATTAAGGTCAAGGCGGAGAATTACCAAGCCTGATCGGCACCATCGCGTTAGATATTCTATTCTAAGCGATTATACTTACTGTCCTGCTATGCACAGAAATGAGTGCTGTGTTGGGTTTAATGGCACATAGGCAGCTAAGGCCATCATGCGCCAAGCACAAGGCATAGAAAAGCTTTCTGCAGAATTTTATTCAAAAAAAAAAAAATGGAGTGCATGATGTAGAGGGCCTAAAACGTTAGTTTTACTACCTAGTGATGCCAAAGGAAAGATTGTAAAAATGGCCACTAGTAAAAGCTTTAAAGGAAGTCGAGTAACCTCTAAAACCATCCTTGGCTGGGCAAGGATTGTGCACAGAAATGAGAAGTATTCCCTTACGCTTTCCTTGGTATCAGACTGCTTCGTTCTTTCGTGCGTGTACATGCGTGTGTGTGTGAATTACGAACAGACACTTTGAAGCGCGCCCCTTGAGAGTATCACAAGTGGAACACACTGTCAGGAGTTAGCTCCACAGCAGAAGTGGAAACGGCACATCCAAACGGAAGCGAACGCCTAAACAAAGAGAAGGAACTTATAGTGGCCGCCAACAGCCCTGCCTGCACATTCCAAGCGCGCGCGAAGCCGCACAGGCACGCGAAAATTGGCCGATCCCGGCTGGCGGACAAAAAGTAATAGCAAAACTAGGCCCGTGCCTTTACTCGCGCCCCGTGTCACAGGTGTCGCCGTCCTCAAAGGGGACGCGTGGCTGCTGTCAGCCGTCCACGACTCGCGCGCTGACACGTCCGGTCTAGACTGGCGCCCCAGCTCCGCCGCAAAGAATGCACGACACGCACGGACTTCGCGTCTCGCTCACGCGCGCTTCCTGCGGCGCCACCGCTGCGCATGACCGCAAGCAGCGGCGGCGGCAGCGTCAAGGCTAGCGTGCACGCGCGCACACACGCACGTCGCCGAAACACTATGCAGAGGCACCTGCTACTGGTGTCTGCTATTGCTGAATTTTTCTCACGCAAGAAAAATTACGAACACTAGTGTTTATTGCCTTTCACCTGCTACTTAGAACGTCTCGAAATTGAACGAATCCTGGCGCTAATACCTTTCCAGGAAGCTTGTGACCGCTTCCAATGTCCATCAATGCACAGTCAATCAACGTCACTCACACTGCAATGTCCAAGTATACTTCGGACGCGCACGCCCGGCCGTGATCGACGATACCACAGCAGAAATAAAATGGCATTCAGTGATTAAGGAGCAGCAGCAGCGAAAGACCGCTCTACAGGTTCTAAAACGCCAAATCTAGCAGCGGGCTGCACTACAGCGACGTTCTTAGTGGCGCAGTGTAACGCCTAACACTCGGCTCATTTGCACGGTGCAGGGCACCGCTGGCTTGGCCTGCTTGAGCTGTCAGCGAATACACGACGCCGGATCTTGCAAAAGGCGCTCCGCAGCTGCTCGATTTTGTGTTACCGCTAGCGAAAGGACATTTGACGTCTCACAGAAACCGCTGGAGAAGGGCCTCCATTCGAGTGCTCGACGGGCAGCCGTCTCTTCCGAGATCGCCTTTCAGTCTGCGCCTTCACCTCCAAAAAACACATCTCTATATGAGAAACGCCATTGGGCAACAGCATATTCGGTTTAGGCCAAATTGCAATGGTGCAACGTGGCCTAAATTACAATGTTGAAAGAACCATGGTTCTTTTAACAGATACCACACATTAAACGGCCGCTTTTGCTTTTCGCCTCTTTGAATCGCGGCACAGCAGATACGCATTTCAATACTTGGCACAGAAGATACTTAAAGGCCCTTTGTTGTCGCAAAGTTTGTAAAATCCCGATTTCTCCGGGAAAAGTTGCCTTATTGAAAACGTAAGCACCGTAGAAGGTCGCCAATGCAAAAGGTTTTAATGGTTTATGTGGGTTTAACGTCCCAAAGCGACTCAGGCTACGGGGGACGCCGTAGTGGAGGGCTCCGGAAATTTCGACCACCCGTGGGGTTCATTAACGTGCACTGACATCGCACAGTACACGAGCCTTTAGAACTTCTCCTCCAAAGAAATTCAACCGCCGCGGCCGGGATCGAACCCGCGTCTTTCGGGTCAGCAGCCGAGCGCCGTAACCACTGAGCCACCGCGGTGGCCGTTCGGCTGATTGGTCTCCGCACGCACTCTCTCTCTGTGGCCCATTGGCCCCCGGGTTCCCACGGTCGACGGACTCGCCTAGCGCTGGCGTCCAGTTCGCCGTCAGCCAGGCGCCACCGAACACCTTGGTAATTCCGTCTACTGTTCCCATTGCTCGAACCACACAACAATGCCACTCGTCGACAGGAGGTACGAGTAGTGCACTGCAGTTTTCAATTTTCCACATTCTACTTTCTCTCTTTCACGCCACGTAGCGGTCTTCCCCTACGAACCTGTCTGTTTTGCACAGCGCAGACATTGCAGGACAGAATTTTTGGCTGCACGTGTAGGATGTGCGCAGAGTTCTAAACAGAAGGCTGGGGTCAAACTGGAACTGGACCATGACGACAGATTACCACGGTCTAATGACAAAGAGGCTACTTTCACTCCTGGCGGAGCTTTTATAAGCCAGAAGAGAATAAAATTCCGAATTTCGATGGAGGCGAAATTCTAGAGGTCCATGTACTGTGCGATGTCAGAGCACGTTAAAGAACCCCAGGTGGTCGAAATTTCCGGAGCCTTCCACTACGGCGTCTCTCATAGCCTGAGTTGCTTTGGAACGTTAAACCCCAATAAACCAACCTAAATCAATTTTTATTATCGACGTGTTCGTAGGTTAGGTAAGGTTCCTGTCACGCGCAACAATATAAACTCCAAATTAAACAAACAATGAGCCTCCACGTGTAGGCCGCACTAATGAGTCGCTGCCGCGCCTAATTGGCTTTCGCCGTGGGCCAGCCTGTGCATGCATGTACCGAATTGTCGGTGCATGACAGCGCTGCGACTCCATCAAGGCACGGATCGATTGAAGCGGCGGCGACCGGGTTGGCCGGCCGGCCGACCGTCTCTCAACCGCGTGTGGGGCAGTCCGGCGGCCAGAAGCCCCACGCGGCGTCTGTCCTCCCCAGAAGACCTGCGCGTGCATGCCTAGACGAGTACGGCAGCCGCGAGGCCAGGTACATAAGAGACTGCGCAATATCCGGGGTGTCCCATCGGGATTCGAGGATTTAAAACATAAAGCAAAAAGACGGCCCGAGTGTGGTAACAAAACAAAAAAGGTACTGCCGGTGTTTTCCTATCGAATATGTTTTTAATTCACACTAGCAAATTCATTTAGTTCGGAATTTCAGCCCACGGAGTTCCAGGGCGCAAACACACCACCTTCTCTCTCTCTTTCACAGCTGCGGTGGTGAAGATTTCGCGTCCCTCGGCACTTTTTTTTTTATACTGTTGTGACTTTTTTTCTGCATTTGCCTTTTCGACACACGACAAAGTGCGGTCGCCTGTGTGGCCAGCAGTCGGGACTTCTCGCACAGTCCATTCCGTAGATATCAAAACCGCCGAGGATTCACATCACGGAGAGATGGACACAAATCTTCCAAATGCACGCACAGTCCCAGCAGCAACGACCCCGGAACGCACCAGCTAATGGTCGGCCTCTTACTTCAGGCGGAAGCGGTCAATGTCGCACAGGCGCGCAGCGTCGGGGGGAGGGCTGACGACGCTTCATGAAGGAGCGATGAAATAGGAAGGAAGAATGGGGGCGGTCCCGCTATTCACTCTGACGTAATCGGCCCACCCATCTATTCGCAATTACCGCAGATGCGTGATGAAGGCATCACTGCGTCCGCTTCCCTCCTCCCTCCCTCCCCCCATTCCCTGGCACTGCTCCCCTCACTGGGAAAGAAGATGCTGACTCAGCATTCTCATGCCGCAATGACACGCACACGGCGCCAGCATTAATGAACTCTGCGCGTTCCAGGCACACAAACATTTGGGCCCATTCACTCATCACTTTGGACACCGCGGTTAAGACGACTCATTCAGTAGGGCGAGGGGGGTCTGTCCATTATGCTTGGAAGTACAAAGATGTGCTGCTGTGAAGGCGAATGTTCACTTTTCTTTCATTTCCACCGCAACATTCATATGCCATTTTTATGCTCTGAACTGTTTAGGAAAAATACCTTTACGCATGCCCAGAAAACGTCACATAAGCACTGCGATAAGCGTGCAGTATAGAAAGTGAAACTTCTAACCACTATAGATGCAAATGCAGCTAAGTGCACAATTAGCCTTCTACACTCTTGTTGCGAGAGAGAGAGAGAGAGAGATTCACAAATGACCAAATGGTCACGTGATAAAGCAATCACGTGGCCAGGATTTTAACGACATTCCGTTTTGTGGCACGCTTTCAAGAGCCTGACGGCCCGCGGTGTATATACGAAGCCTCTCGCAAGCCAGCACGGTAACGTGGTCGGTGATGCTGCATGGAGGCGACGTTTAATTCTGTATGAAAGGCAGCTGTCAGCGTACATTTTCAACTGCACACACTATGCGTTCAGCAAACTTCAGGCAAACCGCATCCGGTAAATTTCATCACCTTCACCGGTCAACTGGCAACGGCTTTGTATGCCATTATTCTTTGAGAGCACAAAAGCTTACCAGCGGTGCGATGCAACCTAGTTTTGAAGTTAGCCTAGGCGCGAGAATTACGTAAAGACAGTGTACGAGCGGCGGACTGAGGTGCAGTCGCACTTTAATGTGTCAGAAAACGCATTTTGGTAAATACGACGGCGCCTGGAGGCCAGGCGCGCGTACAGATGCTTCAACAGATCACACTTGCAGATCGAAAGAATAGAGCACACAGACCCGGGACGACGGAAGTGCACAACACCAGCGGCAACTACCCCCCCCCCCCCCCCCCCCCTCACTTCGTCCATGCGTGCTATTCGCTCTCAAGACGAGACAGTAACTAGCCCAATTATCCCGTCTCACGCAATCACTGAAAAGAGGGACCATAAGTGAATGCGCGTCCCGTGGAACGCTCCAGTGCAACACGCTTTGGAGAAGGCCCAATAGGAACCACCGACAAAACGTTCGCTACACGCGGACGAGCCTTGGTTGAGCATCCATTTCACGCCGAGACGAGAGGGCACTTGCGACAACTGTGGAAGTCGCGTTTAACCACAGTGTGTTACAATGCCATGTGATAACGCTCTCTCTCTCTCTCTGCGGAAAGTAGACCGCACTGGTTCCGATATATCGGTCACCTGGCGCAGGGGATAAGAACACAGTTGAACCCAACGAAAATAACTGAAAGACATAAGGGCTCCAGGTCACCAGACAGTTCGAACGGATAGGCGGCATATCAGTTTATTGCACACAAAAGTCATTTATCAGTTTAAAGCGGCATGACCTTTCACATCACGTGTCACATGCCGAGTTCCAAGGGCAGTGCTCTTCCCTTTAGGAATCTATTTAGCAAGGCATCAAGAGAAAAAAAAAAAAACAAATACGAACAGCGGAGAATATTTAGCACACCTATTATATTTCTTTTTTTTTTTTTGTTTCAGGCGAGCAATCATGAATCCTCACGTATAGAGGAGGACGCACACACGAACGGGGAAATTGAAAACGCATAGCCAATGCGCATAAACCACGGTGAAAAACTCAAATCGCTGCGTCTGAACAGCGCTCGGAACGTTGCGAAGAAAGACGCAGTGGCCGATAATATTTTAAGCTCGGGCATTCGACATCTATTTTCTCGTAGTGGTTCCCACAGATGTGTTACGCACGTCCGGCAACGGCAAAAAAAAAGGATATCCTTGACCGTCCAAGCATGAACCCATGAATTAAGGGTGTACTCCGCACTTCCCTGCGAGAACTGCACATCGCAACTCTCAATGTCATGTAGCGCCATGTATGTAGCGCCAATGTCATGTAGCGCCAGGAAGCAGACAAGAAGTTCGGACTTCTCATGCTTTCCACGTTCCCAAAACTTGAGTGGCCATCTGTACGTTGCTCCAACAGCATACGCGGCCAAGAAACGACCCCGCTACTTCTTGCCGCAGCAGCAGCACCAAGTGCACAGGCGCCGGAAGAGTGTGCGGCGAAGGCTGCACGGACGCTTGAACCGGGCGGTCGTCGCGTCGATCATTTTGCCAGCGGAACAGCCGGGGGAGAAGAAGGGCGACCGAGGAAACCCGTTCGCCTCAATGGAGCGACCCCGATAGCCAACGACTGGTGACCCGGCTGCGTTGGCGCCGCGCCACCGGGAGAGATCAGAGGTGCGGGGGAGGGGACGCGCAGCAGAGAAGGGACCGCTGTGTACACACTCCGTCACGTCCCACCGGTTCCCTCCAACCTCGCGTCCACAGTCGCGCAAAACGCAGTGCGCCCCGCACTCGAAAGAGGACGCTGTTGAACGCAGCAGCCATTCAGGACTGCAATACACCCGCGAGGAGAACGCTCGGAAAACTAGAGCGGTCTCTGAGCATTCGCATTGTCCTCGGGGCGCACCCGCAAAGATTTGTCCCTCCGAAATAGGAAACGGTCGGAAGACATCGCTAAAGCGCAGGTGTAATTTCCACAGACTGCAACGCGCAGGAAGCGAGCTCTTCCCCTGCACAACCTGGCGCCCAAACACCGGTCAGCCACACTGCTTCGCGCAAAACATTGGAAGCGAGAAAGGCAAGAGCACAGGCCGCGGTCAACTTTCTGTGGCACTGCAGCAGAGGGGTGCAGTGGGGAGTGGGTTATTCGTTGTTCGAGCTAGGGGTTCGGAGGGGTGAAGGAGGGAAGTTGGAGAGACGGGGCGGGGTTGCTAGGGCTGGGGTGGCCCACGGCACTATGACGAAGGTACGCCTCCTTCCCTTTCGAGCCTAACATCTGCTGCAGTGCCACAGAAAGCTGACTGGGAATATAACAGTGTGCCCTCGTCCAATAACACAGAGCCGAGACTACACCACGGCCAGGAGCTACTTGTCGCTTTTCGATATTCCGGAGTCCACACTCAGCAGCGCACTTAGACTGTGTCAGAAGGCTGCCGACGCTGTGCAGTCGGCGAGCACCGTGAACTCTGTATGGCTGACCGTGATACGCGTGCGTCTTCCTGTTAGTGCAGCTTTTTAGTGCTTGCGCGGCATCATTATGTCGGTTCAAATGCACAGTTTAGAAATATTCATTCGCAATGGAGTCTCAGATTTCTCCCACAGCTTGCGTCACCCCACACACACCTCACTATGGAATAAGGACTTTTCCAGGCAAACGGACTTCGACCAGGCACTACCTCAGGGATCTTGAAAGCTCAAGTTCACAGCGCATTTATCTTTATTGTTTGTTTCTGCTATAGACGCCAATTTCCGTGAAATACTTCCCTTTTTCATGAAACGTACCATTGGAGGAAAATGTAACAGCAGGCCCACCCCCTCCAATTTCCGGCCCATGCCACTCTGCGTGGGAGCGCCACCTGACAAAACACTTCTGGTGTCGAGACTGGCGCAGTGGGCCCGTTGCGACCAAGTGCTTTGTCGGGTGGCGCCCCCACGCAGAGTGGCACGAGTCGTAACTTGGAGGGGGGGGTCTGTTACTTTTGCCCCCGATAGTACATGCGCGCGGGAATAATCGTACCGAGCACGCTTATGCGTTCTAACCCTTCTATCGCGTTACGGGGAAAAAAAAAATGAAGGTTGAGGGGCCACAGACTTCGGAGAAATGACAAAAAGTTTCGATGTTTTTCCAGCGTTCTGTGCCTCGAGCAACAGAACAAGTGGTTGTCAGCTCGACACGATTAACAACATACGCGCTACAAACAGCACAGCAGTGCTCTTAGTGCATGCTGCTAGAACCAGCGTATACTGCCAACCGCCCCGCGGTCTCCGAAACAGAGGGTAACTGACGTGGATTTGAAGTGCTGCAACAATTGCATCGCAGAGTGCCACTGTCGATTTTTATCTTTTTACGCGCAAGTACGAACCAGTCACTTCGCCGTGAGCGCAGCAAAGTAAAGAGCAAGGTGCGAAGAAGCTGCGTCTCATAAAGTAGCGACATGTACCGCTGGACTCGAGTCGCACAGGGCGCAGTCCGTATTCCCGAGACTGCCGCACGCAGAAGGCGATTCCGTGCTGCGAAACGTACAAAGAGGTGCAAGTGCATTTGTCAATGTTTTACTTTTTTTCTTCTTCGGCGGGGGAACGGTACGCACGGCAACGGCACGGCGTCTATGCAGTCGGCTCGCAGCGAGAAACGCCGCTGGTCGACGCGGACGAAGACTGGCCGCCGGCTGGCCCGAGCCGCTGTGTGCTTGCGTTTGTTGCACCCTGGTCACTGCAGGCCCCATTGAAAGCGCGCGCACTCGGTGCGCCAACGATTGTGCACGGCCAAGCGTGCGCGGCCCTGCCGGCCTCCCGAGGGGCCGCCATACCGTGTCAGAGGGCAGGGCCTGGCGGGGTTATGCACACGGACAGACCCGTGGACAGACCGGTCGGCCATTGAGCAAACACAGAGGCAGAGTCGTACGAGCGGCCTTTCAGCGCCATACAATTCGACAAAGGCAATAAACAAACAGCTGAACAAAGCTCGCATAAAAAAACCAAACGGGCTACCGCTATTCCAAATCTGGTTCTCGTCGATGGCGTTCGGAAGGAGGGAACGACTGCCGTCACACTGAAATAATAGTTTCACCATAGCACAGACGTACTACACCCGGGAAAAGGTGGCCGAGGAGAAAATGAATTGGAGGGATATGGGGATTCCTTTGTCCTGCAGTGGAAGTAATTAGGTTGCTGACGACGATACCGGGCTGCCGGATACCGTGTATACGCCTATGCTACAGTACGCCTCCGCAATGCCAAAAGTCTCAAATAGGTCAAACTATTCCAAACGCCATGCCGATCGAGAAGAGAATGCGTGGTGACTGAAGAGCACTGCCCAAGGTGTCCTCCGAGAGTTGGAGACAGCTCGGATGGCACGTCGGGGCCGTCCACTTCTGCTCTTCCTGCCTCGTGGAGCGCGTAACTTCGGTAAAGCGGGACAAACTGCAACCTCGCAGAAAGAAAACCAACTAAAAAGACTGGTTGAAAGTTATGTCCTTCTCGAGAGAATACTTACGTTGGTGGAGTACACCACGGAAACTTTCTATCGAATAGCCTTCAGGAACGACTGCTCGAGGAACGCTGCAGCAATAAATTCGTTTAAACAACGGCGAACTATGAGGAAAAGAGCCATGATTTTTTTTTTTTTTTTTTTGCGCACCAGGTGCTTTCTGTAGCGCTACAAGAACCGCCGTGGTAAATCTCACAGCATCTTGGGAGGAAGACACGGGCAGCGGTCCAGCATAATACGAAGCAGGGGACGCCGTAATGCGAGGACCTCAACGAAATAAAATGTCTCTGCATACGAATGCGCCGACCGAGATGAGTACCGTCAGTGCAGTGACGCGGTGCCAAGTGGACTCCCGCCATTTCGCTTCGAACCCACACGACGAGCCTGCCCAATTACGAAAAAAAAACCTGCGCCTGAGCGAGGCCGTGCGATCCCACTGCCGTCTAACAGCGAAACGAGTGCTCAGGACGCACCGGTATGCCCGTGTCAGGGCCGGCCAGGGCGCGGAGGGGGGGGGGGGGGGGGGGGGGAGTCATGGTTTTCCCGCCCGCGCAGGGCCAACCGGTGCTGCCAGTCGGGAATCGCTCAAGCACTGGGAAGAAATAAAAACGGCGACGAAAGAGCCGCTAGCCGACTATGTCGATGCATGCAGAAGTGCTCGCAAAGGCCTGTGCACGCAGAGAGCTCGCCTAGGCCAGGGAACGAGTTTAGCGGATAGACTCGAGAAAGCAGAAAGAAGAACGTAGCTGAACAATTTCTGAGCAACGGGCGTGGTTTCCCCACTTCATCCGAATAGTTTTTGCCCAGGCCGCCGCCCCACTACAAACAGCTGGGAGCTTCACGGAGCGGAGGATGACAACTGAAGAGAGTTTTGAAATTTGGGGACCCTATCGATTAGGGCGGTAATGACGGCGCGCCAGCGACAGAACAGTAACGCCCCCCGAATTATTGTTCTGTGCATGCGCGCTACGCCCCCAATCGATAGGGTCCTCTTGTTCCAAAACTCCCAATTACCTCACACCGTACAGGGCGTACCGACTTAAAGGGAACACTTGAACGCGTGCTTCTGCGGCTTTCGCAGCGCCAGCTGCCGCAGTGTCACAGTGTCTGGGCCCTTTCACGCTGCATCGTCGCCCTGACTATGCGAGACGCCCTCAGCTGGAGGCGTGCGAGACGCAAAGCCATGAGCTCTAGTGTTCCCGCCAAGTGTGGCCCACACTGCACACGCACGCCGCGGGTTCTCTCGGCGAGTATATGAAAAGGCATCGGCGCAGCATTCCGCCGCGGCAAATCGTGCGCCACTCCCGACGGCCACCAAATGCAGTCGTCCTCTGCATCATTTCCGACACTAAGACAGAACTGCGGGATAGTCGGTTCGTCATGACTAATGTGCGCGCAGCGCATGCGCTGCTACCTCGCCTGTCCTTGTCCCCGTTACGCCGTGCATTAGTCTTCTTCGGGACGCCTCTGTGGTCGTTGTGATTCCTGCAGCGGTCGAGGAAGCGTTGCACTGTTCAACGATATTGGCGAACAAACCTTCGCTGCTGACTGTTATTCAGTCTCCCATATCGCAAGCAACCCATTTTGCGCCCGTTAACTTTCGCTTCAGTTCAGCAACAAACACGCTGGCTGGCTTATAGTTTATGGCTTATGGTTTACAGCTGTATAAAGTCCAAAAGTGACCCAGGCTATGAGGGTAGTGAAGGGCTCAAGAAATTTCGACCACCTGGGGTTCTTCAACGTGCACTGACATCGCACAGTACACGGGCCTCTAGAATTTCGCCTCCATCGAAATTCGACCGCCGCGGCCGGGATCGAACCGCAGTCTTTCGGGTCAGCAGCCGAGCGCCATAACCACTAAGCCACCGCAGCGGATGTAAACACGTCGACGGCTAGGCAGTTAGAACCATGTGAGTTCAGGGCGGCCATTTTCTATGAAGCTTTCAGACAACGAACGGGACGCGCGGAGTCGAAGTAGTTTCTTCGTGAAAAAAGGAATGTGTGCGAGCTATCTACAGTCTTGGTCTGAAAGTTCCCAGACCGCTGGCATCGGTGTATCGCTATCGCGAAGCTGCGATCCCGGTACGAAGTGCACTTTAACCTTCGAGCTCACCTCGATAAATGTCTAACAAAAGCCGGCGGGGAGTTCCTCTCGGCCTATACTCTCCCCGCTTGAGGCCATTTGCCGCGAGGGAAACGGAGCAGCCACAGTGGCGCAGCGCACCGGACGAACGTTCGAAACGCAGGCGCCAGCCCACCTCCCGGTCCCTCGGACGAAGCACTGCGTCAGAACGCGACCTGCCAACGTGAGAGCAACCGGAACGGACGACTCGATCAGAAACTACAAAACACAGTCATGGCCGATAGAGTGAGAAGGGTGCCATGCTATCGCAATACCGTGACACGACAGCGAATGCTTTCCGTGGAGCGTCCGCGATAGCCGGCGCCCGCGTACCGGCACTTCAGCCGCCGAATCCTGTATAGACAAGGGTGCCTATCACCTATAAGGGCTTTCAGCGTATGTTGCAGGTTGTGCAACAGCAGATATGCCGCGCCGCGTGGCCCTTTAGCCTTTTTTTTTTTTTTTTACGAAACTGCCCGCATTTCATTAACCGGCTAGAGCAAGGGTCCGAGCCATTTGCGACCAAGTGAAAGTGCCAGTAAAAGGGGGAAAAAAATAATTACGAAAATGGGCGCGCTCCTACCCGGCGAAACGCGCGCACGAGCCGGCGGTCCACTGCCCTCAAAAGGCCTCCGCGTCTCAGGGGTGGAGCCCCGAATCCCATCGGGCGCGCCTCCGCCACTGCCCGCCCCAGAAGGGCGCGGCCCGCGAACGTGCATGGATCAAAGTCAATAGCGCTTCTCTCTTTTTTTTTTCTTCTTATCTGCATTGTTTACGAGACGCAGCGTGCACTTTGTGGAATGCGGCAGGCAGGCACATGTATATATATATTCTGCGCGCCTCGCGCGAAAATTCACTCTCCGAGAAAGGCGCTGAGCGCAATGCCCCGGTAATAACGAAAAGAAAACCCACCCAGCGCAGGGTCACTCTTCTCGCTGGAGAGAATAATGATGAGAGCGGGAAGTACCGAGGTGGGTCGCGTGGGTCGCACTGTCTATCGCGAAAATAAGCGTCGCTGTAGCAGCGGAGACGCCTTCTCGTTGAAGTGTTCAACGCAAAGCACCGAAAGAAAAAGGAAATGGAAATGCACCTAACTCGGGGCAGGCAAACACTCCGTGTCACTCGTCGCGGAAATTGCTTCGACGAGACATCAATCGTACTTGCTCCTGGCGCGTTCCTTCGGAATGGCGCGCGTCTCTGACACACTTTTTGCACGCTTATGTCTCTTCCATTTGTTGCCCCTCCTCCTTTACGGCTTCAACCCCCCCGGACTCCCTTCTCTCCCCAATTCATCGGTGCTTTTCAGCCTGTGGGAAAGTACAGTCGGATACAACTCAAGAATGGAGCGGCAGCTGCACCTCAAAATAAGCCCTCCAGCCAATGGCGTCGACCGAATCTCATGACCCTGCTAGGGTGAAATCGCAGGGGGCGGCAAGTGAAAGGGGATCAACAGCGGCGTCACGAAAGTCGGTCGACGCCACTGGTTGGAGGCCTCCACTGAGAGGCATTTGCCGCCTTGTTTTTGAGTTGTATCCCAATATATGGGGTCTCTGACCCTTCCAGTCACTAATCTAATATTCCGCGTAACACTCTGCGAAGGCAATGTAGGGCTGCCTAAAATGAGTGCGCCGCGCTTATGCAGCCATCTATCAGAAGAGAGTTCGACACCCTCTGCACGCATATATGGCAGTGGTCGTACCTAGCGATAAGACGTTTGTTTGTTATCTTGCGAAACACGCGGAAACGTACCGCAAAAGCTAAGAACGAGGGTCTATATTAACGCGCTTTTTTTTTTCGTGACAACAAAAAAATAGAGCAGCTGCAGAGAATTTTATTCTCCAGTTTGAACAGACCGCATAAACTCTTTTTGTAACGGCGCAGTTGGCGCATCAATATCCATACGCCAGAGTTCAACCAAAGGGACAGCTGTAAGGACCACGGGTTTGCTGCGGGGGTTTCAGCATCGCTAAGGAAAATAATAAGGTTTTCCGCAGAAAGAACGGCCGCTGATCACGCCTGTTCGCTACGATCGATGCTCAAAAGGTGCCGCGGCCTTGAACGAAACGGAAAAACACGCCACATTTGCAGACATTCCGCGACGTCGCGAACGCACCTGAGGCGAAGTAAGTTAGGAGGGCGCCCGCATCGAATGCATACTCGGAGTCCGGACACCCTTGCGGCCAACGACGCGTCGGAGGGAAGGCGAAGAAATGCGACGCGGCACTCATCCTTCGAACCTCACATAGACCGTGCCAGGAGCCCTCCCCCTCGCAACCTTCCCTCCGCTTCTTTTCTTTGCTCGCCCGGATGTACGACGGTGCCAAGTTCCAGAACCAACCTGTCCCAGACCAAGCGATGAAATCAGATCCTACTAGTCACGAACGCAAATAGAGAAAGCGAGTCTGTTTAAAGCGATTCTGTAAGCGATTCTGCAAGCCTCGATAAAGCTATCCGCTCCTCATCGCTGGCTGTTTTGACGAAACCTTCTCATCGGTAACACTAGGCGGCTTAAAAGGTAGCGTGCTCGCTGCTGGCGTAATGCTATTGCTACCAAGGTGAACTTTTTCTTTTTTAACCAAAACCGAAACAGAACACTGAGAGCGCAGCTAAAACGACTCTTTTGCGCGCACTTTTACGGAAAGATTGCCCACGACGGCGCAAGAGGGCTGTCAAGGGGGTAGGTGGATCACAGCGCCACATATACGGGCTGGCAAAAGGCTTTCACAGAGGTCCAAACCTCAGCCGTATACCTGCAGCGGCCATAGGCCAAGCAAGCTATCGAGATTAAATATGACATTCGCGGTGTCACACGAACACCGCACACGTACACCCACAGCCCATAAAAACACGCACGCTCATTTTCCGGATCACACCAATCGTGGGCACAGTGAATGGTAGCTGTGGTCCGTCCACAGACCGCGAGCAGGAGCGTCGAGTCCACGGAACAAAGAGGGTGGGCACTGCGCCCACTCCCGAGTCAACGAATAAAAAGGAAGGAATCTCACGACCTCTGTGCCACGATGGCGGAGGCAGCACGAAAAGAGGGCGCGCGACGCGACCACCACACATCAGGTTCGGCGCCACGTGCAGTTAGGTGACACTTCAATGAGCTTGGCACTCAGCGACGGTCGACAGCGCGTAGGTCACTACATTGGCGCCACTCTGTGCGGGCTCAATGCTTGTCCAGGTCGCGAGTGGTCCGCAAAGCTGGACAGGAGCAGACAGATTGCCTGCGCAATATGTAGCCCAGAGGCTATGCTCAGTGGCCACGTGACGCGGCCACGGCACGCGTGGCAGCCGACTGTGCGCTTCGTCGCTGAGTCGCCTCGTAAGAATAGCGCCTGCTTACACAGGGAGCTACCGCAGGCGAGAGCCGACCGCGTACCTTCGAGATGAGCAGGGCGCACATTCCTCCAGCTGAATGCCGCCCAGTATCGCGCGACACCTACAGGCGACCACGAAAGGCCCTCAGCCCACCCAAGCTGCGTCCTCGGGCGATTACCTCGCGGTTGAACGCGCACCCATGGCACACGCCAGCATCAACGGGCCGGCGGCCGCTGCTGGAACCACAGAAGTGAGGAGAGGGGACAGAATCTTGCTGGCTGCGGTAAACGTCCCGCACGAAACACGCGCAGGAAATTCTTACACGCGGCCAGACACGTACAATAAGTGTCCGGAACAGAGGGGGGAAAGGGATAATGGAGTGCACCACGTTCCACTTTCTCGCCCACACGCACTGGGACGACTGGTGCGTCCGGCTGCCGCGGTGCGGAGAAAGCGACTACCGGTCTTCTATTCTGGGCACCCAGAGCAGCGTGGACGCGGCCTCTGTTCCCCGCGGAGAATAGCGCACAGCTGCGGCACAAAAGAGCGGCCAGCGACGGACGGCAGTCTTCATTAATAACCGGTCGGCGAGGAAAGCACAAGGCGCACTCGCGAGAAGAAAACCAAGAGAGAAGGGCAGGCCACGCACGCAAGTCCGCCACATTCGTTATAAGCGGGAGGGCAACCCGCAGAAAGCGGAAACAGTACATAACACGCGCGTATCGCCGCGCGACCGGACCGAGCAGCAAAAGAAGGCGGGCGATACAGGGCGAGAGCGCAGGGCTCCTGCCGCCCTCAGAGTGCGAGCCGGTTCCTGTCCGCAATAAAGTTGGCGCGCGCTCCACAAAGCGGGGCACCAGGAAGGCACGCGCGCACCTCGAGAAGCGCCAACGGCGAACAAATATGCGGGGAAAATCACGCGTCGCTCTTCTTACGCATTGCTGCCCCCCCCCCCCCCCCCCTTTTCTCCGAATAAATTTCATCCCTGTTTCTAGCGTTTAGACGCTTACTTTTTCGTTTCCGTCCTCATCGCAGCGCCGTTCCGATCCCCCGGCACCGTCGTCGCCGTAGCCACTGAACCGACACTGCATGCAGCCCAGCCATGGCTATCATCGCCAAAAGCGCAGCGTTATTAGGCTTCCCGGCACCGCGCAGGGCCAGGAACAACAGGCGCTCGTTACACGGGAGGGTGGTGCGCCCGCCCATTAGGGACGCCGCCGGGAGCCGGAGTTCCAGCAGGGCCCGGAGCACCGTCGAAACCAGACGCGCGCCAAACAAGGCCAGGCACCGTCGAGTAGCCGAAAGAAAGGATGGGGCGCGAAGGCAGGCGAAGAGGACGGGAGTCGGCGGGCGGCGCTTTCCCGAGCCGAGCGCCAGTGCGCCGCTTTTGTGCACACTCGCGTGCACACGAAAAACAAAGAAAGCACCTATGGCTCAGGGCTCAGCCATCAGGAGAAGCTACAGTGCTTAGTTTCGACCATCCGAGGTTCTCTGGCCACTTGCAGCCGGTTGTCGCGATTATGATCGCTATGAGAACATTAGAGAACATCCGTACAAACAGCTATGAGTTCTTCCCCGCATAGATCTCAATACACTCCTGACTGTTGGCTCCTCTGCCGTCACCGTCCCTCCCCAGCACGTCACAATGTTTGGCCTAACCCTACGCTCATCTGCAGCCCTCCCTGTTCTATCACGCTGTCATTCAGTAGCCCCCCTCCTCGGCCGGGAGGGGTTTGGCCAAGTGTAGGGGGCGTTGGTTTGGCTCACCGCTGGCCAGCTCGCGGACCCAGTGCCCTGGTGATTTTGGCCAAAGACATACCCTACGGTTTGCGCTGCATTGCGGTAAACTTCAATATATCTCCCTCTCTCTCATCTGCCTGCACTCTTAAACTGCAAAGGCTAACATTCGTAGGCGCCACCAGCACGGACGGACAACCAGCCAGCCACGCCATCAGGTGCTGTCGCCAAACTGAGCAGCCACTGAGGTACAGCTGACGACAAAAAGGATCGCCGACAACTACGTCAAGGGCATCATAAATGGCCTCATGGACATTGTTTTAAGCGCCTATAAGGCTAGAGAAGACGGACGCTATCAGTCGTCGACGAATTTTGTCCTGTCCAACTACGGGCATACGACGTCGATGGCGATGTTCATTGAACAACGCCGACGCCGGAACGCTGTCGTTTCCGCCAACTAGAGGCCATTCTTCTGCAAGAATCCTAGCAAGCACCGTTTCACTTTGTATTCACCACTCAACCAGTTACCTAGGACTACTATCCGATATGATGAAAACTCACGAAGAGCCTTTCCAGGCTTCAAAACGCCTCTTAAACGGCCGACTTTAAACTGTTCAAGATCAACCACTAAAATGCGACAGCGCGTAATACCAAATCCCACAGGGGCCAGGCGCAGATGAGCGATAGGAAGGGGTCGGCTGTTGCCCTGACGCGTTTCGACAGGCGGCCACTGACGGAGGACCTCATACGGAGCATCTGGCCCGGACCTGGAAAATATCACCAGAAAGTTAGGCGTGCCTTCGGTTTATAGGCAACGCGGGTGCCGACACGAGGCTTTGATCAGGCGAACTGGCAGTGTGCTTCCTTCCATTAATATGTTCGGACCTCTGTTCTGTCCAAATCATCACCCGGTCCCAAGGCAGAGTAGCAGACCGGAGGACCCTAACCCAGGCAGCCCTCTCTGCCCTCTTTTGTAAACCTCTCTCAGCCAGCGATTTGCTACAAAAAGTTCGCTACACTGAAGCTAGAAGATTCGCCTCCGCTGAAACGCGCCGCCACCCTGGAGCCGCAAGCGAGGGACAAACGCGGGCGGACTCGGTGGGCGTCCACTCGGTGACAGACGAGAGCGCCCCTTTCACACCGAAAGCCTCTGAACAGGGGTGTGAGCTGAGTAATCCTACCCTCCAGAGGCTGCACTCTACGACCTGTACTGAGCCTCAGGAAGGCTTCGCCACTTTCAAGCTCGCTTCCGAAGACTCGTTTCTCGTTCGGTCGTTGGCTCAGCAGCCCTGCGGGACAAATATGCGGCCGCAATCGAAGGCCAACTGCCGCTCCGCTAAGCCGAATACTGTTGTGTCAACCGGGCTATTCAAATAAACGTCCCGGTTTCCAAGCTTCTCCCTAGCCCGATGCTGGGTTTCTCAGCGGTGAAATGCTTGGAGAATAGGTATCAGACCCCACCTTACGCCCTGAACAGACAGGAGTAAAAAGCGAGTGAGCTGTTTTTTTTTCCTCCCTTCTTTCCCCTCCATTTTTGCTCCCCTAGAAGCGTATGCGTGTTTAGTGTTTATGTAGGGGATACACCTCGTGCACAAGGCACTCCTTGGTCAATGTTGCCTTTACGCCACTGAAATCTATCGTCATCATCATGAAATAAACGCCGCGAATCTTAGAGCAGCTCACTGTGCCGGGGAAAAAAACACGTCAGTGAACACGTGGCGAGCAAGTTAAGGGCAAAAGAGTTTCCCCGAACACTTCGGTTCTCCTGTTAAAACAACGGCCACGTCTGCTCGGTAGGATTGAACACACAGCATAGGCATCACGGCTCGGAGAAATCCTGTTCGTCTACGAGGCCGGAATGAAAATTTCAGAGTGAAAGGAAGCTCGCACGTAAGCGCGCTTACGCGAGCACAAGGAATGTCGGGTTTGACGGCCAGTCACATCGCTAGTCAGGCAGGGAAAAAAAAAAAGAAATAAAGGCCGCGGCATTCGGCAAGAGTGCACGCATGAATAAAGGCTGAAGATTCCCTAACTTCTCATCGCTGAGCCCTCCATCCACAGCACGAAAACAGAGCCTGCGAACTTAAACGCGGGGTGTAGGAGTGACGTTTCTCATCGAAGCTATTGTGTGACTCGACACAAAACGGACATGCCGCCACCTTTACCCTCCCGACAGTAGAAACAGACTGCTGCCGAGAAGCGTGGAAAGCCGTACTCCTACCACTGCGAAACGCTTTTACTCAAACATTTCCACTGCGGGTGTCAGACGAGAAAGAATACTTGTATACTAGTCAGAACTACGTACTGCATTTTGCGGTTAGTGGCGCAGCGACAACTCGCGTCTGAGCCAAACACAATGCGGTTATGTAATGCGATTAGTTGTGGACAAACATTACGAGCTTAAACTTCGGACAGACGTCGGTAGCGGACAGACTTTTGTATACCAAAAAAAAAAATAGGAACAATTTTTTATTTGTTTTATTTACACAAAAAAATTTGTGCGCTTTGTTGTTGAACAATAAATGGCCAACGATATATATGTTATACCATTACTCATTTTCTGAATGTTAACATTTACGCGAGCAATATTCATTTCGATACCAGGGGAAACAAGTCGACGGCTGAGATGTCCCGCCACGGCATGTCCGCGAAGGTCAAAGTACCTGCCCCGACATTTCACCAGTAGGATTAGCGGCCGTCATTACTCAGTTCTGGGAAGTGGCTTTGTTCCGCCCTCAGACCCCTCCTTCAAGGCGGCTGGTCGGCGCTCCTTCTCAAGCCAACAGAAGGGATGATCCCCTCGCTGACGTCGCTGTGTCCCATGGGTGGGGGGGGGGGGGGGGGATAATGACATGAATGGGTGGCTCCTTTCCGGCCCGACGAGGTTGCTGGCCACCGCAACCGCAGGTGAATGGCACCGCTGTCGCCGTGGTCGCCGCGCCGGTAGCATGGCAAGACAACGGTGGGGGCACGGCAGGAACACGATAGCTCTACAATCACTACGAATTGTGCTTGGTATAACTACCAACGTTTAGAACTGAAATTATGTGAAATAAGACAGCCGCGTACAAAGTAGGGGGCTATTTGACACATCACAGGCGAAAAAGCTTTCCAGTTCTACGTCAAAAATCACATCTCGCTCTATGAGAGCCCGAAAACGAACGTTCGGGAGAATCTGCAAAGGCTTTGAGGGGAGTGAGGGGGGGGGGGGCGAACGTTCCCTCCCCCCCCCACCCCTTAGGACCGCCACTGCACAAACGGAGTAAACTATCACCTAGCGCAGTCTTTTTTATATAAGGAAGTGCGCTAGAGGACAGCTTATACTCCCTTCTTTACTCCTTTCTTGTTTAGAGTGTGCTTTCAAGCACCTCGCGAGTGCGCACTCGCAGCGCCCAAACTACAGGCGAAAGAGGAGCGCAAAAACGAAGAGAGGGGGAGGGTGGGGGGCGCCGCTGCAGCAGTGCGCAACTTCCGCCGGGGTCAACGACTCGCCGCACTGGGCGAATAGGTCGCCGCGCGCAGGCAAACGCGCGCACGCCCGCACACACTACGTATGGGCGCGCGCGCACTTGTTAAAAGTCTCTCCTCCACTCGGGGGACGAAAACAGCGCTATCGCGACAGAGCGCGCTTCCGCCTTTCTCGCGAACCTTTATCGCGAGGCAGCCGAGATACACGTTGCGAAGCTTCGGGAAACAAAACAAAAGCGCTTCCGCCTTCCGCGCACAGGATGCCTCTCGTGGATGGGCAATTACTACGCGATTTAACGCATACCGGCTGTAACGGGGGTGAAACAGGCCGTAAAATATTCGAATAGCTCCTGTTGGCACAAAAAAAAAATACACAAACCGGATTTGAGTCAACGGGGCAAGGGACCAACGGCGGCTGCAGCTAAGCCAACCGCCTCACACCGGCAGTCACGGTTATATCCACGCAACACCTCCAGCTTTTCCGACTGGAGGTATCCCGGAGGAGTCGCAGCGACGAACGGACTGGTGCAGGGTCGACAGAGTCGTACAGCATGAAAGAAACCGTCGAATGCCGTTGCAAAATGAAAGGTGCATTTCGCTATTGCCAATTCATCGCTCGGGCTACACAGAGAGCAGTTGAGTGTTATCTTCATAAAGGCCCCTTTATTGGGGGATGTTCCATAAGAGGCGAGAGGATGCACTTCAAAGTGTTCCAGGGTGGGGGAGATGAAACTACTCAGGATCTGACTCGATCTCCGGATAAATTCTGCGGTCACTTGAAGGCGGTGCGAGACTACCTATCCGCACGCGCAGTGGCCCCGCCTGGCCCCACCCACGTGACTGCGCGTGCGCAAGTGTCGTCTGGTAAACTGGCGTACACCTCCGCTAATGCGTCTGCCATATGCTAAAGAAGTCCAATATTCCAGACTTTTCGTCCTTGCATACGTAAAGGCCGTTGTACGATCGCTTTTGAGCGGATCCGCCAGGCAGGCGGACTGGCGGACTGAACGACCAGACAATAGGCAACCGCCCCGTTCGGCGGGCGGGAGGAAAGTTGGTGAACTTTCGGACGGACGAGCGAACCGCCTGGCGACCGAATTGCAGCAATTGGCTGCTTTTTACGTGACGTAGGCATCCGCTCCTGCCGGGGCAAGATGGCCGTCCGTCGACTGAACTGGGGAGCGATGCATAGGTCGTGGCTGTAGTGGTGGCAGCTATGCCGCGAGGCATACTATATTGGCCACATGTTGATATTACGAGTGTTCAGAGCGACTGCGAACTTCTCCGCGTGCAGCAGCGGCGAGCAGCGACAGTTTCCCGAGTTGAAATCGACGCTGATGTAGTTGACAGAGCGCCTCTTCAAACCGACGCAAGACCTACGCGTTGGCGGTGTCACGAAGTGTTTATATGGAGCTGTTTGTGGTTGCTGCAAGCGTTCCTAATTCCTGCGAGCATCATCACGCACAGCGGCGAGCAACAGCTGTTCACGGTGAACTTCTGTGCGTGCATGAGCTGCGCAGCACAGTGACTAGTGTGCGCGTAGTGAAAGTGATTGCGATCGAAGCGAGTGCTTTTACGTCAAGGCAGTGAAATGTGCACCTTCGAGAGCTCACTACGCACGCCGTGCTTTCCGAATGCTGAAATGAACGTGGCATTGTGCAGCTAGTCTCATTCGTTGCGATGGTTGCAGTGATCGCGACCGAAGCGCGCACATGACGTTGTTGCTGGCTACGCATTGCAGGTTATCATTTCGTTCGCGATTCTTGTTGGCACTGTGCTTGAGAATTGCCGTGTGTGCGACGTAACGCGACGCGAGCTTGGCTGCACGGCCGTAGGACTGTTTTGCGGCGACAACAGCGATGTCGCCATCTTTCTGCGCTTTGGTGCTCCATTCAATACGTTTTGTGATGATGGGTGCTCGGGTTACGACTCGCCGGAGAAACTGTGTAACCTGTGTGAAAACATCGGTGCAGTGCAAATGTATCTTCGGGAGCGTCATTTCTTTTTATTTCCTGCCGGCTGTGCGCACATTTGCCTGCAATAAACATCGTGATGTTTATGAATGGGTGATGAATGGGTGACTGAACACTTCCTCTAGCCATTTCGGTTTAGGTTGTAACAACATGGTATTACGCGATTACAAACAAGAATCATTGCCGCTTTTAAATCACGACTGATTGACAGTGTACAAATCTCTAATATGTGCCAACTCATAAGTCTGTTTTTCATGAGCATTTCAATTGATGTAGCGCAGAAAAAAAAAAGTGTGGCAGCAGCTTATGCAATCAAAACTGTCTACAGAGCAAGTTGAGCATAACGAGTCTTGGTTTGGTTTTGTGGGGTTTAACGTCCCAAAGCAACTAAGGCTATGAGAGACGCCGTAGTGGAGGGCTCCGGAAATTTCGACCACCTGGGGTTCTTTAACGTGCACTGACATCGCACAGTACACGGGTCTCTAGAATTTCTCCTCCAAAGAAATTCTAGCCGCCGCGGCCGGGATCGAACCCGCGTCTTTTGGGTCAGCAGCCGAGCACCATAGCCACTGAGCCACCGCGGCGGCCATAACGAGTCTTGATGGAGAAGAAAAAAAAATATTGAGAAAACCTTTGCCATTGCTTCCTTTCTCTTTTTGCTTAGCAGTGTTAAGTCAATATTGACAAATGCTTGGCAGTATTCAGTTTAAGTGGGATGCTGGTTTCCGCTGCAATCAGTAAAATACAGTGGTCTTGAAGCACCTCATAGGCAATGACAGTGTCTGTTGATTTTGCTCATGGTCCTTATCGATCCAGAGATCAGTGGTACGAAACTGGATGTGTTGGCAATGTTGCAGAGCTGCTCGCGAAATCGGCCTTATTGGTGTTAAGCGGTTGTTCAGCGGCGCTTCCTGGGTCAGCCGCAGCAGTTTGTTTAACAAGACATTCTCGAAGCTTTGAGAAGATCTCGTCGATGCACTTGCATATGTCTGTCTGCTACCACCTTCATTTGCCTGTGACTGCTTGCAGACTGCAAAATAAGCCCTGTGTAGCTGTTAAAGCTACGCTAGGAACAAAGACGATGGTAACAACATCACTGCACAGGGTAGCAATTCTTGCTCTGTCGTCGTCCCTTAGCACAGTTTCGACATGCCAACTTGCCACCGGTGCACCCCACAGTACGCTATGATCAAGTTCTGTGAAATTTACAGAAAGCAACAACGGGAAAAGAAGCAGGTTGTATAGGCATACCTAGTGCATGCTGTACAGATAGCTTCCTGCATTATTATAGCCTGGCCCCTCTGTTTTAACCATTCATCACCCAGCACCTATGGCCCTATTTGTGTTATTGGCATGTGCTGCAAATCACCAAACACATTTTATACTCTTGACCCTGCTAGATTGTTTTGGCCCATTAAGTTGTTTGATTCAAATTGGTAAGCTTTTAGAAGACATTTCTGCAATAGCCAACTTTTTCTTGTTCTTCACGACATGCACCTTGACTGCAACATCCCCTATGATGCTTTTGTTCTTTGCTTTGAAAAAGCATGCGAATCCCCTATTTATGTGAGGCTGGTTTTCTCGTGCTTTAACTTGCACCCAATAGCTCTAAACTGGATCCAAGCTTAAACAGCCAGCCTTCGGCAGATTTCCCTTGCCAATTCTTATGTATCTTGCCTTTTCCTGCAATCGCGCACGTCCGCCAAGGCACTCCTTTGGGCCTCAGCTTTTTATTACTTGCATTATTACCGTCCCTTCAGTGTTTTGTCACATGCCTTCACTGACAGCCATATGGGGTCTGCCATATTGCAATCAATACCAGCATTTCAGTTCTCCAAAATAACAATTAGCATGCCCTGCGTTGGCCTGTTTGCTAATGTTACTAAGAATGCACTAATATTGTTTTTTTATTGTCACCATTACATTTTGCCAACTTATAAGGCCTTCCGATAAAGGTATATTCACTGTATACTGCTTCAAATACCTAATAATCCTCATACACTCACCCATAACCCATGATATTTACACTCGACGTGCCCTTAGAGTCCCCGTCTTCCAAGTTGCTTGCGTTCAAATCCCCTGTGTGGCATCAGCTTGTGTATTCGAATGGCACATGCCACAAAATCCAACATAACTAGAATCCTGGAATGAGTTCAGACCTGAGGCACTTTATTCTCTCAGACTATTTTTGAAGCTCCAGTGTAACAGCACTACAACTGAATCTTCAAATTTCTGCATGTCGTGCAGAAACTGCAGATTTTTTTAAACTGTTTATTGTCACATAACCAACTAATCTGTTCTGAGTCATGGTTCCTTCTGCACTAGTCGCACAAGCAGTGTTGTGCCTCAGTTAGCGCATGCCACTGCATTTCAAGATTCATTTTTGTTTTTGCCACAAAAGGCTGGAATGGCCTTCCAACTCACAGGGCTTACTAACCTCTTGTCCTTTGAGCTAGTCACTGCAGAAATCCATGCAGTAAATGATGATCATCCACTGAATTAGGTAAATCCCTCAAGGTGAAGATTTGTGATAAGGGAGTAATTACCCATTAGCATCCACTCAAGTGAACCCATAAGGCTAGAAAGAAAACCTACAAAGTTTTCCTTTGCAGTAGTATGGCTGTACTTGGATGCTAATGGTTAATTACTTCTTATTAGTATAAATTAGTACTGTTCAGGTATAATAAATGTTAAAATAATTTATTGTAATAAAGTGCTTAGCCACTTGCTCACCTCAGGAAACCAATACAATGCTATCTTGTGCGTAAGAACTATCCTCACAATCTATTTCAAGTAATATTGGGGCAGATTTACACAACAGTTTTGTCGGACGGTATACAGTTGCATTTAGGCTAACTTGCACACTGCACAAGCTAGGTCTAGCCAGCTAAACTCGTGCTCTGAAAAGCTAAGCATGCATTACTGTGCCTATCTGTGTCAGTCTTTCCTTGGCGCTTCTCTCTTATCGTTGCTACGGACGCTGGGAGGACGACGAAGTGGTTTTGTTACGAAGACGACGCTGAGGTGCGAGCTTGTGTGCTGTGAGACTACTCCAAGCCGTCGGTCCCTTGCGTAGCAGATTACCTCTGCTGTTTCTATTGCTGCTTCTAGCCGCCACGTATCAGTATCTTCAGCTAAGCAAGACATCGACTTCATAACATGGCTCAGTGAGAATGCTGCAAATGCATACATATGCATGTGACTTTTATATATTCAGGATAGTGTTTACAGGACTGCTGCTTCATCTTAAACACAAAAGCCGTCAACTTCAAGTTGCAGTATAGAGATGCAAGAAATGACAAAACCCATCACTGCTTTTCTGTTTTTCTTCGGCCTAACTTCATATTGCTATTTTCCAAATTTCTGTTGCCTGTCAATGCCTCAGTTAATTTCTTTTTTCGAAAGCAGACTGGCAGTGATATAGGTATATTTTTCTGAACATGTTGATAGTCAGCAACTTATAGCACTCTAAAATTCAGCATATGTTAAGTGGTATGAACATCACTTAACAGTTAGCAATGTTCACTTTTGCTTGCTACCTTGGGAAGTGGTCATCGTTACATTCAGCCATTTTACATTTTACTGATCAGTGAAAATAACTTTAAACATTGCTTTAAGGCTGTATCAGAGAACATATGCATATATACCTGTCACATACTTAAACGGCTTATTTGTAATTTCATTTTATAGCACGACATCATAGCTCCCTTACTGCAAAATCCAATTTTACAAATTCTACTTGAGGTGTTAGTGTTTGCTCGAGATAGCCAGATAATATGGCCATCGTACCTTGTTCCCCTGACTATACAAGTATTCTTTCTCAGCCTAAGCCGGGAGCCATGGCCATGTAAACCCTCCAAATTGGTTCTTGCATTTACTGAACCTGTAATTCAGTTTATTGGCTCCGACATCTCATTATATTTATATTAATGAGAATGGCATGCACATACATCTATGCAATACGAAGGCACCAACTTTGCATTCACAGCGACATTTGAGAATGCTTTGGAGTTGCACAGAGTATATGCCAGCTTGTTTTGTACATGGCAACAATGACATGGCCTTCAGCAGAACTTCCCATAGTTGTTTTCAACACTGCATTCTGGCTTGTGCAACTGCAATATGAGCTCAGGAAGGAATGCTAAACCACAACTTGATGGCCCGCTGTCACTGTGCAGAACAAAGCCATGCCCTTTTAGCCCAGTGATGCACGTCTTAGCCCCTTTGCAGCCACATAGTACTATTTCTATGTTGGGTTTAATAATGGCGTGAAAAACATGTCAAAAATAAATCATTATTGTTGCATTTTCACTGTTCTGTGAAATGCATAACTGATTTAATTACAACTGATTTTACCTGTTCCAATTAGCTGGAAACATAACTTCTCATGTCCATTAGCATTTGTGTTTGACAGCAGTGTTGTGCTAAGTTGTGAATGTTAAACGCATGCACAATTAACACACACCCCCACACACACGCACGCACCTTATATATTGAATAGGTAAGCATGTCTTTTGCAGTAACAGTATATGGAGCCAAGGAGAAGGCCGTTTACATATTACAGTGACTGTGCAAATTGCTTGGGAAAGGCTGCAAGTGCAATTATTTTTTTTATCTGTCAGCAATGCAAAAACACTGAAGTGTGCTATCTTGAGTAACTGACAAAAAATTTTAAGTATGCAATCGTAACTATTTTAAAAAGTGGGATTATGCCGATAGTAATTACGGACGGTTGTTAGCAGCCTGTACTGCATGTGTGGCCCGATCGAGAATTCGCAGTAAGAATCGCGTCGTCGCAGGAAATCGTCAGGGCAGCGTAACTTTCAGAGCAGGCAGCATTCTGTTATTTTGGGGCCGGAAATCACGGTCCGTTGTGAGAACGTATCGTCGAACGGGGACGCGATGTGACCCGTTATTCAATCTCTTGGGTAGAAATGATCCAAACACGTATCGTTTCCGACGGCATCGCTTCAGATGAGCAGACTCGCCTTCTATCGTGCAAAGTTTTGTAGCGAATTGTTTCGCGGCCGTCAGGGTCGTCTGAACCGAGATTCGTGCCGTTCCAGCCCGAATCACAGCCGACCACGAGTCTACCTTCGACGAAAATCCCGCAGCAAAAGAAACGTTGACGCAACGGATATTGTCTTGAATACGCCGCATTTAATATGGGTAATTTCTACCGCAAGATATCTTCGTGTTTCGCTACAAACACATGCCTGTACCGCTGCAGGCGATTAGGCGGGCGGCACTGCCGGGAGCGCCAATCGGAACGTTCGAACCATCCGTCTCGTCCGCTAGCAGCAAAAGTGATCGTACAACACCATTCCGCCCCACGCCCGAGCGGAGGCTGAAAGCGAGCGGTTCGCTCGCTGGCGGATCCGCCCGAAAAACGATCGTACAACGGTCTTAAAGAAGTCCTTTGTAACGCTTTCTCGAAAAAAAAAAATGTTTACAACCCAAAGTTCTAAAACTACCCTCGATGAATAACCATCGCGCGAACAACGTTTTCGGCAGCAGCCGACTGGGCAAGCGTTTGATGCGGCTGGACCTTGCTCCAACGCGCCTCTCCTTGAATAAATGTCCCCTTTAAGCGAAGCAGCAGTTACCGCGCCTATCCTTCACTCAGAGCCTATCTCTGTCTACCAGCTCGACACATTGCGCTCGTTTACCCGCCGCGGTGGCTCAGCGGTTACGGCGCTCGGCTGCTGGCCCGAAAGACGCGGGTTCGATCCCGGCCACGGCGGCTGAATTTCGATGGAGGCGAAATTCTAGGGGCCCGTGTACTGTGCGATGTCAGTGCACGTTAAAGAACCCCAGGTGGTCGAAATTTCCGGAACCCTTCACTACGGCGTCCCTCATAGCCTTAGTCGCTTTGGGCTTTGGGACGTTAAACCCCAATAAATCAAATCAAATCAAACATTGCGCTCGTTTATTCAAAACGCCCACGTGATTCTCAGAACAATCATTGCGTGAAGGAACAAAGGAAGAATAATCTTTGAGTCCCTTCAAGAAAGTGTGCACGACAATCCAGTCGCCCGCCGAGAGTAACGGCACACGCAAGCGGACACGCAGGGCCGCCGACCACCGCCGCCAGGGGGGGGCCACCTTCGTCAACATCCGGCCGAAATGAAACGGGCATCCCCAGGCTGCGATACACACGCAGCCCGTTCACCTCGAACGACCGCAGTCCGAGCGCAAGGTCCCGTGGGACCAGCGCTACACTACAACGACCGCAGCCTTTAATCCCCGGCGCCGGAAAGCTTTTCAGGCTTCCCTCTGCGGGCGAGGAGGCCGGACAGAGAGAGAGACACAGACGGGAAGCTAGTTGCGTTTCGTTCCGGCCCAGCGCCACCGCCCACTTCCGCGCTGTCGCAACGACCGACCGCCCGCGCAACGGCCGACCAGGTGCGTGGGGCCGAGAGACCGCGTGCCAGGGGGACGCCGCTCTTCAGCTCCGCAGCGACCGAGCGCGTCCGTCGGCCGCGACAGCGTCCCGCCGTCGAACGAGGAAGAAGACACCGGCCGCCGATGCGGGCGCCGAGACCATTGTCCTTACGCGCCCTCCCCCTCATCCCCCCTTTGTTCCAACCTTGGGCACCCGCTTCGGCCCCTCTTTACACATGCCGGCGAGGCCCATTCGGTCAGGCTGGAGTTGAAAAAGAAACGCGAACAATTCGAGTTTTTGACATACCGTCACCGTACACCGCCCGCTTCTGGCGCGCATGAGCACCGCGCGCATGCGCAGTCAGCTCCCAGCTCCAGATGATAAACGCGCGCGTGCGTCGAACACGTGCCAGGCTAGTGCCCGACGAGACCATTCTGAAGCTGAAGGCTGTTGCGTGCACCAACGCCCGATGAAGCAACGTTTGCGGGGCACACACGCACCACTGCTGGCGAAATTCGATCCGCTTCGCGTGGTCGTAATGTGCGAGAGCACGTGCGCGGGGAGGCGACGTTCGATGGTTCGCAACCCGATAGCGTGCTGTGTACAAAGCGTTGCCATGGAAACCGCGACAGCTGTCATCGCCAGGTGCGTCCCCCACCCATCCCGCACACGCACAAAAAAAAAAATAAAAAACCCTTTACTCCTAGGAAATGGACGCCGGTAATGTGAATCACAGAACCGACCCAGTTACTCGACCACATGCGCCGAATTTTTGTTTATCAGAGTGAAGACTTCTCCGAACTCCCCGAAAACTGCTGCCGAAAGTTCAAGAGGGCACGAACACATGGCACGAAACAAACAGTCAAGACACATAGCCAGTTTAAAACAGATAACCAGTGGTGAATAAACGAACCAGGAGGCAGCGATACAGCTGAAAGTCTCGCTGCACAGTTCGTTAAGTGGACTGATCAACTGGCTAAAACAGGCTTTAACGAAAGAAAACGTCTCGCCACTCCTCCTGTCAACATAGTTTTCCATCGTTCATTTAAGTGCTATTTGTATCCCCCGATGCAGATACTGACGGTCATCATCGTCAGCCTAACTACGCCCAATGAAGCACAAATGCATCTGCCAATGATATCCAATTAACCCTCTCATTCGCCAGCTGCAGCCACCTTACGTCCGCAAACTTCCCAATATCATCCGACCACCTTACTCTGCTGACGCGTGCTATGTGAGCCTTCTCTTGGAAACAGCTGCTTTACCCAAAGCCACCACTGGTTATTTGTGCCCCGCATTACACGCCCCGGCCATGTACATTTCCTCTTCTTGATTTATGCCAGGATATCCCTAATCCGGGCTTGTTCCCTGACCCACTCTGCTCTCTTCCTGTCGCCCAACGTTGCACCTATCATTTTCCTTTCCATAGCTCGCTCCGCCGTCCGCGACTTAACCCTTTTCGTTAGTCTCCTCGTTTCCGGCCCATATATAGGTGAGTACTGCCGAGATATTATGTATATCTTGCTCTAATGGGACACTGGTAGGCTGCTATTCATGGCCTTAGAGCATATGTAAATGCTCGGCACCCCATTTTTATTACCTTAGATAATCTCACCCTCGTGGTCCGGATCTGTGGTCACTGGTTGGCCCTTTTTACTTCCAATACCTAACCAGCTATCGTAAATAGCTGGCCTCTGCAAAGGCTGCCGAGTTTTCTTCATGTTGATTCTTATACCCCTGCCACACGGGCACAAAAAAAAATGACATTAAGCACTTAATGCACCTAAGCACTAGGTGCATTAAGCACCTAGTGCCTGACTAAAAGCCATCAGCAATCTCAAAAAGAAAGAAATCTGGCGCTTAAAAATTACCATAAAACGGCAAAAGAATTTGCGTCGTTCCTGGAATCGCGGTCTATTTACTCAAGCACCGACTAGTCCCTAGTAACAAAACTACCTCAGGAACTTCCTTTTACATGAATGCGGAATTTGCCGTGATCAGCGAGGCTGCTGAAATACACTTCCGCCTACGGGGCCATAGTAACCACCATGCAGGCCCCCTCTGGACTACTGGCCGCGAATTCCGCGCCAAGCTTCCGTGGGCGCGGAAGCGCGGTATATCTGTTTGTTTTTCTTTCCGCGACGGCGCTCTTCCTCCATCATGGCGGAAGGAGGAGATCCCCGACGAGTCGACCTTTCCGTTTCGCCGTAGGTCATCGCGTCTGATTCTCCGCTGACGTCACGTCTCGGCGACGACGACGGCGACCTGCGCACGCTACGCGCGTCCCCGGGTGAATGACTCCGAGGACTGTGCCAGAGACGTCACTCGCGGTCACCCGACGATGCGTTACGCGCCGCAGGCTGCAGAGGGCCACTCTTACGCGCCGCCAGACGTTATACAGCCCCATAGGCAATCAACAAGATACGAGGACGAGACCTTGTGGCGCTCAGCAGTAGAGCCCACTCCATACAGTTACGTGCAAAAACGGAAAGAGCGTCCAGTAATAGCACACCGTATATACCGGGTGTCCCAGGTAAATGTAACCAAACTTTTTAAAAAGGCGAAGTGTCCTAGTCCAGTGAAACCAACTCAGGGTTGTTCATAGTCGCGTGGCCTAGTCTTGAGCATTTTTTTCGCTCTTCAGTCAATTAATTAGTTAAGTTTAATTAGCTAACTTTTTAATTATTGACTTCAGGAAGAAAGTGTCAATGCAAAAGTTTTAGATCACCTCGAAAAACCGCTAGTAGTGCTGTTTCCGTCAAGTTACGATTTACGTAGCTTCATTTATTGGCCTTAAAAGAAAGTTGTCACATGACCAGCTGCTCGCTCACTTCTCTGCCCCAATGTGCATCCAAAGTCTCATCGAGGAGAGGACTTCGAAAAAAAAAACGGATTTTATTCTTTAAGGCGCGTCTTGGGACGTTGAAGTGGCACAGTTGTCATGTGGAAGCTTTTTCTTATTGTGCGGGTTATGGTTAAAGGGCGGTAAAAAAACTACTTTACGTAAATATTACTTTGCTGCAAATGTCTCAGTAAGCTGTTTCTCAAAGCGATCTACAACTTTCCCATTGACACTTTGTTCCTCAAGTCAATAATTAAAAAGTTAGTTAATTAAGATTGACTAATTAGTCAACCTGGAAGACCGAAAAAGTACTGCAGACTAGGCCACGCGACTCTAAACAACCCTCATTTGGTTTCAGGCGGCTAGGACACCCCGTGCTTTTTAAAAGCTTGGTTACATTTAGCTGGGACACCTGGTATATAGTGGAGGGCTCTGCAATGATCTGAGCCAGCTAGGGCTCTTCTGAAACACACCAGAAATCTCAATGCACGAGCATTTTAACTAGGAGACAGGTGGGCCACCTACAAGTTGTCGCCTGGCAGTTGGCCGTCGAGCAGCGGAAATGCGATCGAGCCAAGGCGAAACGTGCGGCCGAAACACCGGAGCGCTTTACGATACGTATATCCAGGCACAGCAGAGCTAAGCCACTGTTTTGTAGTTTCGCCACCGTCTAAATGGAGCTGTCGAGGCCGGCATCGAACCCGGGACCTTGGGCTCAGCAGGCGGCCCCTGATGAACACCGCGACGGGTAGGTATACGCGAATGAAGTGGCCGAACACGGCTCCGAGACTTGTGGTAAGTGGCGCTCCACTCGCGTGTCGTCGTAATTATCTAGTGTACCCATATCGTCTTCCACGCAGCGCATCGACCCCATTTTGGAGGTAAAGGCGCACCTCGCTTGGGCCGTGTCCCAGGCAAACGGCGCTTATACGCATACATCATAAGTTGAAGAGATTCGTGAATTTTCGGGAGTACTAAAAAGGTTCGCATAATAAGAAAAAAAAAGATGTAACGAGGGAGGTGGGGGGGGGGGGGGGGTTAAAAGAGTATTGTGTGAAATGCACTGCCACCGCTTATACGGCGCGCATGCGTGTTTGGTTTATTGGGGTTTAACGTCCCAAAGCAACTCAGGCTATGAGGGACGCCGTAGTGAAGGGCTCCGGAAATTTCGACCACCTGGGGTTCTTCAACGTGCACTGACATCGCACAGCACACGGACCTCTAGAATTTCGCCTCCATCGAAATTCAGTCGCCGCGGCCGGGATCGAACCCGCGACTTTCGGGTCAGCAGCCGAGCGCCGTAACCACTGAGCCACGGCGGCGGGGCTCGCACGCATGCGTGTAACCTCGCCGTTAACGCAGCAGGTGGCAATCAAGAGACAGTGCCGCTGGCAAAGCTGACTGCGCCCTCGCGAGCTTTAAACTTCTTGCGAGGTCCTACACGTCTCCAGACGTCCACGCATGAGCACGTTTACCACCCAAACCACGTATTACCCGAGCTGAAAGCTGCCGGTCGTAAAGATAGCGCGCGCACCCCGAAGACAGTGCCGACCGTAGCTGGCTTTTCTGGCGACGACGAACTCCGCAGCCACTGTCCTGCGCAGTTTCCCGCTTCAAACTCGCAGTCTTGAAACAAAAAAAAAAAATGGAAACGCCGCTATCACCAGCTGTGGCTGTAAAAAGGCACGAAGTCGCAGGAATAAGGAGCTGTTAGTCGCAGTCCTGAGTAAGTGGTGTCTACTCCATTGTCCTCCAGGTCAGCGCGTTCCAAGCAAAACGATGCACTGCATAACCGACGAGTGTATACAAAGCAGCTGGCTAGCAGTGCTCCTCGACAGCGTACCTTCCTTCGTTACCAACCCGCCCGCAAACACTAGCGCAGGTGTCCGTCACGAACCGCCCGGCCTGTTTACCCAATCCACGGGCTGGCAAAGTCGTTATATCGACACAAGCAAGGCCCACGTAGCATGTCACCCTGACTGATGAGCGCTGCTGGAAGCGAGTGCTCCGTGCATGGCCCGGTGGGGCACACGGAATGCACGCAGGGCTAGACGACTACAGGGCCAAATTTTGAAGTTTGATCAGCGACAAACACTGCCCTCACTCACTGCCGCGCATTTCAGGAACTGCAGCGCGTCTGTAATCGGTTCTGTACTCATGTACTACTAGTAGTAGTAGCAGCAGCAGCAGTAGTAGTAGTAGTAGTAGTAGTAGTAGTAGTAGTAGTAGTAGTAGTAGTAGTAGTAGTAGTAATTTAATCAGTAAAATAAATCAGCAGACGGTTTAGCATGCTTAAGCGCGGAATATCGAGCAGTAGCACTGGTTACAGTGGGCCCTGCGTATATCGTGGCGCTGCAAACACGATACGGGGATGAAAGCAATACTCGACAAATGCATTCATAGAGCTTTTTTGAGACAGAAGGAAAAAACTCACGCACTACTCATGTGGACTCTATTGGACGCTACCGGAAAAAAAAATTGACAGAAGAATCACCCCTCAGTTGGAGAGAGAGAGAGCCAATTACGAAACCTCTCCTCGTGCATCTGTCCATGCCATGACTCCTATTGTTCCATGAAAACCGTGGACACCGGCCAGAAAAAAAAAAAAAGTAGCTGTCACGCAGAGTACCGTAGAGAATAGTGTAGCCGTTGCGTGTAGCGTGCGTACTACCCTCCTACAAGGAGGCTGTCCGACTACAGCGACGAGCAACTGAAGTGAAGAAACGCTAACACTGTGCGCGCTCGACTAACGGAAACCTTGCTTCGCTGAAGTTTCATGCAAAGAACGCGCACTTTACACTGCGCGTCTCGAAAACGTTAGTATCTGATAGAACCACCCATCTATGAATAGGCGAGGAAGCGACCCTGCGTAAATGTCTGAGTACCATTTTTTGTTTGCATGTCACGTATGTCTGAATATGACCGTTCAGCGTTTAAATTAGGCTGTTTTCTTTTCCCCTCTTTTTATAGCCTCTTGGCGTTCACTGTGCTGTTTGGTAATCTACGGTATTACTCTTCTACCGTCCGCTGATAACATTACCGACGTTTAGTGAACGGTACAGCGCAAAGCAGTCGGTGCACCTGTCCGGCACCAATCGCTCCGTCAACGGTTGAGGCTTCACACATACCTCGGGTTTTTCAGCATTGCTAGCGAAGTAGTGCTTTCGCAATAAAAAAAAAAAACCGACGGAGACCGTTCGCCTATGGACACGGAAGAGCGATTAAAAGCTCATGGTATGCAAGCTTTTCTCGCGTACAGCCGCCGACGGAGAGCGAGAAAAAAAAAGTAAACAATGCCGAGAGAGTGTGCGCACCACGGAGAAGAGTTCAAAGATACACGCGCACTCTCGCGGCGAGTCGAAATGAGCTAAGTGGCACCCCGCCGAGAAGCAGCGCTAAGCCTGGCTTCCTGGGCGAACCCCGCGGGCCGCCCTTTCCCCGTCGCGGTTGCAGACGCCCTTTCCTTCGCCACCGCGCGTCCGACGGCGAAGGGGCCGCCCAGCTGTTTGTCGTCCGCGGGCTGCCCTACGGGAGGGACAGTGCACCCCGTCCGTGACCGAAGACAATGGCTCGCCCCGCCGAGATTCCGACGGGGAACAAATTGCGCGAAAACCTGCCGGCTAATAACAATAATTCGAGATGCTTTTTGTTGTTAGTTTTCTTTTCACGTGCCACGGCAACGGTCGGCGGTCCCGACGTGATTGATGCGCCGCGATGAATCGCATGGGGGGGGGGGGGGGGGGGGGACCGCCGCAAAGATTGCGGCTCGGATTTTCGGCCGGCTGGACGCTGATGTTCCGCCTCGGAGGAACCGAGGCCAAGCAAAAGGGCCCGGAACGCGTGCGCTCAACTCTACCGGCGCCCCTCGAGATGCTCAGCATGCTGAACGATCCGCGACAGTTTCACGCGCGCTGTTCCGCATCGAGGAAATAAAAATTATTTTCAAGGGTGCGAGGAATGCGCCAGAGACAAACTTCCGCCGCGTTGCCAACAGCGGCACCGGTCGCTGGAAAGCATAGCCACGCGACGCGCTCACATTCCGCTCCACCTTCAGAGAAACAATGGCCACGCCGTGACCACTCAACAAGTATGGAGATTACAAGGCGCCACCTTAATACACCAGCGAAAATTTTGAACTGCGGAAAGAAGCGCGCTAAAATTCCTGGAGGTGTTTACTACTGCACTCCGTTTGGACGAGGCCCGACGTGGACGCCGGAATGTGTTTGGCTATGCGTACGGGCCCCGTCTATCGGGCGCGAGGAAATAGGCGCATTCCTGTTGAGAGACCTCCGCGGTGAATTGACGCAGTTCGAAGGAATCTGCTTTTCCTGCTTCCTTTTTTTATTCTCCCTCTCGAGGAAAGGACACTTAGCTGCATTGCCGCGCTCACCTGTACCTCCGCTTTTTCGTTTTGTTTTCAGTTTCCAAGAAGTGCGACAGCGTCGGGTTTCGCAAACGGTCTCGAAATGCCCCACAAGCACGCGCGCGACAGGGAAATCTGAGCCGGGTCTTTCCTCCTTGCCCTTCGCAACGCCGTCCTGCACCCGCCCGCGCTCGCTCATCAACACTAACGTTACCGCGGCGCTGTGCAGTCGGCGGACACGTAGCCCACACGAGCGCGCGGAATATTTGCGTTCAAGAGCAGGTGGTCGCAAAACGCACAGAGCACAGCGGAGCGGAAGACGTGCGTAAACGGGAAACAGAACCCGCCGGCGTCCGATGAAACGGCACGGCGTCGACACGATTCGTTGGGCGTATCGCGCAGACAGACGTCTAGCATTTGCACCGAAACGTGCAGCGGAGACGCCGCGGGAAGTAAACTCGAGGCGGCCAAGTTTCAACGCTTAACCTCCAAGACCTTCCCGATTTCGCGATCCGTAGCTAGAACAGCACCAGTAAAGGCCGCCTTTAGGAAAGTCCACATAGCGCAGGATCAGCGTATCACATGATACGACCAAAGTGAACACGAATGGAAAGCGCCATATGGGATGGAAACTGCGCAAAGACAAGACGGATAGAGGGCCTCAACGCATGCGCTGACTAAAATGTTTCCTCATTCGGAAGGCACACAATACACTAACAGGAGGGAACTCTGGTCAACGTCATACGTGATGGAAGACGGCCGTAAAGCGATAACAGTGAGTGACATGTGTAAACGTGAGTGCCGCACATCACACATCCTGCTGCACAGTAGTGCAAAACGAGCCCAAAGACCAACTCCACTTCCTCGACGACCTAAGGCTGCCACAGAGTTAAGAACCGAGGGTCTTCTCCTTGTTCCAGAAATTCGTTGTATACTGTCGTTTTGACCTAAACTGTGGGATACGTTGTGTCCACTGCGGCTAATACCTCTGTCAAACGAGCCCTTTCCATCATAATCGAGTCGATGTGGGTTCCAAGTGAGATGGCTGGTATGTTATGCGCACAGGATGCACATGCGGAGTCGGGGAGACAAGTCTCCAGCCCAAGCATGCTCAGGATTGACCATGAAGTGACCGGACCACGCCGAAAGGGCCGATCAGTTATAGCACGAGCGACATACTCCTTCCGCCTTACTGACTGCCGACTCGGCCATTTGCCGCAAGGGTTAAGTCAGCGTCCTATTCCTAACCTCTCTTCCCATCCGATGCACCCCCCAACCGCAAGCAACACTTGCATTGCTGTCTTTTCCCGCTAACAGAGCGTGAAAGGAAGAAAGGCGGATCAAGCGCGCCCAGCTGCCGGCTATAGGAAAAGGCGAACGCAACAAGATTACGCGTTGTCGGCAAGGGCGTCGGCCGTCCTCGCCGGTAGGTATAGACGATTTTAGTTTCGATGCCTGGACGCCACCATCTTACTTTGCTGGTGGCGCCCCGTATGAGCCAAGCCTAAAAGCCAGCACCGACGCCATCTTGGGCTGTGCGTACGGTGATAATGCAGCGGCTACTGCGCGAAGCTTGTGAACGCTGCCCGGCAGCTTGGTGTTTTTCGGTGTTCGTGAAATGAGAATATGAGTGTTTCGTTTAAGTGAGCCAACAAACCACATATTCTGAGTAAGAGATCGTCACTGCTGCACGCCGGAAGAAATTTTAAGCAGCAGTAGCGACCAGAGCGACGGCGAAGGGCTTACTACCCAGATGTCTTGCTTTATCTTTTGTAGAGCCCATATTTCCAATTATGAATTGTAACTAACTGCAAATGCAAGTGCTGTGCATACAAGTGCACAGCGCGGGAACTTCATGCGTAGCGACCGATCGCGCAATGCAGGTGTACTAGGGTTTTCCGCAGTACAGCTGCATCGCGCACTGATCATCGCGTAGTGAGGCATGTTTCATGTATGTATCTCCCGATGGGGCCTGTCACGACTTAAAGGTGTGCTACCTTCATATCGCATGAAAGAATTTTAAGTTTAGCAGAAGAAGTCACATGCGCATCGTTCACTGTTATGCAGTTTGTCATCCTGTCCCGGTCTACATGAAATCATACGTCGTCTCTTTTACCTGCTGGGCTATGCCGTGGTATTGGGCTGCTGATTTGCCTCGTCCATCTCGGGGTATTGAATGCGCGCCGAAAAGTACTTTCGCAACTCGTTCTGATCGAAGTCGATGATCATGTTGAGCTGCAGCCGCAAGAGCTCTCCCGTTTAACAGACGTTGGGGAAAAACTAGCATTGGGATTTAGCACCGAATTCAGGTTACTAACTTTTGTGTGCACTGTGGGAACGGTCACTAGTGCCGAGATGTTGCTAGTGTTGTGTGCCGAAAGATATTGCTATTTTCACGATCCTCTCTCTTTAATTATTTTTTCAGAGATTGCTCGTATACACACAGCGCTGGAATTCGTCGAATTGCTGGATGAAGTCAAGGAGTGGCCAGAAATTTGCAGCGCACTGTATTGTGACGATACTGTAATTGCAACGTATAAACCGAGTGCGCGTTGGAGGACCTGCCCATGGTATGTTAAAGTGATGGCGAGGCACCGCGGTCATAACAGAGATAATTAACCAGGTGAAATTTAACACAAAACGGAGGTAAATTTACTATCGCTGTTACGACATGGTCTCACTAATTTCACGGTAGCGAAAAGGATTTATTAAACAATGCGTGACGCGAAAAAATTCAAAAATCAGTTGTCCAGCGCTTGTATCCCCGGTTCAACACCAGTACCGGACTTTCTTCAGTTCGCCTATCATTCCCGAAATAGGTTGAACATATCCGAGGGTTTGTAATTGGTACGAAAACGTTCCCATTTGCGTAAGACGTCTACTGGCAATTTAATTCCTGGTCGGCGGGATATTGGTGTAACAGAAATATGTCGGAACTGCATTGGGACTGATTTTGCATGCTTCCCGCACATGCTTTCGGCAATCCACTTCCAATTTCTTTGGTTATTTGTGCAGTCCATAGTCACGCAGTGCTGTCCCGACGGCCTTGCAACCGAGAACGGCATTGATAAAGGGATAGAAATCTAAAACGGCAAAAGTCTGACGAAAAAGGCTGCTCTGCAATGCAGAAAGCCTGCGACTGCACAGCCCACTCGAGACTGGCAACAATGTAGCGGCGGAAACGGAAATGGGTTTTGAAGCCAAGATATGCGGTTAGAGAGTATTTTCCTCCTCCCCAGCTTGCCTTCACTAAAATGGTGTATAGATTAGCTGCAGCTCCGAGCGTGCAAGACACGAATAGAGGACAGGGGAAGCCCGGCAGCCGGTGCAGATGCAGAACGCGTTGCATTTATCTCTCTACTCTTCGCGGCATACGCATAGGCCAGGGGGTGCCATTTCCATAGCCAGACGTAGCAGACCTTCGCCGAACGGTATCACGGGGCCCTTTGAAAAATCGCTCCGTGCAGAACATTCCGCGCTCTCGGATGGTAAGAACAACGTTTTCTTTTTGTTGTTATCGTTGTATGAAAAAAAAAGGCGACGTCTGCATACAATGCCCTTGCAGAACATGCTGCTCTTCGAAAGATGACATTTTCAATTAGCGAGATTTTTTTTTTTTTTTTCAGATCATCATTACCCTGTAGCCGCTAAGATACTCGCCAACGCACCCACACTGAGCAGACACGAGGGACGCTCGGGAGGAACGGCCTTTGAAAGCGAACGCGGCCCCATCGCGGTCACTTTCACCCGCAGGCCGCTCAGAAAAGCGGCGGCGCCCCGAGGCACCAAAGATCCTCGCGCGAAGGCGGCGGCAATCAGGCGCCGGGCAGCCCGCAATTTGCTCCGGCCCGAACGCGAGTAGCAGCACGCGCTCGACGAGCAGTCGGCGGCCCCGGAGGCGAAGATTCGCTCCTTGTGCAGCGCAGCGTACGAAGCGCCACAATTGGTACGAGGGGGGGGGGGGGGGGGGGGAGTCGAAATGAGCGCTTGTCGCGGCCCGGCCAACCGCCGCCCCGGACCCGTTAGGAGGAGAGCGCGCACGCGGGGCGAAAGTTCACGCACAGGGGTCGCACCGCAGCGCTGCGCTGAGGATCACGCGTTAACGCCGCTCACGAAGCAGCCCCACTTTTCCCGAAGACGATAATCGGATTCCCCGCGAAGAATGAAGAAACACCCGCCGAGCATCGCCAAGCACGAGCGCATACTCCATCTCTCTCTCGATTCATCCGACAACGAAGCAAACGGCAAGCGCCAACACGTTTAGGCATCCCGATTCAACCCCTCCTACCGAGACGGCATCCCACGTCCTCATAAATTCCTGCCTTTCCGCAAACATTTAACTCCAACGACAGCAGGCAACGTGTAAGTAGCAGTAGTATACGAAAAAGTACTATACGCTGTATAGTACCCTTTTTATATGCTCAGGGTGCACCTGAAAAGGATGTAAAAGCCCGTTGTCTACAAGACGCTGAACATGAAAGCCACGAGATTGCCCCTCCGTGCGGCAGTGTGCCCACTCACTCGTCGGTGGTGGTGAACTCTTTATTTCGCCCAAAAACAGGGGACCAGTCCGAGTATCGGCTGCCTTCCGATACGTGCGCATTCAAGAGAGGATCACTTCCGACGACGGCGGTTCGTGTGGTGTGCGATTATCCGGTAGTGACTGTGTACGGTAAGCGAGGCGGCCGATACTGATGGGCTCCTCGTTGTTCTCTTTCACGACTACCACCCCAGTATTTATTTACCAAAGAACCCACAGCGCCACAGCATTAATGCGTGTGCGTGCGTGTGTGCGCGTGCGTGCGCGTGGGGGGGGGGGGGGAGGTTACAATAATAAATACATAAAATATTACACCTCTGCTGCTAGGCAGAGCAAAAATATAACAAGAAAAAATGACAAATGAAAGGTAAAGCACTTAGACATGCACAGTTACAAAAGCGAAAACAAAGCATCATTTGATGCAACGCCCACGCATCATTCGGCAACTCATTCCATTCCGTTATGGTTTTAGGAAAAAAACACATCCTAGGCAATTGTGTTTTTCGTCGCGATTTCATGGACCTTAGAATCACAGTCAGCACGGCTAGATATATATATATATATATATATATATATATATATATATATATATATATATATATATATATATATATATATATATATATATATATAAAGCTGTTGCTCAACACGAACAGCTGAATAATTACTGCGTGAAAAAGCTTCAAACGCAGTTTCATTGGGCGCGTGTCGAGCGATTCCCAGTTGAGTGACTCTTTCGTACGCGATGCACTGCACTCGGACCCACGTGTACCAGATACAAAACGTGAGGCATTGTTCTACGCCTCTCCAACTTATCTTATCTCGAGAAGAAAGCGTATCTCAAACTGTACACGCGTATTCCGACGTGACATGAGTCTTATATAGAATGTCTCGGCATGACATCGAAAAAGTGCTTGCATTTCGGCGAAGAAATCCCAAGGTTTTATACGCTTAAACTGTGACATAATCGACATGACCGCGCCAGTGCAAATCAGAGGTGAAATACACGCCTAAATATTTAAATTCGGACACCTGTTCCAACGGCATATTCTAAATAACATGAGTGCACGTCCGGATTTATCTTTCTTGCAAAGTTCATCTGAACTGTTTTAGACAAATTCAACTTCGTATTCCATTTAACACACCACTCTGAGTTTCTATTCAGGTCTTCCTGATACCTTTCAACATCGCGATCACAAGCGACTACTCTACAGAGAACGAAATCATCCGGAGATAACCGCATGTGAGACCCTACTGCATCACTAATGTCATTCACATAGAGCGAAAACAACAGTGGCCCCAACACGGAGCCTTGGGGAACACCACAGACAACATGCACCATTTGAGACTGAGCGCAATTTACAACTACAAACTGTCGTCGTAAACAAAGGAAATCCATCACCCACGATATCACTTCGGGGCTAATATTGTAAAAGGCCATTTTCAAATAAAAAAAACACACAGTCCACGCTCAGCCGCCTGTCCAGTGCCCCCACCAGGTCATGCACAATTTCAGTCAACTGCGTAGTACAGGCCAGGCCTCTGCGAAAACCATGCAGACTAACTCGATTGACGAAGTGGCGGTTTCCAGTCATCGGAGACGTGGGAAGAGGCCAGACGCTGCCCACTGCCCTAGTGGCAGTAACTCGTCTCCGACCGATGCAAATCGCCACCAGCTGAATTCCTTGACAAAAAAAAAAAAAAAAAACGTCGACTGGCACAGCATGGCACCGTTCTTCAAAGCTTGAAAACTAAATGGAACTAAACTGGTCGGCGTAATAACAATATCTGAACTTCTCTGCTCTACCAACTCGTATACAGAATCAGCCCACAGTAGCTGAATACTTGCCGATGAGCTGAAGCGTCGTGCTAGTGTCCTGTCGCACATCTACAGTCCATGCACTGTTTTCATAGCGCCCAAATTCATCTTAAGCGGGAAGGGGGGCAGGGAATGAACTACTGAATTATTCCGCGTCCTCCAGTCTGATGACTTCCTCGCCCTCTCAGCTGGTTTGCAACGAAGAGAAGTCTTCATCGACCACAGCTGCATCAATACTAGCCCTTACCCTCTTTAGGACAGCTGGACACATGTGTCCCACTTAAACTTTAAGTGCCAGCAAACGAAAAATTCTGCACACATAATAAAATTTGTGAATGATGAATACTACCGAAGTATCAAACCATTCCACTGTGTTTTCATCTTTCGCTAAAAGGCCTTCTCGGTGTTTTGTTTTTGGCGGCAAAAAAATTCGAGAAACTTGAGCTTCTGCCTTTTCCGTCAGTCAACTTTCTAATGAAAGTTGCGGGGGAGCATGGGCGCCGCCATATTTGGTCACATGACCATTCCGCCATCGCCGGCCTTCGGGTACGGCCTTCTCGTTTCGACGGCTGCCGGCGCGCTGGTGCCCGGCTGCAAGACGCTTCTCCGCCTCTTGCTGTGGATAACGAGCTGCCGGACGGCACGAAAATTTCTTTTAAAAGCAGGCCAATGCCTGAAAGCGTGCATATTAGAGCTCAATATTTTTGCCGAATGGAGGAATATGTGTTCACAGCTATCAATAACGTTCGCTGCTCAGCACTGTGCACGCGACTTACAGCCGCACGTCCGCGTGCGTGTGATGGCCGGCCGATTGATATTTACTTTATCCTCCGTTAACGTCCCGGCTTCCAAAGGAAGAGTATGGATGTTTTTCAAGGACCCCTTCAGAAGCTCAGCGACGTTCGACCGTGCTCTCTTGCTAAGTAAAACTTAAAACAGCTCGGAGTTCAGCACCCGCAGATGTAAGCAGTCGGAATAAGCTGGAATATTCGATGTCCTGTAATGATAAATTTCACCGCTGTCCCGTGCATTAGCGCACTTCTGTAGAGCTTTGCACTGGACAACAGAATTGGATGTCGAAACGCCTCTTTTGAGGACTTTTGCAAACGCTCAGTTGCCGCTTCCACCGTGTTATCGTTAAGTGGGCACGACAGTTTATAGAGCACCGTACCGACGCCAAGGAAGCACTTATTGCAAAAGCATGAAAAAGCACCGATTATTCGATGTATTGGATCAGTGTTTGTAGAAGGTGAGAAAGGTTGCAGGCATATATGTACGCTCGTTCTGCCATTCCCGCAGCTACTGCTGGCATTGAATTAAACTGGCGAGCGGCGTTTGTGATATGTTTATTTTTTCCTGGAACAACACATTAACGTTCTGTTCTGCTTGGAAGCAGCATGAACTCGCAAGACAGCTCCTCCAAAAAAGGCAGTAATTGCTTCGCGGTTGCGTTTATGTAACAAGTGCGTCTATTTTTCCAACACTACACCGCAGGGATATTATATCTAAATAATAATTCAACAAACAGCTAAATTCATTCACCGCTAAATAAATTCAACAATACGCATGACATCCGTATCACAGCTGGGTTGTTTAAGAGTCACTTGACGTTCGTACACAGGCTGCGAAACAGCGTTTCGCACTGCGCGGCGATGCTGCTAACGCCGGCTTCGAAGGCCAGAAGTGGTGGACCTCCTAGTGCCGCCATCTGTCGTGGACAGAGCAAACTGCTCTCTGTAAACGACTGAAGTATGGGTACGTACCGCATTTGAGGTCCTTTTTACGAAGTCATGGGTACAACTGTGTCCCCCGTTTTTCTACAAAACCAGTGGTCGAAACGGCTTGCAAGGGCAAGAGATGTCATTCAATTCCTTGAGAAGCCATTTGTATACATGTGAGATTCCTACGGAGTTTCCGCCTTATGAAGGGTCAACTTGGAACAACCCGAAAAGCACCGCTTCCCTCACGTTCTCCCACGGTGTGTCTAGGAATCGAGGACGACCCAGCTGGCCGTCGATGCAAATACATGGCTCTGTCCTTGACGATTCCGGTCTGGCCGCTTGCTCTCCGCCCTCGGCCGGGGAGTCAAGGCAGTGCCGAATCGCATCCGTCTCGGTCTACAGACTGTCCAGTTTGCGACCCTTCAACTTCGGGGCCAACCTCCAAGCGGAGTGCCACGTTGTTGCACGGTTCCAGTGGTTGGTTGCCTCGCATGTGGTCACACCAGGAAGCGAACAGAGCGACGAACAGGACAAGGTAGCCCACGGCGTTCCGACTGCCGCAGCCTGCAACAGCGGTGTGGCGCGCCACCACGCTGCCCGACGGGAGCCCGGCTAAAAGCACCCGGACGAGCGCACACATTTCGCGGAGTGCCCAAAGGCGGATCTTGGCCGCTCCCCCCTCCCGAAGGAGGCAAGGTACCAAGCTGCCAGGGTCCGTCCAAGGGTGACTCAGCAGCCAGCAACGCTTCGCCCGCTCCCGCCGCACATTCCTCGCGAGCGTGGCTTTCCACCACGGCGGCAGCGACGCAAGGTGACCCCCGGGTCACCGCCGTCCCTCTTCGCTCCGGCGGCGGCACCTGCGCCTGACGCCGCAGCGTACAGAAGAAGGGGGGGGGGGGGGGGGACTTCGCCCGCCACTGAGACCCGCAAAAGGTGCAGGGAGCTGGAGGGACAGCGGCCGGCTTTGTTTGCCAGACGCCTGCGGGGGACCGCGGACAGCTCTAGTAGCAAAAAGACACAAACAAACACGCACATATTTCTTGCTCGCAGTCAGACCTAAGCATAAAGAAACTGCAGGCACTGATACGTTGCACGCTTGCAGACGGCAGTAGCCAGCCCGTTTCCAATGGACAAAAATATAACTTCTGGAATACAATGGCGCAAAGAAAACGAGGACCAGGACACGCAAAAGACAAGACAAGCGCTTGTCCTGGTCCTGCTTTGTTCTGGTCCTGCTTTTCTTGCGCCATTGTATTCCATTTACAATGTCTATTCACCAACTAGTTCAAGCTAAAGACTTGCTGCAATAGAATTTCTGAAGCGCGCTAACCGCCTTTGTCACTACCGACTGCGAACACTCTTGGGCACGCGCGACGCGCTTTAGCGCTTCCTGACAACACACACAGGCGCTGACGGGCTCCACAAGCGATCCTAAGTATCGGCTCTGATAGCCCGGGGCGACAAGGCTGTGATCGAGGACAGCCTCGAAGCATCTCACTGCCAGGCGAATTTTTCCAGCAGAGACTTCGGCGCCGGCTACACGGTTCGTCCGAGACATACGCAGGTGCTCTTTTGAAACCGGATTCCACGATACGGAAGCTGATAGGAAGATGCAGAAGCGTTTTGCAAGTTCGGGGCGCTCGTTTAGAGAAAGCAACACGGCGGCCGCAACTTGAGGCTCAACGTGCGCATGGTGGACGCAGCGGTTGCTCCTTTAGTCAGCGATCTGGCTTCTGGCGATGCACTGATCAGATTCAGGGTCGAGCTGAACCTACGAGTGTGTTTTCTGCGGTGGACGTGTTGGTGAAATCCCCAGGACTGACTCTACGAGGGTAAACTAGCACGTGGCAGTGATGGACTTATGGATTAACCAAAGCGAACCGCTCTGCCCAACGCAGACGCGGAAAACCAACCGACTTTGTGTCCTGGCTAAATGGCCTCCCCTGAGTTTTTTTTAAGCGCGAAAATGCATAAGTGGGTTCCGAAAGCGGGTTCTAATAATCTCGCCGCCATGGCGTTATCAGCGGCACAGTCTCTAAGGCCATGGATGAAATCTTGAAAGTATGTCTCGTGGCACATGAAGAGTTGAAAAGCGAAGGCCAACCACGGATTCATCGATGCGGAGCAGTGATGCGGTACCCAGAGCTTGTGTTCCAAGCCTGGAGGCCGGCTTTACGATCAAGTCGGCGTTGCCGCCAGCAGGCAGGAGCGAGGCGACAGATCACAACTGATTTTCACGAGGAACAAAACTTGGTTCCAGTAGTAATCGGTATCGCTCTCCGAGGGGGCCGCCTCCAACCCACACCAGGCGACGCAAGGTGACACAACGCTACGCATTGCGAGCAGCTGAAGCCCCGTGCGCAGTCATCCCGACCCACAGCGCAATGGTCGAAGCGATGCGACAGAAGTGGAGCAACGAAAGCGGCCCCCCGATGGCAGGGTACTACACGACGATCCATAAGCGGCCGCCCGCTGGGACGGAAAAATGAGCGACGCTGCCGCTGCGAAGGCCGCGCCATCACCATGGCCCAGAGGCCGCTGTGAGGGCAAGAGACGCCAAGGCCTCGTCGAAACACGCTACGCTGATCAGCCAGCCGTGCGTGGGCCGCGGGGGTTTCCAGCAAACTCCGACGCACACGTTGCTCATGCCAGCGATAAAGAGAGAAGAGGCGGGATCAGCGATGGCAGATGCATGATGGCTCTGCCTGAACCGTAATGCTGCAGACCAGGTCAGACCGCACAGGGACCCGAAGGGAGTCGGCGAGTCCCCACAGTAAGCCACACGCGAGTGCCCCGCAGTACAGCGCAAGTCATACGGACGAAGTTAAGATTTGTGCGTGCAAAGGGGAAGTAATTTGTCAATACTTATTAATTGGTCATTAATTCTGTGTGACGTCATCCAGTGGTGACGTCACCAGTGCCACAGAGGCAGTCAAAGTGGTGCGGAAAACGCTTTTGTCTCTACGCACTTTAGACAGTCAAAGTGCCCCCTGAATTTTTTCAGTAAAGACCAGAAAATAATTTCAGACCTGCTCCGCCAGTTTCAGGGCGCCTAGGGAGCGGCCAGTGGGAAGAGCCTGTAAGCACTCGATCTGCGTTGAGGTTGGCCACTGCATGCCAGCCATTAAACCGGTAAAGAAAAGCAAACAGAAACTTAGGGAACAGGATATAGTATTGCTTTCAGACAAACTATCACGTCTTCAAACAAATAAAAAGACGCGAGAAAAGAAAGGACAAGGATAAAACCTCATCACAACAATGCCGGTCGTCCCCGAACCGAGGCCATCTCAAGTTCTAAACGTGAATCAATTGTGGTAGAACGCCGAGCGCTTGCATGCACCTCATGACGACGTACCACAGATGGAGGCAAACTTGCTACGAACAGATACCATATGTACCATAGCGAAACCGAATTTTACCGCTATCTGTAAAGTGCGCGCCCGTGCGCAGACCCGCAGGTCATTACCTCCCGTTTCCATGTGATACAAGGAGCCGAACATTTGGAGCGCAGGGCTCAGCGTCCGCTTCCCTTCCGCCGAGCAAGATAACGCGACCGGGGACCCCCCTGCTCTTCCCGGAACTAAAGTTCAAGGCAAGGGAATGAATGCACCGTAGTGCTCGCTGCACACACTGAGACCAGGAAGTGCCCTTCACATCGTCTTACTGCACACCAGCTGTGGCGAGAAGCTGCAATCACCATAACTGGACCACCACACCGGATCCTTTATCAGCTCACCCTCCCGGCCTGTATCCAGTGTGAACAAATACTACACAAATGCCGCCATTCTTTGGTATTACTAAAAAAAAAATTGTAAGGAAGTCAGCGAACCGAGGCAGCTTTCGCAAGGTTTCGAGTCCCAGCTATGAACATGCCCCGTCCCTTTGCAGTGCTCGGTGCTGCTAACATCGGTATCCCTAAAGGCCCCCACAAAGGGACGGCCCTTGCGTCTGCCCGCTACACACCGCTCCGCGATGTACTGTGCCCTCTTCGCACACCCGACCAAGCATCAGCGCAGTACTCTGGTCACGTCAGACAAAACAACGCGTGGCTGGTGCCTGTCTGTTTCTGCAGCACGGAGTACAAAAAAAAAAAAAAGAAGTGAGCAGCGCTATATTTACGGCGTTGCACTTCCGCAACGCTCTCCCACGCTGCGTTCTACCCAAATACCGCAGTCAAAATGCTTGTGTCGCATGCGGCCGTGGCAACATCTGCGGCTGGTGTGCGCAAGCCCCAGGTTACGTGTCACCCTATGACCCGCCTTGGTTCAAACGATGCACTTTGTTTCGAACCCGGGACCACACAGAACTGCGTGGAATTCGACAGCGCTCTTTTTTTAAGCCCAGCAACTCGCCAATCAACGGCGCGCCGATCACACGCATGTCCATGTGCTGCAAACTGCTCCTGCCGTGTCCGACATCTACCACGTCGGCCTTCGACCGACCGGGAAGTCGTGCTACCGTAAACACGTTCTGTGCGTAACCACTGCTTTTGCCGAAAGAAGGCGCGGGTTCTCATTAGCTTTACAAGGAGCGTCCAGTGGTAGTGGTGTATACATGTAGATACGTGGTCGTCCATGATTTCTGTCCCAGACTTTTCCTTTTTTCCCCTCCTTTATATTACTAAGACGCAAAACTACCAAGCTCGCCAGTTACATGCAGGGAGTAGGTTCTGTAAGCAGGTTCACTCTTTTTGCAGTATTCGGTGCAGAAGAACGTTTTCTTATTGCTTCAGTGGCCTAAAGCTTCGGTTGCTGCAGTAGTGCAATTTCCTGGCCACAAATGACAAAAAACTGCCAGCAATAAATAACCCGCGACGACGAAAGAATGAACAACTGCTCAGCTACGGGACACAGCTGCCATGCTACGACGCAATCCTGATCAGCTTGAAGCTTCCTTAAATCTCCACTTATGAAAGACGGGAGGGAAGTGACTCCTTGGGGATATTCGACGATTCCTAAATAACGCTACGGTACAACTATCGGACTATCTGACGCACGTATGCACACACCAGACTGTAGCCGCCCGCGCCGCGGAGACTCGTCGTCATTGATACCATTTTAATATCACGGGCACAACGGCATTACACCCCTTCATCTGCCGCCGTGGTTATTAATCTACCAACATTACGCGCTCGGGTACACCTCCATCCACACGCAATACGAAAGAAAGAAGATTCGAAGGCAACCTCCGCCAGTACCGGCTTGGCATGGAGTGCAAAGCGTCACAGGTGAAACGGGGCATTTTCGCTCCTCGTGTAAGATCCAAAAGGCAGCACGCTACAAGGAAACGCAGGGTCCGCTAGACAGGCGCTGCGAAAGCCCACTTCCACGCAGCGAAGACGGCACTTTTTCGAAGAAAAAGTCCCCCTCTCGCATTCCGCCGCGCTACGCAAGACGTAATACAATGCCTGCTCCCTCATTCCTGCTTTCCGGTGCTCGGCGGCCCTGGCAAACAATGCCGGAGGTTGGACACGTCGATGAAGTTTCATAATGGACGCGGGACAGAGAGGGACAGGACAAAAGAGCGCCAGCCTGCTCCGCTTTGCTTCCACGCGCCGATTAGAGCGCGGATGAGCTCGCCTGGAGAAGCTGAGGGAGGAGGCACGCGGTGAGTCACCGGGGTCTACAGCCGGAGGAAAACCAGCTCCTGTCGGCCGTACTTGGGCTCTCTAGGTGCGCGGCGCGGGTCCGATAAGGACGGTAGATAGGGGCAGGCAACGCGCAGAGCCAGTGGCAGAGCCCACGCGCCAGAACAGGCAGCAGCCTCCACGAGAAAAGGAGGGGGGACACGCCGCAGTCGCCCAGACGGCGCGGCGGTGGAAACACTGCGCAGACAGACTGTGCCGGGCTGCCCCCGCCACTCGCAGAAGAGGGGGAGAGGCAAAAAACCACCCTTCACCTGGCTGAACGCCACGCAGCCGCCGACGCGCCCCGGACGACGGCCTTCGCGCATGCAGAGCACGTTTGCATTTTAACGAGGGCGACCGAAGCGGATGTTTTGACCCCCCTCCCGCACTGGAACCACCACTAACCGAGAACGAGACCAAGAAGACAAAGGCGACGGATTTACGGCGGCAAAAGCGGCGCGGCAAGGAGAACGGCGACCAGGCGAACGCTTCCGAAAAGCGCTCCGCATGCTCGCGTGCCCCCAACGCGAGCTTCGGGGTCAAGCAAAGAAGCAAGGCTGCGCGGCTCGACAGCACCCGCCAGGTACTGCGACGCGCAGCATATCGTACATGGGCAAGTAGAGGGGCGAACAGGAGTACAAGACAAAAGGCAATAACATCAGTTGGTCTCTAGGAAAAGAAAAAGCACAGTAACCGCCTCACTGGGGACGGACACCTGATCCACGTCTTGAGAGAATCGATGAATGAGCAGATGAAAAGAGGCACAGAGCAAAACGCTCTGCATTGGCAGACTCCGGATTACTTCGACCACCCGAGGTTCCTTAAGCATTTCCGCACAGAGACCGCGACTACATGCGGTCTAAGTCGCGTACTGCAGGACTTGAAAACCGTCGACCACGTTCCACATACATTTTTTCAAGACTACAGCGTCTGTTCAAGAATGCAATGCAAAGCAGCCCACAGTTCGTTTTTAAGCTCAGAGAAGGAAGCAAACTTGAGTCATGCAACTTTGAAAACACTGTCACACTTTCAAACCATAAAAAAAAAAAGGCCGAGGGAAGGAAACAGGAGTCCTTAACGTAGAAAGGCAAATTCCCGAGACCAGCAAAATCGGAAAAAGCACCGCGCACAGCCGCACACACCACCGCAATGCAGAAATGTCGGGGGCGACACCTCTTGGCCGCCTAGATAAGGCATGGAAAACTATTCAACGCCTGAAATTCTTCCTTATCACCACACACACTGATAACGCAAAAATGATCCACACTTCCGAAGCCTGTTTCATACCGCTGTCACACGGCCATTTCGATGGTCCTCAAACCGATAGTCTATCGATTCAATGGCCAATCGAACGCTGCTACAAGGACAATTCCAATGGCCGTCGAATCAACGATCTATCAAGTCAGCGGCGCAGCGCGGAAGGAGCGGGGGTAGCTTGCACACTCGACGTGGAGCGCTCGCGGCAACGGCGGGCTGGGGAATACAATGAGAGCAGTATTATATATACATATGAGAGAAGCCAGCAGCCATTGACACCAAGGAACACAGGGGATTTTTCTTAAATTTATTTTGTGCTGTTGATCAATGGAGGATATTACTGAATATGTTATCGTTTTAAAGATAATTGATTATAAAGGCAGAAGAAAAACACACGCACGCACGCGACCGTTAGGCGACAATTCTGCGAAAGCAGTTGCAGTTACCCTGGACGATTACTTTGATGCCTTTACTCTACTGAATGCTCTGAGCGCGGGCTTCACACAAGCAATACAATTTTTGTGGAGGATGGAGGTGGGGGGGGGGGGGGGGGGCGTCGAAGGTGACTGGTGCTTCTTCACTTCGATATACGTCAGATATCCGGGGGGTGACACTGCGCTGTTTTCGCAGTAGAAAAAAAAATCCTGGACGCTAACAAGCAGCGTACGTCAAACCAAGCAGCGAGGCGGCGGCCGGTACTAGTATGGGCCGGTACAGATGTTTCCGCCACATGCGCAGCGCCACCCGTGGGCGCTGCTGGTGCCCGTCCACGCGTAGAGCTCGCTGCCACGGGGACTGACTCACGGGAGCACTCGCCGCGACCAACAAAAAAATAAAAATCGCGTACGCGCCAAAGCATTCGCGTCATGTCCATCATTGAAACGCACAGCCGTTGACTAAGCGAGCCCGGTATCGATTCGCACCAGCCGCGCTGCTCATCGCCGCTTTCCGATAAACATCTACTCGGCCGCGCGCGAGAGACAATGCGGGCCTCCGTCGCGTCACGTGCGAGTGACGTCACAGCGCCGATTCACGCGCCAATCGAATGGCGGCTAATACCTGGGGAGACCCGATAGGGCACGGATCGCCGGAAGGGAACGATTGCGCAATGCTCGCGAAATAACAATACAGGCGCCAGAGTTGCGATGGGGAGGCGCAATCGACAGCTATCGACGCGAACGCCACCGGTTCACAAGCCGAGGATGAATACCGCGATAAAAAGTAGGAAGTAAAATAATCGGCGACGTTCGAGGAGTTATCTCGGTGGAACAAGAAAAAAAATGGCACACAGGTCGCACAGCAACCACGATAAGTTGCTCCTCGTCGGGAACCACGAGATAGTGCCCGCATTTGCGCGAACGCAGTCAATTATCTTATTTCCCAGAATAAGAAACAAAAAAATTAACCCTTTGACACGCTATCCACACAATCGTGTACAAAGCGAACCCCCAGTTTGTTTCTGAGAGTGGGCTGCACTTAGAAGCGATTTCTTTTGTTTCAGGTGGCGGTTTTTTTTTTATGCTATATAGCGAACGCAGTAAATTATATCTCGCGAACGAGTGAGCGGGATAGCATGTCTTCCGCCATTTATGTGCAGACATATAACCTGCCACTAGTAGTAACAATTTTGTTTTGTTTTTGTTCTTGCAATTTCAACTGTGATACGCTACTTGGAAATATAAATTATTTTCACGATCCTTCGAGTGCTTCTTTGAAAAGTAGCGGCATTTTTCGATGTTGCTACTTTCATCAATTATGACACTTGGCAAGAAATTTGGCATATCCCTGCAAAAAATTAACCGCTGGAATGCTGCTCTGGAAAACTGAAATTGTCTTTCTTAAGGCTAGCATATACTATTTAGGCGGGAAAATATCTCCTAAATGGAAACAAAAAATGGCGCGTCAAAGGGTCAACAACCGGCCTGCAATTCCTACCAAGCTTCCCAGACGAACGAATACCCGTCACCACAATCAATCGTCAACGTCGCTAAAAGGTGATATCTGGGGACTGCGCTCGCGGTGAACAATGAAAAAAGGAATCCCTGCAGTTCTAAAGCGTTAGGTACACGACATGAAACGCGGTGTCGTACGACGTACCCGGCTACGATTAGCTGTCGAGTAGCAGTCTGCGATCAGCTCAGGCGGGAGGTTCGCATAATGTCGCCTATGGCATCCAAGACTCAAATTCAGCAGAACACGTGGTTGGAAACGGTCAGGTTCAGATCATCAACTGCGTTGTGCGAAACATACACTGAAATACACCAACATGCACCAGACGCGATTAAATGCGCTGCCTACAACTTGCTCTGGTATGGTTTGTGGGGTTACCACGAGAGACGTCGTAGTGGAGGGCTCCGGCTTAACGACCCCCTGGGGTTCTTCAACGCGCAATGACATCGCACAGTATACGGGCGTTTCCGTATTTCGTCGCCGCTGAACTGCGACCGCCGCGACCGGGATTCCATGCCGCAAACTTGGTAAGCGGAGCCCTCCACTACGTAGTCTTTCGCCGTCCACATGCCCCTTGGGGAAAGAAAAAGAGGGAAAACGCTAAACCTCGCGCACTGCCGCTTGCCCGCTCCGTTTGCAACGACGCAGAGTTTAGCCAGTCACACTAGTGAGTCGTATTTCGCGTAAGTGCAGTCATCTTATTTAGCGCACGCTTCCTTTAACTCCCCGAGCACATAATCATTCTGGAATGATACGGCAAAGAACCCAACTTCACACGTACCGTGAGTCATGACGATCTCACTGTAAGCGGCTCTGGGAAAAAGGCATACACGTAAAATGTGCATCGCTGGCTCCGCGCCCGACCCGCTCACCTTGAAATGAGGAAACCTACCTGAATAATAACGACCGTTACCACAAGCACCGTTCCTCCGGGCTGTAACAACGGACCGAGTGGGTGGGCAAGAGTGGAAACGTGCGTCCCTTCCACGCACGAAAGCAGGCGCAAGTAAGTGGTCGCCGATGTCATTCAAATAGCCATAAATGCCCCAAGGATTCGCCCCAACAAGGCTGATTTTCTCGGGGCGTCCAGTAACATTGCAGCTGAGATGGAACAACGACAAAGTAGGAACAAACATACGAGGCTGATGATGCACTGAAAACAGAAATTTTACTTGAAATTCCTGAATTTTTGCAGCCACGAACTGAAGATTATCTGTACCTTCCTTTTTACATGCTTGCAGCGTCACGCAAAAACGCCAGTCCTTTCTTCGGCAGGGCCAGAGATCCCCGTAATGATGACACACCGTACACCAGGCTCTCGGATAGCCCATACTTCTAAGAGCTCGCGAGTCAGCCTGTCTTCATTCTTTTTCAGCACTTCCACATGATGAGGATTTTCTGCGCAAGTGCGTGTTTTCTTTTTTGCATTTTTTCCAGTGCATCGCCGGGTTGATGCCCGAGGTCCCTGTACGCGTTACAAAAGATGCGGCTGTTTCAAATAAAATTAAAACTTCTCCGCGCAGCCCTGTCCTCGTCTGTTTGTAAAGATCCTTCTCTGACGTCGTTCTATCTGTGCTGCAGTTTTCTAAGAATGCACCAACTATTGAGCCCTATTGAACACTACCGTTAAAAGCCGATCCGTCACAGCATAACGCACAGTCAGAGAAGCACACTTTCTTGGAACGTGTATGTATGCCCGTACCTAGAGAATAAATTTATGGACAGCAAGGGCAACAAAAAGGAAAAAAAACGGCAGACGTCATCATATTCGAGCCGCTGCGGCTACGGATACCACAAGACAGCCATAGCACCGGAGCTCCTGCCGCTAAGCCGCCACAGTCTTGCAATGATGGGGGCAAGTGCCAGTAGAGAATAGAGACGAGAGGCAAAGCAGGAAAACGGTACAAACAGAACGCGCCTGTCTGCCACGGTGGCGTTCCGCTCGCTTCCGGCTCAGCAGAAAGTTACAACTGTACAGGTACCCACAAAAGTTTCCGGAACACCGAAATCACGAAAAGCCTGAATTTTCCTCGCCACGCAGAGGCACAGCCTGGCATTAAGAAGCGCATCGTGCTGTTCGCGAAGGAAAGTACAGAGTTAATCCGTCAGTTAGTGGATGCATGCTGAAACTGCCCAGAAATTAAGTTTTGTTGCAATTTTCGTGTCCTGAAAACTTTTGTGGGCTCCTGCGCACGACACGAAATACAGCCGGCAACCAGCGGCGGTCCTGACGCTGGTTCTATACGTCTGCATAAAGAACCTTACAGGTGCAGCCGTCTATACGTCTGCATAAAGAACCTTATAGGTGCAGCCGTTCTGGTGGCCCAGGCACCTCGTTACATTCTGCTCTGCAATGTATGTGCACAACGACTGCACGTGAAAGCACCGAGCGAACCGCACTAGGCGTCAGCGCCTGCATCGCGTAAACAAAACAGGAAATAAACGCAACAGCCTGCAGGCTTTTGACTGTATACGTCCACGCTAGAGAACGCTGGCGGTGCTAAAACCTCCTCGCTACAGGCAGCGTGGTCTCTTCGCAGCCACGGCCGGCGAGTGTAGTACGGTACGCGCTCGACACGGCGCTTCCAGAGCTGTGTGATCGTGGAGAAAGCGTCACAACACTGGTAAACTGAAGCGGACCCGCCGTTCCTTTCCTCCCCTGTTTACCTTTCTCACTGAACTGATCCGGTTATCAACGTCGACCACTCGTTAGAAACAGAACGGCCGCGGGCCTCACCAGCGACGAAAGCGTGAGGCCTAATTATAACTGCGCCCCGACGGCTCCAAAATCATGCTTCCCTTTCGCCATGATCGACCCGAAAAGCACTTAACGCGCGTTTTTCTTTTCCTTTCTTGAGTGCCTTCCAAAAAAACAAACACAATCGAGGAGAGAGGCTGGGCAGGGAAACTCATTCCAACGGCTCCTCGAGCTTGACTCACTGCGACTAATTTCCCGCACTATATAAGCGCCAACCCAGATTTCGACGAACTAGGGTACATCGCCAGACACCACGTATGCATGTCGCCGGAGAAAAATAAAGAGGCAGCAAAGTCTCGTCCCCGAAACGAGAGCAGCGCTTCGCGAGGCGGTCATCGATGAACGTGTCGCGTCGAATACGCAAATAACTGCTTGGCTATGCGTCGCGTACCACGCTGTTGGCTCATCAAAATTCATCCGCCGATGGATTTCCTTCCTCGGCGGCGGTCCTGAACAATGCCCCGCCGCAACGCATGGACGAGAAACGGCGCGCAGGACGCACAGTCCATGATTTTGCGCGCTTTTTTGTGCGCCAGTTCGCGCGACAGTCTTTGATACCCAAAGCAGTCACGATCGAAGGATTCCGCAGCGCCTAGCCGTCATTCGAGATAAGCAGGCCAAAGGCTAGCAGAGAAGGCCGAATGGTTCGCTCCGAACACATAAAAGCATTTGAAGCACAAACCACGGCCGCTAGATACAAAGCGCAAAGCGAGGCTTTGCGCTTTGCATCGAGCGGCCGTGCACAAACGCTCGGGAGCCTGCGTGCAGTCGGGGACAAAAGTCTCTGGACCACGTGTTCCTCAAACGAAGCCCATAGCTCTGCTATTAGCCGGCGGCCGGCAACGAAACTTCTGGAGATGACAGAACAAAATAATTACTTTCACCTCCACAAGTGTGGTCTCCAGCCGCAGGCTAATAGCGGAACTATGGGCTCCGTTTCAGCAACACGTGGTCCAGAGACTTTTGTCCCCGACTGTACACTACGGGCACAGCTTTATTGGTGGTATCGAACCCGCCACCAGGGGCTGCGGAACTTTTTTTTGAGTGTGTTTCATTTACAAATTAAAGTATATATTTCTTGTTTAATTTTTCACCGTTCAAAGGTGTATTTGCTGACGCACATGAAACTTGAAATGGCCAGCTTCTTAAAGATGAACGAACGATGAGTTCCGGTGCACCGAAGAAAGTTTGCGCATAGTCTGCTTCAATTCGGCTAATCATGCTAATGAACAACGGGTCAGACACTACTCTTAGGGCATGAACGGTTCAGGTTACTGAAACAAAATGCTTTAGGACTGGCTACGAAGCCAACTGGCTCACCCCCACTGTGTTTTACATTACTAACGTCTTAGAAACGAAGCAGTTCTCAGAAATATGATCCGAGCTCGAACAGATAGAAAGAGTGCCCCCCCCCCCCCCCCCTCGTTTTCCGGCTAGGATGAAATATGGATGGGGATTGAATATGGTAAGCGACCAGGACGAAAATTGACTTCTGGCCTGATAAAGAACCTCCTAGTTGAGCTAAATCAAGACGGTTGAGTAAAAACTACGTTACACAAGCATCTCCTAAAGGTAAGAATGTCTAGCGTAACCCTCCTGCTCCCTGACCTATGCACGACAGGGCATTTTTCGCGGTCCTCAGTGTTCATTTGGTGGCACAGGAAATGTGTACAGGATCTCTTAATGCGCAAGCGTGCCCTCGAATCACAAATGCCGCACATAACGCACTTTTTGCATGTAATGTACTGTCTTGCGGCTTTCTTTCGGGCAACAAAGTTCATTATTTAAAGCATTGATATCCGCAGGTGTTGCGTAAACGCAGATCCACACCAGCTGAAAGGATCGACTGCCATGTCGCTGCTGAACGATTAACCATGGTAGTGGCTACCATGGGCTACCATCGAATACAAATTATGTACCATTATGTACAAATCTGTTAGAGGGCTACTTCCTTTTTCGCTAACTACCGGTGAACAAATTCCGCGTCGCAACGACACACGTTTTGCTGATTACAATAACTTCTTACTCCCTAAACCTAACACTAATTATGGTAAACAAACAGTTCGTTTCTCCGCTACCACTTTATGGAACTCATTACCTGTTACAATTAAGCAATCATATCTGTGCCTTTAAATCCGCTCTTCGTCAGTTTTTACAATCCCCCTAACAGTATTTCTCATGGTAAATGGTACTAGTTTTGTCATTTATATCACTCTATGATTTTTGTTTTGAGTTGTTCTGTACGTTTTAGGTGTGTAATCATTTTTCATTCAAATAAGTCTTTGCATTTTTTCTTGTATCTCACTTTCTGCTCTTTACTGATGCCAACATCTTTATAATTTTTGCATCTGCTGCCTCTATATTCATTTTTACAATTGTTCTCACAGGAGGTCCCGTCCACAGTCTGACTTTGGGACCTCCTTCTGTATTCCAGTGTTTTTTTTCTTGTACCATAAACATGCAATAAACGAACCTTGAACCAGTACCATCAAGAGATCTGTAAATGGGAGGTCTGGAACATGGTGACACCGCGGCAGATGATGCAACCTTCCCTCTCTACATTCGCGTTCTCTGGCCGTTCGTGGTATGGCATCCGACACATTTTTCGGCAACGCGAGCACTACTGGACCAGACTTGTTTCAATGGTTTACTCAGCAACCGGGAAACGAAAACCGCGCCGGGCAGGGTTTGCCGTCGGGCAGTGTCAGACTCGCTGAACTGCACGTGCCGGCGATGTTATCGGAAGTTTCGAGTCTGCTACCCCGACCCGGAGTCCAAACACACGCGTATCTCGTTAGAAAAAAGGATTACATTAGCGGGAGGATGGCGAGCAACACGATTTCGCTGCAAAAAGAGGATTTGGTGGCCAAATCTACACAGGCCACACACGCAGGGTTCAAACGACGCGCGAGCCCGATCGCGGCTCCGGAAATGGCCAGCTTATATTTAGACGCCGGCAGCGCTAATTACCGCCCACAGGCAGCATCAGATATCGACGCTGCGCTCGCGATATCACACGCCTCTCCGGCAGGAGGCCGCCCCCAGAGGAGAGCGCCTCGAGGCACCGTCATTATCGCGGCCGTGTCTCTGACAGGTGATCCACAATAGAGGACGACGCAGCGCGGTTGCTGCGCGGTGGCGCCGGTCGTTGCCACCTGACGCGAACCGGCAGTGCGGTTCGAACGACGGTGAAACGCGAGAGGGGGGGGGCACACCTAGGCTGGCCTCGCTCGAACAGCGTCGCTTCCTAGTCGCCGATGGAGCCAGGTAAAGCTATTGAGGCCAAGCGGCAGCGCGGCCTACGAGGTATGCCGCGCTGCCGCTTGACGTCGCGCACACTGCGACTGACGAGCCTCGCCGGTCGCAGCGCGCGAGCGGCGAAAAACGCCGCGTACCGTATGCACGCCTGTCGGCCCTTTCAGGCACCGGCTCAGCGCGGGCTGCCCACTTGGTGCCCACGAGGCAAACGCAAGGTCGCGCTGGAATATCATGAATACCAAACGAACCATCGACCGCCCAGCGAAAGGCAGCGCAGCGAACAAGTTTGTCGACGACCCCCGTCTTCCTTTTCCCGAAGGCGCCGGCCAGCCCTGCAGTCTGTCAGCGCGTATCGGCTGTTCGGGAAACTCGCGAGAGCCAGGCGCCGCGGTTCCAAGAACCACCCAGAACCGACACCAAATGCCGCCGGCAGAGACTGGGGGTCCGCTCGCCGTGCGACACCCAGTCTCGCCACGAGAGTTGTCAAGACAACGCATGCGGCTCTCGCTTGAAGAAAGCGAGTCACGCACGGCGTAAAGATATCGCTTACCTGCGCCGAAAATCCAAATCGGGAATCCGTTCATTGTGGTCGCCGTGCGCCGCGCGTGGTCATTATTGTAGTGCCGCAGTAGCCTCGCTGCTTTGCGCGTCGCCGCCGACCGGCTGTCACCTCACGAGGCAGCCGTTCGTCCGTTGCATGCTCGCCCGTCGTGTCCGCAGTGTCTATCGGCCGCCGTTGCAGGTCCGCACACAACGCTCTGCCACGCACCGAAACACCACCGCCACAACTCGGGAGATGCCCGCAGCCAACAACGCGTCTCCCAGCTCGACCACACCTGCCACGCTCGCCGCGAACCAAAAGCCGCCGCAACCGGCCCGAGCAAAAGTTTTCTTCGCCGAGCGAGGCGGCGCCAACGTCGGCAGGTGGCGGCACAGCTCCTCTTTGGCCTTTTTTTTTGTGTGTGTGTGTGCTTGGGGGCCGGCTCTTTCGCCGCGCGCTGCCGGTGAGGGCGAGGGGTCCACGTGACCCGCGAGGAGGGTGGCTCAGGAATGTGGGTTGAGCCGCGGCGAAACCTGCACGGCGGCGGCGGCGACCTGGCGGCCGCGTCACGAAGCGCGGCCGGCTGGCGTTCGAGATGTGAGCTGCGCGGGCCCCCCTCTCTTGTCTTTACTGCGCCGGCATCCTTGCAAGAGTCGGAAAAGTGGCCCGGGGCATCGCGTGCGCTACGCAAGTCGCAATTTCGGTGTCCTAACACCGCCGCGCAGAACGTGTGCGAGTCGGGAGGTCAGAGCGGTGCCGGCTACATTTCTGTTTGCCAGGAGTTTTCGTGCGCGCTCGTTACAGCGGCAGGCTGCCTTCTGACATGGCTACGCGAAACGGTTTTACGCCTGCAGCGCGAAGCTTGGCTTCCGCCCGCTGGGTTGTGTGTATGTCCAGTATGTGGTAGAGTCACTGGAATTTGTGGTAGGAAAAGAAAATGAAAATAGAAATTAACTGTCGCACGAAGAACGCTGCTCTGAAGCGCAATTTACTGTCACCCCGCGATCCGGGAGAATAGCAAGAATTTCATTTTTTTTCTAGCTCTTTCTCTATTCACTGCGTATCTGCTCTCTTTCCGCGCATAGTATTTCTGTGAACATGAACCGCTTACGGCATTATCGCCGCGGTCTGCACACATGCGCTCCTGACAGCTAGCGTCTGAAAGCGCCTCACCCCCTCTCTCGGCGACTGGCTGCGCAACACCGCTTGACACACACAGCTGCCGGTTACAACGCTGAGCGATTCTTGTTTTATTCGTTGGAGCCGTTGTAAGTAGTAACTGTCTGGCCTTATTCAGGCAGCCTTCTGTGCGCGCGGCGATGGCCCTTGACTTTAGAGCACTGTCATCTCCCGAGTACATATCTTGCACTCAATGCACATGTGTCGACCCTTTAACAAAGGCATAGGCCCCAGGAATGTTTGCTTCTGAGCCACGTCGTGTGGCTCATTATGCATCGCCCGCGTTCCAAATCTTCTGAATATAAGAGGAACTCTGGCCATCCGCGTTCCAAAGGTTAGGACTTCCAGACATCCACACCACAAGGCTTAGGAGCAAACCTCTGGGGGCTCCAAACTCTTGATAAGGGCTGTGCTTTGAGCGTAAGTTCGTTGAGTACGCCGTGGGAAGGGAATTGAGTGTTCACGAGTTCAGCTTTCGTGACCCCCGCGCACTGATGGTACCGTTATATCCATTTCGCGCAAGGATTTCTTAAACAGACATCTTTAGCATCCACGTTGCTACGGGGTGAAATAGACTCGCTTCATCTGACCCTCTCAGCTGCGTGCAATCATCCCCCCCCCCTCCCCTAATTATTTTTTCCTTCTCGACGGCGCTTATAACCAGGAACACACGTCGTGACAAAGGAAAGCATCAGATGGGAGGGCCGCGGGGGGTCAGTCGTAATCGACGCAGATGTAGCCTGTCACCTGCATTTTTTCTGGCCTTGTCCTTACTTATAGTTCAGCTACCCGCTTCGATTACAACTGCTTGTGGGCAAAAAATATATGTGCCGTTGGCAGAAGTAGTGGCCTGCTCTTGTCGTGGACAGTAGTATGTATACTTGCACTAATGCACTTTCGAAACCTGTATTATCCCCCTCCCCCCCCCCCCCCCAAAAAAAAAAAAAGAAAGACTGCCAGCATTAGAAATTAATAAAAGCTCTCAAGAACAATCTGCTAGCAGCAATAAGTACCAACAAAAACCATTCGTTTGGTTTATTGGGTTTAACTTCCCAAAGCGACACAGGCTATGATGGATGCCGTAGTGGAGGGCTGCGGGATAATTTCGACCATCTGGGGTTCTTTAACGTGCACTGATATCGCACAGTACACGGGCCTCCAGCATTTTACCTATAGAGCTATCGAAATGCGAACGCCGCGGCCGAGATTGAACCCGCGTCTTCCGGGTCTGCAGCCAAGCGCCATAACCACTGAACCAACCACCGCAGTGGCTTGCAGCAGAAGAGAATATAGCAGTCACATTATTCTAGCGCATCAACGAAATAGAAGAAGGTCAATTTTTATTCTCAGTCTAAATTGATTATACGCCCCTTTCTGGCTATGTTGATGTTCGTTCAGCAACAAGTCGGATTTATTACCGCCTATAAAATTTATTTGCCGCCGCGGTGGCTCAGTAGTTATGGTGCTCGGCTGCTGACCCGAAAGACGCGGGTTCGATCCCGGCCACGGTGGCTAGAATTTCTTTGGATGAGAAATTCTAGAGGCCCGTGTACTGTGCGATGTTGGTGCACGTTAAAGAACCCCAGGTGGTCGAAATTTCCGGAGCCCTCCACTACGGCATCTCTCATAGCCTGAGTCGCTTTGGGACGTTAAACCCCATAAACCAAACCAAAATTTATTTAGAAATTTTCCTGCCAGTCGATTCAAACTCGGGACGTCCTTATCGAAAGAGACTGGCTTCCACCGTTTTGAAGCGAATGGCGGTGTAGCATAGCCTCTCCGCGCCCGAAAGTCTGTGTCGTCGCATGCATTCTACTTGCGTTAATCTGCCAGTGATGGCGACACCTGTACTCCGTTTTTTTTTTCCTAGCTTATAAAAACTCCGTTTTTGGTTAGAGCCTCTTTGTGAATTGAACCCCATCGAGGAAGGAAAGAACTTTTACGTCACATTTTTTGAAGCCGGCTCCCCCCCCTCCTTCGCCCCCCCCCCCCCCCCCACCTTACTTGCACGGCCGCTTGATGCAAGTATCTAGCGGCCGTGCTACTTGGCTGCCGTCTCAGTGCGCTTGCGCATGCGCCGCAGACAATGCAGCAGACGACGCCGCGGCGCCCATCGTTGCTATTGGCTGTGCCGTCGAACCAAATACTCCCAGCAGTCCTTGCGAAAGCGCGTGACTTCGGGCACACTTTCTGTCGTGCAGATCGGGTAGCGAGGGCCTCTCCTGAGTCTTCCATCCTTCATGCCGTACTCTATCGATACAGGCCAGCCTTTATTTTTTCTCAGCATTCATTCAGTCCAATTGCAAAGAGACTGATTCACCTAAATGGTATGGCAAAACAGCGCTGACGGACGGGACGGAAGAAGATGAGACAAACACATGCGCCTCATCAAACACATGACAAACACATGTTTGTCTCATCTTCTTCCGTCCCGTCCGTCAGCGCTGTTTTGCCGTACCATTCAACATGAACCAACCAGCCCGACTCAGCCCTCTCCTTGATTCACCTAAATGTTCACATTGATTACTATACAACCATTCGAAGATACACCAGCAAGTCATTTCCATGAATGTTCTCTCAGTGCTGATCAAAATTTAGCTTTCGAAATGCCTCCTGATAACTCGCTGTGCACTTGTGCGTGCTTATTGACGCAAAATCAGCAAAAAAGTAGTCATTGGTGATTTCGCGCTCCACTGGTAAAGCGGCCCCGTGGCATGGAGCATCGGTACTGTCTTAACTCTATTGTAGACTTTCTGAACAGGTTGGTAGAAAAGATGACGATGATGAGATTTCATGACGCAAAGGCGGCTTTTCCAAAGAGCACCATTGTTTCAAGCATTTCACCCACTGAAAATCCGTGCACCAGGTCAGGGGGAAGCTTGTACTCATTGTTCGACCGGTGGGTACCCGGTGGCACTGGGGATCGAACCCCGCACCTAAGACATAGGAGGGGAATGCCCAAACCACTGGGCCACTGCTTCGGGGATTCGCAGAAAAGAGAACTCCGTTTATTACCGCGGCATGATTTACTAAAGACTCTTAATTGTGTCCTCTTTTTTTTTCAAGTGCTGATTCAGGTATAAAAAAATTCAAGGGTGCACTTTGTTGACCTACAGTGCGGTGAGGCGAAAGCCTTTAGCGCGTGTTGCTGCTTGTGTCACTAATATGTGGTTAAGATGTTAAGTGCACAACTGTTTGTGAATCTTAAATGCTGCAGGCACTGAAGAGCGTTTGGGAGGCATCCGTCTGATTGGACGCCTTTCTGCAAACACTCTCCAGCGCCCTAGACAAGGAGAACAACACATGCGTTGGCAGGAAGTAGCGTAGCCATTAGCACGCTCGGCTGCGGAACGGAAGGATGGTGGTTTGAATCTCATCGTGCACAAAGATTTTCTTTTTTCTGGTCTGACTATAAAAAGCGTGACACCTCTGCTGACAACCTTCTGCTGACAACCTTCTGTCGACAACGATGAGACATTAAGGGCTGTAGCCCTAAAAAAAGGCGTCATCCGTTTCAACGAGACGCTAACTGCTCACGCGAAGTATAGACCTTATGCAAAATTGCTGCCATCTATCGGAGAAAAGAAGAACCAGCGGAAATCCGCCATGTTGGAGGATGACTGAAGCTCGTTCCGCCTCTGCTCTCTGGATTTAGGCGTGTCCTGCGTTAGCTTCCTTACTGCTGTGCTGGCTCGAAAATCTTATTTCCTGTCACTTGAGCCTGTAAACATGACTTAATGGTCAGTCGACCTGTTTCTGCTGCCCAAGTTTCCAAGCGACTTCGCAGACACTTACTACGCGTCCAAAACACTTTCCGAACGCCACCGGGTAGGGAGATAGAAGTTTTTCACGGAGTCCTATGTCAGTTTGCCGGCGCTGAACACCAAGAAATGTACGAAGCAAGTGTAATTTTCGTTTACGGCTAAAAATGTGCGCATTTCAGTCTAGTTTGAGTCAGTTTTTATTTGATTGGATACTTTTTGCGAACGGGCATGCCGCTTGAATTGCTGCTGTTGTGGTAGTGTTTTCTGTGTGTTGCGTCGACACCAAAAGCGAACGATAGTAAACTTCACGCTCATGTTGGCAGTGTCGAAAAAAGTGGCCTGTCAACATGCGACGCTTTTCATTTTCCTTGAAAAGTTCATACAGCATTTGTTTGTTTGCCCTAGTGCTCTAGCGCCCAGAGCCCCTAGTTTGCCCTAGTGCCCTAGCCAGAGAAAGAAAACACGTTATTTTTATTACCGGGCATATAGACCCCTAGGTCCTCGCACGACCCCACTACACAACTGTTTACCATTCTTGGACTATCGCCGTTAAAAACACGTAGCCCGTGAATGCAGCAGTGTCTATGGCTTTACCACGACGAGCAAGTCGTTGTGCACTGAGATTTTTGGAGGATTCTACATGCGTTATGCATTCCCGCTACTAGTTGGAACTATGGTACCGCTTGAGCGGCTTCCCTTACGGTCCTTTCTTCTTTTTTTTTTTACACAAAACAAGGTTTCGTGGAAACCGGTCGGTTAAGTGAAATCGCTACATGCAATCAAGCCGTTGCTCCACAAAATAGGCACCTTTCCCTGGTCTAACTGAAACGATTGACTGACTGACGTTCCGTGCCACGGGCACTTGACCCTTGCTGATGTTTCCGTCGAAACAAATATTCGCACTAAAAACTAACATGTGAAATCGCTGCGGCGGATAACGCTAGGAGCGACGGTTCTCACAAAGCGCGACCGGTACCACTGAACAGCTGATCACGATTACTTTATTGCGAGGCCGATAATCGCAGCACTTCAGGGCAATCGCAGGAGAAAAACTACTTTTGTGTGATATTTTCTTCGTGCCTACAAAGCTTATTTCTAATTTCATTTACTACATGGCGATAACGAAATGTGTTTCGCGACGTCTCGACATGTAGCGACGGTACTGCAACAGTTGTGTCGCCGATGTCGGGGATCGCAGTTCAAAAATAGAAATGCGCTCAAATCAAGCCCTCTTGCCTTTTTTTCCCTGGGCGTCTTTGTGACCCTTCTGCGTACAGCAAGCCACTAAGCAATATGTGGGCATACTGAGGACGGTGAAACTAAAGCGCGTGCGACGAGCGTGTACCAGTACGTGCTGTGAATCAGGCGGCTATCCTCCAACATGGCGGATCGCGCGCGGCGACCGCTAGATGGCAGTGCATTTCGCATAAGGTCTATAGCAAGTGCGTGTTTGACAGCTGCTCCCATGTATTCCTTTCGCCTGTAGCTAGCATGAACTGCGCACACGCTGTAGAAGCTGGCGGTTGATTTTCAACGAGTGGAAATCCGCTCTCGACGCCTGGTGCTCAAGTGTGAAGATGCCATAAGGATCGGTTTCACGTACTGTTGACAAGTCGCTTAACTAGCAGAAGTAAGGAAAGCAAAGCACCGCTATGCGTTTTTTTTTTTTTCACTCGAACAAAATTTAATAGACTCCTTTAGCAAACCGTGTACCGTGCTACAGTTGCCGTTGCCGGAATACCGGCAGCCCGCGCATCGTCAGTGGGCAAGCGCAGATCACCTCGAAGGCGCCAGATGGCGCCAGGTACTCGGCAGCTGCGCGCGCTCCAGCCGCATCCGGACCAACCATGTGCACTGGCGGTGGGCGAGTTACTGACATTTCGGTAGCGGCAGCGGTAACACGGTATGCTAAAGGTGTCTAATGACATGCCGGACGTTCCTCGGACAAGTCGTCTGCTATAAGAAAAAATAAAAGCAAGACAAGCGAAAAGCTACTGGAAACGAAATCAAGCAGAGAACGCGCGTATCCAATCGCACGTCAACGGCTCCAGTGCTGCTGTCTCCAGGTCACGAAGAAGGCAAGGGGTCCTGACAGTTGGTAATTCGAGACATAAATAAGAGTAATGAGCCTCACCCGCACCACTAAAGCATCGTGGGTTTACTCCCGATTGCAGCATAACTGATGAGGACGATCAAATGAGAACGGCTGGTTGGAATTTTACACTCCCGAAGGTGGAGGAAAATTAATAGGGAAAAGCTACTATAACGAACCACATCCAGGGCAGCGGGCATGGAGAGACTCCCCTGATCTCCCCTGGGAAATAATGGGTGTGTGTGAATGTGGTGCAAAGGGAAAGGGAATTCGTTGTGAGGCTTGGGTTATGGAAGTTTTGGCGGGAATGGGGACAGCGAGTTCTCTGGTTCTTTGATGTGTCTATCCTTCTTGCCTCCTTTCAAGGCCTGGCTGTCCTAACAGAGAGGCCACCAAGCGTTCTTCCAATGCGAGGTCTGTTAGAAAAGTATCCGACTTTATTTTTTTTTTTTTTTTGCGAACACCTGATGGATATGAAACAAGCGCGCTTACAGCAGCCGACCTTGAACCCTCGTGCGCATGCACGAATTTTTTCCCGCCTGCCGATAGCGTCAGTCGCTGGGAAGCAACGTTTGAGTGAGGGAGTGCGCAGTGCTCTCGTCGGTTTTTTGTTGCAAGGAAAATGGCGGAGCGAGAGGAGCAGCGCTACAACCTCAAATTTTGCCAGAAACTTGGCGATAGCCAAGGGGAAATTATTCGAAATGTTCAGACGGCTTTCGGTGATGATGCTATGAGCAGCACACAGATTAAGCAGTGGTGCAACTGGTTTACAGACGGCCGCACATCCGTGGAGAGAGAGCCACGCTCCGGTCGGCCGCCAACATGCCGAAATGACCAGGTAATTTCCGAAGTGAACGCTGTGGTGATGCGGGACTGTTGTGTGACTATCCGAGAAATTGCGGAAGAGGTGGACATCAGCAATTTTTCTGCACATTCCATTATCACCGAAGATTTGGCCATGGAGAGAGTTGCGGCGAAATTCGTGCCGAAGCTGCTGACGGTGGAGAAAAAGGAGCTTCGTGTTTGGATACCAGGCCACGCGGGGGTCTGGGGCAACGAAAGGGCGGACGAACTAGCTCGAGGGCTTACTATCCGAGTTGGGGGGTCACAAGCCCCGGAGGAGCTCTGGACTAGCCTAGGGGCTGGGTACTCTGAAACACTAAGTTTATACAGGGGGCTAAGATATAAATACCCCCCACCACACAAAGAGCTAAGCAAGGAAGAAGCCGCAAAATGGCGGAAGCTACAGACAGGCTCCTTCCCCAACTTATATATACTAAGCAAGATGTTCCCGACACAATACCGCGCCACATGCCCTTGGTGCGAAGCGAGGCCAACACTATACCACATAACATGGGAATGCGACAGAAACATATCGTTCCACAAACACGACACACCAAGTGCGGAGCAATGGGAGAGCCGGCTCACCAGCTGCGAGCTAGAGGCCCAAAGGGCACTCATAGCACACGCAAGCGAGGTGGCCAGACTCAGTGGAGCCCTGGACTAGGGGACCACCCAAGGCTAAGGAGGCAACCTCAAGACTTGAAGAGAAGACTTGAAGAAGACCTCCACCGCCGGCTAAATCTTAGAAATCAATAAAGTTTCTACTCACTCACTCACTCGTGTTGAAGTCTCACAGGAGATGCTGGATTCCACAAAAAGTTACCCTGACTTTACCGACGCCGTAATCACTAGTGAAGAGTCTTGGGTGTACGGTTACGACCCGGAAACCAAATCCCAGTCGTCACAGAGGACGCATTCCACGTCACCAAGACCAAAGAAGGCCCGACAAGTGCGCAGCAATGTCAAAGTGATGCTGACTGCTTTTCTGACTCCCTCTGTGGGGCACACCACGAGTACGCACCCCACAGGGTCAAAGAATGACTAAACAGTACTACAGGGATGTCCTCCATCGCCTACGCGGTGCTGTGCGGCGCAAGAGACCGGAATTGAGGTCAACAAGAAATTGGCGCATCCCTCGCGGCATTGCTCCTGCACATTCCTCGCATTTGATTCAGACTTTTCTGGCGAAAAACCACACTCCTGTAGTTCAACAGGCTCCTTACTCTCCTGATATGTCCCCCTACGACTTCTGGCTGTTTCCTAAAATCAAGAGGTCATTGAAAGGAGCGCGATTTCAGAAAAGAAAGTACATTATGGCTGCAACGACAGCAGAGCTAAATTCCATTCCGAAAAGGGTCTTTTCGGAATACTTCCAACAATGGCAGCACCGCTGGGAGATGCATATGGAGCCCCAAGGAGACTACTTTGAAGGTTATTAGGTTTCTAACGCTCCAGTTATGCCAGTTTTTTTTCTTCGGCCAAAGGTCGGATACTTTTCTAACAGACCTCGTATTGCGCCAATCCATGGGATGCCTGTTCACCACCGGGCGCGTCCGGTCTCTGACCTCGGAGGCCGGAAAAACCTAACGAGTGGGAAGCGACCTGGCAACCCTCCTCGACACCCGGTCCCATAGCCCGTACCAGTCGACTGGCCAGGGTCAGTCGGTTTCCCGGACTCCAGGAACGATTTCGGTGCCTATACTGTATTGCTCACTCCGATATGTTTTTCCGGTTTTCAGACACCGTAGTTTGCTCGATGTGATTCATTCTGAGATTCTCTCCGACGGCTGTCTTGGAGCGCGCCTCCAAGAGCCTGACCCGAGATTTTCCACGGAGGTACACGGTCCTCCACTTCTAGTTTGAACATGGCTCCGGGCAGCCGGTGATCCGCGCAGCGCCTCTCTCGGGCGCCTGGGTAACTATAGCGCGCAGGCGCCGTGGAATCCATAGGCGTGGCTTTCGCCGCGTCGTCTGCTACAGCGCGCCAGCACCGCCGGATTAACCTCGCCTTGCGGTGAAGAGCACTTTCGCACTGAGCGCGCAAAGCGCCGGGGTGATTACTGTTTCTGACACAGCAGCTACGTTCGAATGACATCCGAGTCGAATGACATTCGACAATTGGAATGACATTCGGACTCGACGGACTCCCGCGGTGCTACACGACACTTTCCAAACGCATTCGAAAGCCTCAGCTCGTTTTCAGTGTAGAACGACGACGACGGCGGCGGTCACACTAGTCCGACAACGACACTATATATCACGCTCAACAGCAGCATGTCATTATAGTGAAATATCTAGTTTACTATAATATCATTGTAATGGGACAGATTTGTCAGGCCAACGACACCGACGAATCCGATCGGCGGACGGTCAGCCTTGTCGGCGGCTGAGCGAAAGCACGATGATGAGGCGGCCGTGTGAATATGTTCGCGGTTCTAAATGAGCGATACGAACGGCTACATTTCACATGCGCACACCTGAACACTCACCAGCGATAAGCGCTTGCCAAATTAATTTCAGTCGACGACGGCTCCCTTCCCTTCCGCGACGACTAGGCCTAGCGAGTCCGCCGGGTTGGATCTGTGATTGCGGTGGTTGTGAGGAGCGAATCACAAGCTTTGGCGAATGCAAATGGTCACCGAGTGTAGTTTTGGCAACAGCGACCTGAAATCAACTATTGCTTACACCGCAGGGCACGTATACGAAGAACGGCAAACGCCGATGTGACCCAGACTGCCGAGTCAGGCTTTACGGCCAGCAGCAGTCGTCGCCGTCGCTAGCTTGTGGATAACAAGTTAGGCCGTTCCAGTTAAAGCAAATGGTCGCCAAACATACTTCTGCATGAAGTAGTTTGAAATAAAGTACTGGTCACGTCGGAAGAAGCCGGGACAAGAAGCGAGAAGCGCCGGTCGTGCTCGATGTCAACAACCCGGCTGTCGTGTTTCTCAAGCGTGCGATCGCATCATCGCTTCCGACACATTGTCGCACTGCGTAAACAAGCGCGGGTACAACTGGTAAAAAAGAAAACAGGTTGTTTAATAGAACTAAAACACAGATTACGTTCTATGTCATGAAAAGAGCTCTAGCTGTTCGTACGCAGCAATGTAAACAGTATGAGTACAGTCGTCCTCATCGGCGCACTCCTGTGAAAATTTCATGCTGACGCGGTTAATGTTCGTTGGTGTAATATTATCTTCAAGCATTCCCTCAGACAGAGCACGAGCTATTTCCTAAACAAACAGCAGAAAAAAGTGAGCAGCGGGTATCGAAATGAACAGCCACAGAGCCGAAAGCAGTCGCTCGGCTGTGGGCGGGGTGAAGCGACGGCAGCGGCGACGGCTATTGGTCGGTTCGGGCTCGAAGGCATTCCAAAATCTGGAATGTCTCCGCGTAGCTCCGTCGACTCGAATGTCATCCCAACCGAATGCCGTTCAAAAACGTCGTGTAGCAGCGCACGTTTGGCAGTCGAGTCGAATGACATTCGGTTGGAAGGCATTCGAAACGCCCGTGTAGCTGCGCGTGGTCGAAAGCTGCATCCGCGATGGCTAAGGCTTTTTCTTATCGTTTTCTTCTTGCAATCAACACGTAACAATAAGCTGATACGGAGAAAGACATCGTCCAAGTGGGAGTTCAAGCGGTTTACACTGAGGTCACTGCCATTACTTAGCTGCAATATTTTATCATTTGAAGCTATTCGTGCCCAGCAGCCAGAGTAAGCCGGCGACTCACGGGTGTCTTCATCCGCTCAAATTGTCATTCTGCAATGTTAGTACTAAATGTATGGCGCTACCTTGGAGGGAGACAAATATAAAGCCAGTATGAACACGAGCACTGCACGGTAAGAATCGTGAAAAAGAATGAACGAACGAAAAACATGGCCATGTTTTGCTCATATGCCCAGAAGAGTTTTTGCATATGACCAGCCACCGAAACCGGTGTAGAGACCATTGAAAATCATTTCCAGACGAGTGCATCGGTGTGCGAAATCTTCAGGCGTTATTTTAACAAATTCGTGAGCTTCCCAGCAACTTAGCTCCCTCTGTGTTAAGCTAAAGAACCAAATAAGAAAATTTCGCCTAACCTCACGTGCATTGCCAGTAAACATAATTTAGCACTGGCAAAGTACTGCGGTGCGGTACTTGAGGGGATTAAAGCACCCGTGAGTCGCCGGCTTACTCTGGCTGCTGGGCACGAATAGCTTCAAATGATAAAACATTGCAGCTAGTCATGGTAGTGGCCCTAGACTAAACCGCTTGAACTCCCACTTGGACGATGTCTTTCTCCGTATCAGCTTATTGTTACGTGTTGATTGCAAGAAGAAACGATAAGGAAAAGCCTTAGCCACCTCGGATGCTGCTCTCGACCACGCGCAGGTGCTGTGCTTCTAAGCTGCTGTGTCGGCAAGAGTAATCACTCCGGCGCTTTGCGCGCTCAGTGCGAAAGTGCTCTTCACCGCAAGGCGAGGTTAATCCGGCGGTGCTGGCGCGCTGTAGCAGACGACGCGGCGAAAGCCACGCCTATGGATTCCACGGCGCCCGAGAGAGGCGCCGCGCGGATCGCCGACTGCGTGGAGCAGTGTCGGATACAACTTAAGTCTGCAGTGAAGCTCCGCCCACATTCAGCCTCCGCGCACAGAATTCCTACACGTCAAAAAAGTAGTCCACTGCTTAAACATTTCTTGTTACCTAAACAAGAAGCTTATCCCAATAAAAAAATTACGAGCTCTAGAATTCTTACACACGGATTGTTTGATATAGTCAGACATTAAAAGCCTGACTTCGTTTACTGTTGCGATTAGCCAGCGGAGTAATACAGGACGCCGGGGACCGCGGCCCAGTGTTAGCAACTGCTGTTTTTTTAAGTTGTATCCTAATATAGTGGACGACCGTGTACATCCATGCGTTCACCAACCAACCAACCCCTAGCTTTCTCCTCATCTACAAAGCAGGGAGTATTCAAGGCCCCGCTGACTGGGCTCGTGCCAAGAACTTGGCTTGGGTGAGATGGCCCGGCTTACTCGCCGGTACTCTACAATATGACTTTTGCGTTTTCAGCACCCACTAACTCTCCTTTTCGTGGTGTCCCAGGGCAGGCCTAAGGCCACTTCACCGAGGCCGTCGCTTCAGAGATCCAGCAACCAGGACCCTCGCGACGAACCGACTATTCCTTAGCCGAAAACCACCACGTTGGTAGCTGGAAGGCACGCTCCCAGATGAAGGAGGGAGATCGCGCGGCGTGTATTCAAAAACTTGTAGTTTTCGCCACCTGCCGGGCCAGACTCCATGTGTCCAGCCTGCGCGTAGAACCAGGCCTGCCTCCGCTCAGGCATCGGACTTCATGGGCGTAACTGGCCCTTACAGTTTCATGGGAGGTCGCTGCTGCCTCCCGCGGGAATCGCAACCCCTACGGGTGGATACCGAAAGCAGGGTTACTGCGGGCAGGTAGTGGAAGGATTCGCTCCCACCAGAGGTCCTGACAGGTCGAAATTCAGCGTCGATGCGCTAACGAAGAGCGCATCCCAACACAACGCGTTATTCGCAGCATAGGTCGGCGAACTCTCTGAAGAGTCGACTCACTCGGGCTCACTCAGGCTCCCTTCACATCATGATCGAAGTCGTAAGTGAGTCCGGACTCGCATTCAGATCACGATCTGAGTCGTGAGTGAGTCCAGACTAAAGTACAGTTTACGATCTGACTCATGAGTGAGTACAGACGCACGTTCAGTTCACGACCTGAGTCGTGAGTATGGGCTCAGATTCAGATCATGATGCGAGTCGCGAGTACGGGCTCACATTCAGATCATGATCTGAGTCGTGGTGAGAGTGGGCTCATATTAAGACCGTGATTTGAGTCCTATTCAGTCTGGTAGAGTGGGGGCCTATCAAATACAAAAAATTAGAGATCAGCGCGGGGACCCGCATTGGGATATACGAAAGCATTGACGCCTCCTCGGCACTCTTTGCCTCTCTTTATTATTGTCTTTTGGTTTCTTAATTAATTTAACTACTTAATTAGCGTAATTATATCATGCTGTAATTAAAGATACATTTATTTACTCTGATCATACCTCCTTTTGCCTCAAACAACCATTTTGGTTTTTCAAATTTGGCGCCATTGTTGATTTCCCGTCCACTAACTATATCCCCGTCCAGCCTATTGAACCGTTTAATCGTTTATCCTGATAATTAATTAACTAATTAATCTATGTGCTCGATTAGTTATCCCTCATCATCATCAGCCCGACTACGCCCACTGCAGGGCAAAGGCAGCTCCCATGTCTCTCCAATTAGCCCTCTCCTATACCATCTGCGGCCACCGTATCCCCGCAAACTTCTTAATATCATCCGCCCACCTAACTTTCTGCCGCCCCCTGCTACGTTTGCCTTCTCTTGGAATCCACTCCGTTACCTTTAAAGACCAGCGGTTATCTTGCCTCCGCATTACATGCCCTGCCCAAGCCCATTTCTTTCTCTTGATTTAGACTAGAAAGTCATTAGCTCGCGTTTGTTCCCTCACCCACTCCGCCCGTTTCCAATCACTTAATGTTGCACCTATAATTTTTCTTTCCATAGCTCGCTGCGTTGTCCTTAACTTAAGCTGAACCCACTTTGTTAGCTTCCACGTTTCTGCCCCATATATGTGAGTACCAGTAAGATACAGCTGTTATATATTTTTCTCTTGAGGGAATCACTCATCAAATACATTTCAATAATTTCAAACTTTATTTTTCCTCCTTTGCCTATTTTTCCCCTATGTAGCCGTCCACGGCTGTTTTCCCGTCCACTCACTATATCGACGTTCGCGCTATTTCGACGTTTTTTTTACATTATTGCCTCTAATAAATTAACTAATAATCTTATCGACATAACTTTTTTTGCGCAGCATCCTCACACCGTCCTGTATCGATCACAACCATTCGTTTGATGCTACGTCTTCTGAGAACGCCACAACTGCTGCGGGCACGTTTTGGTGACACGATCCCGCCGAGCGAGCCTAGAAAATGTTTTCGCATTAATATGTCCGTGATGTGAGGTTGAACAATCCCACGATCCCAAATGGTTCACCTAGTCAGCCTGGGTGAGCCACGAGTTGAAATGTGGAAGTAACCTGAATGAGTGAGCGCAAATGAGTTGCGAGTCAAAATGAGTGAGTCCGGGTGAGTTGTGGGTCCAGGTGAGTCGCGAGTTGAAATGAGTTAGTGAACCTAGAACAGTCGTGAGTCTGAGACGTGAGTCGCTATGGGTGGTTGCCCCCGGATGACTGGTAAGTCTGAGCGAGCCCAAGTGATATATGAGCCTAAATGAGTTTGAGTTCAGGAGTTCGACTGAGCTCGGGCCTCTGTGAGTGTGAGTATGAGTGAGCCCGTAGGTTGACCAAACTCGTGCGGGTGAGTCTGAGTGAGCAGTCGTGATTTTGCCGACGTATGATTCACAGATTCAGCCCCACTGAGTGCACAACATCCTAGGAAAGCAACGTCAGGCCGACAACAGGCACTCCCTAAAAAGAGCATCGTAACTAAGCAATATAGCGTGTGACTGAGTTCAGGAAGCTCTCTGAAGGAAGCACGAGTCATTCCTCTTTACAAAGCGGGACGTAGAAGCCAAATTTCAAACTACCGCCCTATTTCCACCGTTTCTTGTACATCGAAAATGTTAGAGAAACATGTGTTAGGTGTTATGAATGCATTTGTGAAGAAGCACAGTATATTGAGCAAACATCAACATGGATTCATATCGGGCGCTGGAACGCAAGGTCTGCTAGAAAAACGGTCGGACTGACTTCATCGCAATTTAGATAGAAATGAAGTGTTATTTCGTTTGTTCTTTCAATAGAGTAAGCCATGAAATATTTACCAGTAAGTTATATTCCTACGGGTTTACAGATCCCTTTCTTTCGTTCCTTCAAAGCCACGTCTGACCTGTTACAAATAGTTTCATTGGGATGTGTTCAAAGCAGTTCCATCGGTCTTGAATGTGCAGTCCCGAAAGGCTTGCTTCCCTTGCTTTCAACCTTTATGTTAATGATGGGTGCGATGTTATCTCCTCTTCTCAACTGTGTCAATAGGCTGACGATACATTGCTTGTTCCAAATGATGTAGATTATTTCACTGCCGTTTCGAAGCTTCAAGATGAGTTTAGTTTAGTTTATGGGGTTTAACGTCCCAAAGCGACTAAGGCTATGAGAGACGACGTAGTGGAGGGCTCCGGAAATTTCGACCACCTGGGGTTCTTTAACGTGCACTGACATCGCACAGTACACGGGCCTCGAATTTCTCCTCCAAAGAAATTCAACCGCCACGGCCGGGATCGAACCCGCGTCCCTCGGGACAGCAGCCGAGCACCATATCCACTGAGCCACCGCGGCGGCCTAAGCTTCAAGATGATGCTATTAGGCTATCCGATTGTTGTGAATACAAAATTAATACAAATTAACCCAGCTAAAACTCCGTTTGTTTTCACAACCCTCACAGAATAGTGCCGTCGGATTGCACAATTTTTCTTCAGGCATCCAATTGTTCGCCTTGTTCTTGTTCTCCTTTTACCTGCGTTCTTTGCGTAAAATATCTCGACATTTATATTAATAGTAACCTGTCTTGGAATACGCACATGGCACGTGTGTGTAAGAGACTTCGCAGCGTCGCATGCCTGCTCTACAATATGAAACAGTTCATGCCTTTCTCAGTTAGAAAGCTAATATATCGCACGCCCTTGGTTACAGCGTTTTAAGATATGGCATCTGCTGATAATTGCTCCGCCACGTGGAAAAATAGAGTAATAGCGTTCTCGAAAACAGTGATAAAGGTGTCCTTTATAAACCCGATAAGCAAAGACTGGAAAGTATGTTTGAAGCCACGTTTTCAAACATTTTTGGGACAGTCCTTATAATATTATAACAGTTAAAGCTAAACCATTGATACACATAGCGCGTTACGTTGTGCCAAGAGTGCGCACTCATTTTGGAGATGCGAAGAGGCCCGTATTACGTCAGAGTATGCCTTCTCTGACTTCCCGCACAGTGCTAAGAAATGCACTGTTATCGGTAAAAAAAATTGTAACCGGAAGAGCTTCTAACTTTCTGCCTATTTTTTTCTTCCTTTCGCGAAGTTTCTACACTATGTATATTTAATCGTTCCAATGTTTATTTTAGTGTGCAAGTTTTAGTGCACCTGCGCATGGCTATATATTCTCTTTTGTTGTATTTCGTTCTCTATTGGGTATATTGTGCACTGGGATTGTCGCTGCTGCCGGGTGACACCCTACAAGCCCACTTGTGGGTTTTTGGTGTGCTCGTACAAGTCTGCAAATATAATATGAATAAAGTTTATTGTTGTTGTTATTACCTCTCTATTCTGGACATTCATGGTCCTTGGTCGCACGCTATGAAGAAGGGTTCAGAATGCCTCAGAAACGTCGGGTAATATCTACATCAAAGAAGGGTTAGCGTTTCTTTACATTTCCGCTGGGGTTCATTCAGGTGGATATGTTTGAACGTTCAAAGGACTACAGTCGCATGCAACTTAAGCCTGCATTGAAGCTCCGCCCACATTCAGGACTGGCGAACAGGATTCCTCCGTGACAAAAAGTAGACCGTCGTAAAATGCCTTCTTGCTACCTAAACAAGAAGCTAATCAGGAGAAGAAATTACGGACTTTAGAATTTTGATGCCTCGCTTGTTTGATACAGCAAAACTTTAAAAGTTGATTCCGTTCACTGTTGTAATTGCGAGCGGATTAATCAAGGAGGTTATATAGTCTTTATATAACCTCCTTGGGAGTAATACAGGACGCCGCGGACAGTGGCCAGTGTTATCAACTGCTGTTATTTATGTTTTATCTTACTATATAGATGAGCAGACACACACTCCTCGCCGGTTCGATGCTCTTCAACGCAATGTTCTTTATGGGGCCAGATAGTTATTAGAAGCAAAATACAAGCCCACTCACCCGTACGTTTGCATAGTCATATAATGCACAACCAAATTTGTTACATACCTATTGGCGAAAGCATTTTTGTCAGTTGTGCACACATAATTAATTTTATCATCACATGCGGTGATTACTAACCAGAGCAAACCTAATTTTACACGCTTTTTAGAGGTAAACAATAAATGCAAAATAATTTCTTTTATTCGTACGAGTATGTTGATCAACACTTGAGCTGAGTCTTTCGGCAAGAAAGTGTAGCAGAACTCATGACAACTTCAGCTCTTTACGTAATGCTAACGCCGATACAAGCTTTTCATCATGACCCCTGCAATAAGCATTCGGGACAACCAGAGAACGGCATACGCAGCAATCAGCGTCTCGCATAGTTCCTATTTGTAGGCCGTGTATGTCTCCATACACGGCTCGTTTGTCTCCTGAAGATACGCCGTTAGCGAACGAAATAGCGCATCCACCAACCGTTGCTATAGAGTAATTAGACACTTTTAGTTGGGCTTACGCAGTGAGCTTGCGCACGCATCGCTTACTGCGTTGCGTACGCTGTAAATGGTGTAAACACGACACTTTTAGCTGGATGTCCCGTAGCGTCCCTCAGGGGCAAACGTAACTAGTGACAAGATGCCAAAGCACATCAACGCTGTGTTGAAGAAATTTTCATCTGTAATTATTGATAACTAGGGCGGATGCATTGCGACCCTTTTTTCGTTCCAAGAAAAACTATGCAAATAGAACAAAATGTAACAAATGACTAAAAGCTAGACAACTGCTTCGCCAGGTGCCGTTCTGGCGAGGTAAACACACCGCCGTTAGTTAGGCCTAAGAGCTTGAAAATCGCCAAATTATATGAAAAAACAGGGGATATTTATCGCTTATACCTCTACGCGTGGGCTAGAGTGTGCGGAATGAAAGCGAACCGCTACCATTTGAGCGAGTTATCGCGTCGAAGAATCTAGCGCTGACATGTATTTATTCCGAAGCGGGCGAACAGGGCGCCGCCATCGTATCAACGCATCCCGCAACGTGCCCGTAGCGCGCGCACGCAACGGCACGATACGTGCGTACGTACGCAAGCGGACCAGCGGTGCGGAACGTTCTGCGCCGTCGCTACCCGCAACGTTCCTGCGTACGCCAGGCATTTTTCTCCCAGGAAATGCCCACGAACGCAGCAGCGTCCACCCGCACAGCCCGCACAGGAGCAGTGCGACACCGGGAACGTGATGGCGGACGATGCGTGGGGGAACCGGTTGGGGCGGCGTTGGCCCCTCGTAGGGATGACGCGCTACAACAGCAAGGAGTAGGGTGTATACGGTGTGCGCGCCCTCTCCGTTTAGAAGATGAACCTTAATCTGCAGAAGATGAGCAGTGTCTGCAGTGCGGAACAACTCACTTCTTCGAGTGAACGATGAGGTTCAGCAGGCTACATGAATTCTAGTTTCCATGGCTAAGACAACCTGCACTGCCAAGGTGACGCCCAAAATATTCCAGTGTGCGCCTAAAAGCTCCTGCTCTCAGCCGCTGGAGTCGCGTCAAAAGCGAGACCACAATCTGGACGATTAGAGTCGCGCTGTTTAGCTTATAATATTCCTCGCCTAGTACTCTGGACTTAGCCAAGTCAGCTGCAAACGCAACGAGTGGCTTCGACAGGGCGCTGAGGCTCATCATGTCACGGCAAACTTGAACGCGGGTTGATTATAAAAGCCAGCCGCACTGATCGGTTTGATACGCTCATGTCCGACCTAAGTACACTAGCCCTGACCAAAATGGCTGCAGAGGGCTGCACAGTTTGCTGCACGCAGTCCTTGAGTGTGCGGCCAGTGATGTGTGGCTTCCAGTGAAGTGATACGGAGTCGCCTGCTTCAAACGCTGGTTGAGACCTTCTACCACGAGCACCAGGGGTGGTATTCTGCCGGTGTCGCCTTTTGCGACATGTCGCATATGGGCGGGGCCTAAAAAAGTGCTTACAGATGCTCGAAGAAACGGAAAAAGCCGCCGGCACTTTCGTCTGCGGTGCATTCATTCACTCCGAGAAGCGACAATTTACCACTGCTGATTCACTAGCAGCAGTAGTTTCGTATCTTTTATAGCAAGAATATTTGCCATCACATGACGTCTAATGTTCAGAAAAACATTTGCAAATTTAATATAAACTCGCTTTACTTCATTTAAGTCTATAAAACACCGCGAAAAAGCTCCAAATCTATTTTTCTTTCGTTCCGGACGGTTGTGCTAGGTTTCGGCTGCGTTTCGGGCAGTTGCAGACGGTAGCAGTGTAGCTGGAGGTCCCATTAGGCTTGCGCGCTCCAGAATCGAGAGCGTATCTAAAAAACTAGGCTGAATTGCAGCTTAAACTTTATCTTCGAAGCAAGGTAAGTCATAGCGAAAAGTAACAACACCAGTAGTTGCCGGTAAACATGCCGACCGGAATCGCAAGGACTGCTGAATTGGCTGAAGCGGGCGGCTCTCGCTTGAAAGGACGTCGCCATGTTTTCACGCCAAGGGCGCAAAAGCCGCAACTGCCATTGCGTTCGTACGCTAACGGTAGCCCGTCGCCCGCGCGAATCGCTTCAGCGCATTCCGTTGTTCGACTAAGCGTAGTAAATTGGGGCGACGTCACGATGACGTAGAAGGAAGGCGGATCCGTGTCGTCATGCCGCCGTCACCGCGGCTCGAGCCAATCAGCGAACTGCGACTGCGACATGTCGCAAAAGGCGACACCGGGAGAATACCACCCCAGTGCATACTGAGCAGGCTTATCTGGGTTAGATGATTTTTTCGGCGGCGGAAATTGGTCAGGACCGATCGGCCTCGCCGCGCCGCTTTCCGCTCCGGTCGGCGTCAAAAGCGGCCGAATCCGCTTCGCTCGCCGGATTTCTGGGCAAGTGTGAACGGGTCTTTAGAGAGCGCTCATAAACAAACAGGGCGGCGCACTGCACGGCCACTTCAGACCATACGCAGCATCGCCGCTGCAATTTTCGGTGCCATTTCCAGCTCTAAATGAAGGCATTCACTTTTAATTCGCATACTCTCGCTCATACATCGAGGTTTAAGTGACAACCAGCCTATATTTTAAAGATAATTCAGCGATTTTCGCCGTCTACATAAACAAAATAGCAACGACAACACTGCAGTTCTTCCGCTTTGCGCCAGCTTTAGCATTTTCCTTTGTTTTCATAGTTGCCTTTCTTGAAAAAAAATTAACATACTGGTAATTCTTTTGTCATATTCATTAATAAAAGCAGAAAAAAAAGTTTCTCCAGCCCAGAGTCACGGCCGCCTCGATCACGCGCGCGCGGCGGGGCTTCGCCGCGCGCTCGATCCAGGTGGCCGTGTCAGAGTCAAAGCATTTTGATTTACTGTGACTAGATGGCGCCACTGTGTTTGCATCCAAACATACAAAGAACCGACGCTGCGCACGGCAAGCAGAAGGTGTCGCAGCTGCGTTTTTTTACAGCCTTCGCAAGCTTGCTGCGTTTTGTGTAGTAAAATTGTCTACTGGCCAGGGTATTGAGCCGGTCCTTAGCAGAAAAGTAGTGTGCACGGCTACATATACAGAGAAAAATATGATTAAGTGCATGCAGCATCTTACTTCAAAGGAATGCTTGCAATGCATGCGTATTTTTGCTTGTAATAAATGCTGGGGCATCTGCCATCATCATCACTTGTTTTCGCCTTACGATAACTAGTTAGGGAAAGGCGGCATGCTTAAACGTCTTGTGGCGTGCGCAGCGCTAACCGGAAAGTCCGGCGTCCGGTAACACGGTAAATGGCAACGTAAACACGGTAACGATACAACGACATAGCTACGCAAAAGTTACGGCGGGCGCAAAGAGGGCAACTGCATAATTTTTACAAATCGACGAGCTTAAAGGGCCGGAATGGAAGGGCCGGAACTTGCAGGTAAAGCATGCGAAGTTCTTTCGCGCTGGCATTCGAAATGGTGCCGCAATTGCTGATTAAAACGCGGCAGCCTTCAAGCTTCGCCGTAGCGCACAGCGCCAAGGGAGGGGGGGGGGGGGGGGGGGCGCAACATTGCTAAAGCATGAACGCTTGCTTTCAAGGCAAAAAAAAAAAAAGCGAATGCCACCGAAGGTAAAGGCGCCGATCCTTATAGTTGACGGCAGCGGAAATTTGAAATCTTACCTTCCATGACGCCACACTGACTTCTCCCTGCTCCCCGATGCTACGAGGAGAAGCCTAAAATTGAATCGTCGATTAAGTCACTATTATAAATGCTAGCATAGAAAGACTGGCACGCTTTACCTATAGGCTGTATACAGCCTATATGATTTGAATAAGGGAATAACGCACAATTCTCAAAAAGTGCGGCTGTTTAAGTTCTATGAATGTGAAAGCATAGTGAAGGCCTTTACCATACAGGCATTTGGCCTAAAGGCCATACTATGAGCACCTTTGACGTAAAGGCATTTGTTATAAAAGCATTTGACATAAAGGCTTTCAACCTAAAGGCATTTACCACTAAGGTATTCACCCTAAAGGTCATTGACCTAACGGCATTTACCATAAAGGCATTCAACCTAAAAGCCTTTATCATTGCCATTGTCATTAATGACCCTCATCATTATTTAGTAACCTCCTTTATTATTCCTAAACTTCCACTATCTCTCTCGACACCAGTAGACAACTGTCGGCGCTCGCTGCTCGGGGTTATAGCCCTGTGGACTGTGGGTCGTGCCGACGCCACGAGTTTAGCGCGTGTTTACGTGTTCTTCGCTTCCGTCATTGATGCGCTCCATCACCTAAGGTGTGTGGGTGTGTGCTGTGTGTGCATCACTACTCACATTTTCCCTCTACCAGACAGTACCTGCGGTCTATGACACGCATTGTTACTCGTTAAGGTGACATCTGAGGGTAGAAGACAAGGTAGAGTGCGGGATGGAAACCGGTACTGATAAGCAGATTTATGCGCTGGTGTGTCGTTTGTCGCCCTCTTTAATGTGCGATACCATCTATGATAGTTTTATGTGTCAGGTTTTAGATTTAGTTGATTTGAATCGATGGTGCAGTGATGTGCAAGCGGCAACCGGATCGGCAGCTGTAGACTGAAGGCTGTCCAGGCGAAGCGCGTGTTTTCGATCACCAGTACGTCTTCGGCATCCATGCGCTGAGCTGGCTATTGTCCCCCTTAAACACATCTCGTGTACGGGAATGTAAGCACGACCGCTACCAATTTAAGTTGCAATTTCCGCACGTATGTCAAGGGATCGGCGGGGTAAAGGCCTGACCGTATAGTGCCTTTCTGCTGTTGGCATCTGCCTGAATCACAGCAAAATATACACGATTTTATTACATTCGACGACAATTGACCAAACGGCTGCGCGACGTTGTAACACGCGCCGAGAGCCTCCGAATGAAATAAACGCGACTTCGGGCCGCAGAATTCGTGAAAGCTGGCTTCTCTGCTAATATTTATTCTAGCTTAGATAAATTAAGCGAAAATACATTTTTATGTGCCAGATAGCATAAACCATCACAAAATTTATTTTCTTTTTAGCCCAGCGACTCAGTTTGAGCTAACAGTGCTAATTTGTTGATGTGACTGGCGCCCCACCACGTAGGCGACAACGAAGCCTTGTTTGTGAGGGTGCTTTGCAGCCCGCAAGGATTGAAAGGGCATTGGAATTGGAATCACAGGGTAGCCATACTCCTAATGCTTGATACTGACCAAAAAAGTTTCCTTTGCGATGGAGCACCAAGACAGCAGCGATATAAGCACGAGCGCGTACTAAGCGCCGGCGCATATAACGTGAATGTCAAATGAAATGTCGCGGTAAGCGCATCAATTTTATCCCTTTGATAACTCAAAGACTTCCTGCAACACGACCACGGTGTGGAAGTATGCTTGACAATGTTTTTTTTTTTTTTTTTGCGCCCAAAGGGCAGTAAATCGCACGCGGCCGCGGAGCTGCCGCAGCCCCGCAGTCCAAGAAACGCCCACACCGCAGCGAGCCAGTCGGCGGAAAATGGCCGCGCCGGAGAGCGGCTCTGGATTCTGGTCTTATCTTGCACACGCAATGCCGTCTATGATCTGCCTCACATCGTTGTCAAGTTGGAATGTGGGATCACGCAATTGTGCATTCGCATGCAGGTCAGCGGCAGTTGTTTTCTTTCTATAGCGTGCTTTAATTTCTGGGCTTCAGAGCGCATGAGGGAAAAAATATTTTTTTCAGATTGAGTCAACCTCGCTGAGGCGACTTGTCCAAAGCTTCGAGGAGCAACGAACCTGCAAAACGCTCGTCTTGTCGCAACGGTGCGCTGGCTATTAACCGATTAACACGATCTTCTTCCGCATTCCTGAGATAATCGTAGGCATGCCAGTGCGAGCGCTCCAAGACTCTCAGTGCGAATCGGCGCCAGCTGTGGCTGGCTCGCATTCAGCGCGGTGGTTTGGACCCTGACAACCCCAATTTACTTGCGTGCGGAGCGCACTTTGTGACAGGTAAAAGAGTTGTGCCGTGAACTAAATGTTTGCGGAAAGGTGGGAAGCAAGGTCTACGCACTGAGGTGAATCTTGCTGTTTTGATCGAAGCCATCCGATTTGTTTGACAACACAATCCCAGACTGGGTCCCGTGTCGCTGCATCTGGGCTACAGCACTAGGCAAGCCGGTTCGGATCGGCACGACTGCAGCGAGCAACGACGGCAGATAAAGCGGCGTGCCGAGCTTTTCATAGGCGCATCGCAGACATGCTATTCACCCACCTGACGGAGAAATCCTTGCGTACCTCCATTGATTACAAGGCTTTCATTTCTTCCAACGTCACAAAGCTGGAAGAGTACGCCATATCCCCATGGGTCACTTCGGGGAACACAAACGTGTCGACTCCCGGTCGCAGTGGGCGTACGGATCCATATCGTCGCAAATTTTCACTTTGTGTGCGTAGCGTACGCGCGCCGATCGAATAAGTTCAGAGTAGTAGCCTGCACTGATTGGTTCATTTCCTCTCTGGAGTAGGCATCGCGCCCGAAAGGATAAGAAAATAATCCAAATCATCCCAGGAGCGGTCAGGCATCAAGGGAGAACGGGCGGGGACGACCGAGTGGTTCGGCAGCTTAGCCACCAACGCTTGATGGGGGCGTAAGTGGCTTCACGTGCAAGCTATGTATAAAGACATTTTCTTTAAATGGCTTCCTGGATCGTATATATTCCGACTGCACTGAAAAGTGCGACAAGCCTGCGGTGTCTTTAGAGATGGGCATTCACTCTGAACTGAGTATTCCGCTTCTGATCGAATGTGTGCGCGCGGAAGCTTGGTGGACTCATCGCACTCCCGCCCTCAGTGCATACGCCCTGGGAATTGTACTTACTCTTCGGAATTCGCTTCTCTATTTCACACCAATCATAACTGCGGCTGGATCGATCGCGGCCGATACATATTGCTAGCGGTACCAATGCGTTGCTTCATACGTCGTTGGGCAAATCTGCGCTCGTAGGATTGAATACCTTCGGATAAAAACAGTTACTGGGAAAAGTTGCGGGTAAATTTGACAAGGTAAGTTGTTGGGCGAGTTGGTTCCGATATCCCATGACTACAGCGCGACCAACGAGACAAGAAGGAGGAACAGGCAGGGACACAACACAGCGCTGTGTTGTGTCCCTGTCTGTTCCTTCTTCTTGTAGCCGCCGCGGTGGCTCAGTGGCTATGGTGCTCGGCTGCTGTCCCAAAAGACGTGGGTTCGATCCCGGCCGCGGCGGCTGGAATTTCTTTGGAGGAGAAATTCTAGAGGCCCGTGTACTGTGCGATGTCAGTGCACGTTAAAGAACCCCAGGTGGTCGAAATTTCCGGAGCCCTTCACTACGGCGTCTCTCATAGCCTCAGTCGCTTTGGGACGTTAAACCCCATAAACCAAACCAAACCAAACCAAACCTTCTTCTTGTCCCATTGGTTGCGCTGCTGTCATGGAATTGCATGCAAACACGCCAGGCATGTTTATTGTTGCTCCGCCGTGTTGCGTTGGCGAGTTTATCCCGCAAAAATTGCGTCCAGATTAGACTCTGTGTTAAGTACAAGCCAGCGTTCGTCGACCGGCCATGTGATACTTGCTATTCGTCTTTTTGTCGGCACATAAGCTTTCGTGCGGATGCGTCGCCGTCCAACTTTCACCTGAGTAAAGATAGATTTTGTGGGGATACACATGAATCCCCTGCCCCATTGTAACGGCCGCGCGTAATTATCACGCGATGCTATGCGCGCGCCGTTCGGGAGGTTTTGCGAGGGAGGGCACTCTCGCCACTCCGCTTCCTTTCGCTCCCCGCCGCGACGCCGCCGCGGAGGCTTTCCCTCTTTCCTCTCTTACAACGGAGAGACCTCCTCTCCAGAGCCCGGGAGGAGACGCGTTTCTCCCGAGGCTCGCTTGTCTTCTGGCGGGAGCCGTGCACACGCATGGATCAGAGATCTGCCACGGAGACCGCTGCCCTTATCGCCCGGCCACCGCGTGTGACTTGAACGCCGCGGGCCGTGAGCGAGGAGCCACGCGAGGTGAGCGGAACCTTCTTCCCCCACATTTTTGCGTGCGTTCTTTCCTTTCTGTTATTCACCCCCGTACGCGAGCCGAACCCTCTCCCTCGTTACGGCGGTTGTATTGTTGCTGCTGCACTGTATTGCTCGGGAGCAATAAACGCTCCTCCGAGTAGCATACTCGTGTTTGTCCCCTCTGGCCCGAACCCGCCGTGGTTGCGACTTGCCGTACCGCGGGTTGGGGGTCACAGCTCTGACTGCTAGGGCTGGCACGCTGGTGCTAGAGAGCGACAACTGCTTCTAGCCCTTTGAGCGTTATCACAAGAAAAACCCCCATAATTTCGAGCTACAATTTTTTCCTTAAAAACATAAATAGCTCAAACATAATTGAAACAGTTACACCCATTTCGTTCGTACCCAAGGTTAAGAGTTTGGCGTTGCGTTTATGTCCGTCCATTTTCCACCGACGATGTTCCGAGCAGAGGCGAGATGACAAAGAAGGCGAGAAGTTTTTCCTGTTAATGTTTTCAACCCAAAGCCGTCGCTGCTCTTTGTCCGCAGGAAATATATGCAGCTGAAAAAGCCTGCACCCACAGTGCCGGCGCCGCTGGCCATGAGCTTCGCATGTTTTTACGAGTATTTCCAACTTTTTTCGTTGTCCGTAGTTGTTGCATACGAAGACGACGCAATGGTTCCCAGTGCATCTCGAGTTCGTTGTCATAGCGCTAAATCCACGAAAGAGCAAAAACGTGACAAAAATGCGCCAAGCGCCAAGCTAGCACACTGAGAACATAGCGCGGGCACCAGCGATCGCACAGGCCAGAGAGGGGGAAAGCTGTCGGCGCGCAGCCGACGAACTGGGTGCGAGGCTAAGGGCCCTTTCACACTTGCGAGTCGCAAAGGGCATGCGACCAGCAGTCGCTTGCGAACTAGGTTGCAGCTCGACAGCACCGTTGTTCACACTTGCAAGAGAAACTGCGGGTCGCCTTCTGGTTCGATTGAACATTTGAAATGAAAACTTGCGGGAATGAAGTCGTTCGCGCGCTTTCGAGAGTTTCGTTTGCTTTGGCCGCGTCTCTTGCGCTTGAGTTCTATCTTCCAAAGCGTTCTGGTCCCTCGCTATTAGCAGTGCACTACGATAACCTGAGCGAAGAGGAGGATGTCGGAGCTATGAGCACCGCGGCCGTACAAGCGGCCTGCGAGCCTGGATGCCGGCCGCTAACGTCAGAAAAATACGCTATGTTGTTTGTTCGCGTCCATACAATGCCCTGAGAAATAGGAATGTCAAAAATTAATCATTTTTGAGGCTCGTTGGCCAATACCGAGTTGCTGGAAACAAGCAAATTTCTGAGTGCTGCTTTGCTGCTGCTGCCGAATGCGGCTCGATCGCCTGGCTTCTGTTTGCTCCGCTGTCGAAGGCGTCGCGTAAATCCAGAATATCTTTATATCTTCATTTTATTATGAGACGGGGTTCATATTAAAGCGGTGACGAGAGTAGCAACTTTGTTACAGCGCTGGCCAGTTCCGAAGCGCCCTCAGCAGCGGCATCGATGGGCAACCGGCTAGCCTTAGCGAAAACTATAGGACAGCCAGGGAGCAGCGCAGTTCGTCGGCCGGTGCGCCCGCGAGCGGCGTCGTTGCCGAAAGCTCGGCTCGCTCACTGATTGGTTCAGTGATTTTCAACTCGCAGTCGCAAGGCTGGAAAATCGAGCAGCGAGAGACCGGCCTACGAATGTCGCTTTTCGACCATTGCGACCGTTTGCAACTGCCGCTTTTCGACCAAAACGGTCGCTCGACCTCTCCGACTCGCACCTAATTTTGGTGGCATTTTTTCTTCTCTGCAATGACGCGGAACACACTACTATGCATGAGTCCCCATGTGATATTTACCTACGACAGCTAAATAACTGATAATCGTATTTTTTTGTAATGCAGTTTCGGTTGCGGTTTCAACAGCCGAACGATGGCTGTGACGTTACGTCGATATAATAGTTGCTTCATCATTCTAATTCCCTACAGTGCTGAACCCAACTTTCATCAAGAGCCGGAATGGCAATGAATGTGGAAGCAGCGGTTATTGTAGTTTTTTCATGCCTTACGTTACCTGCAATCTCACTATGACGTTGCACTCCTCAATCGGCTGCGGAAACCGAAACCGAAACAACATGACAAAGACATTTGATTATGCTCGAAAATTATTTAGCGATCGTAGGAGAATACCAGGTGGTAATCCATGTATAATAATGCCTTGCGATTCATCACAAACCCGAAAACGCGCCCCGAAAGTTAGGTGTCTATACTTCTTTAATACGGGAAATGTGAAGCAACCAACGAAATAAACAAAAAAGAAAGCCGAACGCTGACCGTTTTGCTGCATGTAACCGTGGTCAGCTAAAGGGGGAGGGGGGGGGGGGAGCGCAGACGGACATGTTCAAAAATTCTTTAGAGGGTGTTGACATGATGCAGCGTGAGGGAGAAGGAGAGACGGAGGGGCGAGCGGAGCGGCATCCATCCAAAGTTGGTGTTACTTAACGACGAAGTTTCAGGGGTTTGAACGCCTGATGCTGCCTTCTTTCCTAGAACGCGTCAAAGGAACGTATTGTGACGTTGCAGCAGTTGCGCAGCAGCAGCGCTCGAAAGTAGGGCGCTCACTACTCTTTTACGGTTTGCTAATGGACAGAAGTTTATTTTGAGACGTGTTTTACATGGTGATGGTGGTTTACAGGGACTTTTATAATAGGGTGACGCTATAGGTTAGGACCACAGGGGAAGAACGGGGCGCCATTGCGCAGGCACAGGACAATAACGCCCCTCCGTCCGGTTATATGGAAGTGTCGAAAGCTGAATTGGCCGCGGCGGGGCTTCCGTAGAACGCCCTATTTACATTTGACCATCCATCTGAACTGAGCTGCGTTGAAAGGTCGACGAAGGCTGGCGCTACTTTGGAGCTCTACTCAACTGCTGTGAAGTTCACTGGTTGCCAGCAGAAGCTGGCGCTGCTGAAGTGTGTGAAAAGCACGTGGAGTTATACGAAGACTGCCGCCTCAGGCACTTCTGTAGATTTTTAACGGTTAGCGTCTTCATCATCATCATCAGCCTAACTACGCCCACTGCAGGGCAAAGGCCTCTCCCATGTCTCTGCAATTAACGGTTAGCGTGTAGAAATAAATCAGAACATCCGCCACTCGTGATTCACCCTAGGCCTCGACTGCGGAATAAAATTTTTAGATTAGGTGCACTCATAAGAGGGTTGGACGCAACCTTGTGCCCTGATTGAATTAATAAAATGGATACACGTCAGTAAAGTATAATAAACGTTTTTGCAGCCCATGTGAGAGTCTCCCCATACCCCCCTCCGCCACTCGTGTTCGGTGCATTTCTAGCGATCGGCGCCGAACAGGGCACTTATATGGTGGCAGTGAACAAACTCCAGCGCCTAGCCGAAGAAGTTTCCGAACGGGGTGAAGAAGGCTTCCCCCGTTGGGGGAAATCACACTGCCTAAAACCCACTGAAGTTTGCCGCGTGTGTTGTCAGGCCGACGGTGTGCATTGGGAGCATTCAGAGTGTGTTTTTTTTCTTTGCCTTTTTAGCTGTCAAGAGGGGAGGGTTTGAGTGGTTTGCTGCCTCGACCGGCGACACTGTTCGGAACGTCAAGCCGGCGTCTCGGGACGACCGGAACAGATGATTCCTCGAAAGCGGGGAAGGCGGCCGTTCCGACTCCCCTCGTTTGTCCCTAGACGGATGCATTAGAAAGCTTCTCGAGACCTTCACGCTCGCGCGACCTGTATATATTTTAATATGTTATATGTAAATAGTTTTATTACCAGCGTACAGTCGGGGACAAAAGTCTCCGGACCACGTGCTCCATTAACGAAGCCGATAGCTCTGCTATTAGCCGGCGGCTGGAGACCACACTTGTGGAGGTAAAAGTTAAATTTTTGTTCTTTCATCTCCCTAAGTGCAGTCTCCAGCCGCTGTCTGATAGTAGAGCTATAAGCTTCATTTGAGGAACACGTCCTCCGGAGACTTTTGTCCACGACTGTACCTGTCCCCTTTTCCTTTCTAACTATCCCCTCACCTCTTTAATTTCACTTCTACACACTGCCTGTTATCCTTTAATTCTGCTGCCCCAGCTCAGATGCTTCCAGCAGCGATAGCAGATGCCGGGGATAGCAACAATTTTTTCCCTTCCATTTACCATGTATAATTAAAACCACTTGCTACTACTACTCCGTTCAGCTCCTTCACGTGCTTGTCCACCGTGGTGGCTCAATGGTTATGGCGCTTGGCTGCTGACTCGAAAGACGCACGTTCGATACCGGCCGCGGAGGTCGAATTTCGATGGAGGCGACAATCGAGAAGCCCGTGTACTGTGCGATGTCAGTGCACGTTAAAGAACCCCAGGTGGTCGAAAATGTCCGGAACCCTTCACTACAGCGTCCCTCATAGCCTCAGTCGCTTCGGGACGTTAAAACCCAAAAAACAACCAATTTTCCTGGCAGTTCGGCATCAGGTTGACCTGTACCCTGCAGCGCTAATGGAAGGCATAACGGCTCATCGTGTTGAAATTCTATAAATCCAAGGTACGTATTGTTTAGAACTCCAAGTAGTTCAAAAGTAAGTGAAGCTTAGGTGAGTTCGCAGCATTCACTTTCTTTAAGTGACTGTGAACTCACCAGCGCCGGTGCTTTGCGCGTGCCTCACGCGAAAAAAATGTTCTTCCTTACGAACAGGTTGGTGTCGTTGCGCAAAAGACTCTGCAAGCTTAACCGTGTTTGTTCATGCCCTCTCTGCGGGGTACTGAGATGGCCGCTTTTCTGCCGTTTTGATGCATGCCCGTTTCGTGATGCTGCTTCGAGGTGTGACATGTGAGCGCCTACGGCGGCTCGCTCGGTCGTTCTAATCGACAGCGATACCCAACGCAGGCGTCCTAAAGGGGTGCCTCGAGGAAGCAAGCGTCCCGGTCAACAAAAAGCCGCTGCTGCCTCCGCGCAAATTATTACGCGAAAGCATTTCTAGGCAATGTCGGCGCGGTCGTATCCGCAAATCGTGTCACCAAAACATGTCCGCAGCAATTGTGACATTCTCAGAAGAGGTAGCATCAAACGAGTGGTTGTAATCGATATAGGATGATGTGAAAATGATGCCCCCCCCCCGAATTATGTCGAAGGGATCATTAGTTAATTAATCGGCGCCAATAATCTAAAAAAAAACGTTTAAATAGCGCGGATGTCGATATAGTGAGTGGACGGGAAAAGAACCGTGGATGGCAAAATAGTGGAAAAATAGGCAAAAGAGCGAAATAAAAGTTCGAAATTAGTCGAAAAGTGTTTGATGAATGAAAAGTAATCAATTAAAAAAGTTTGACGGAGAGTACTTAGGGAATTAATTATAAGTTAAAGTCCATGGATGGTTGAATAGGCTGGATGGTTATATAGTAACTGGGCGGGAACAAATCGTGGCGCTAAATTTCAAAACTCAAAATGGGTGATAGAGATGAAAAGTGGGTATAATCAGAATAAATCGATAAATAATCTATAACTAAGTAATTAGTTAATGATTGGTGAACGAAAACAATTAACAATATGTAATTAAGGAGTCGATAGATGACCAATTGGGTAATCCATGATCGATTAATGAATCGATGATTGATCAATCGATCAACCGATAACCAATTTATTGGGCGACGAGTGCCGAGGAGGCGTCTATGCTTTCGCATTCCTCCAGTGCGGGTTGCCGCAGTGACCTCTAACGTTTTTGGTCTCCACATCCCGATTCAGCGTGCCCTGCGAACTTCCGTTTACAAATAAAAAAGTAAAAAAATAGACACAACATTTTTTTATCTACATTTTATTTGTACAACAACTTTTGCGTGTTTTTTTTGAAAATTAAATGGTGAACGATATAGATGTTATACCATAACTCTTGCCTTTAATGTTAACGGCTACGTGAGCAATATTCATTTCGATGCCAGGGGAAAACAAGTCGTCGGATGAGATATCCCGCCACGGTGGGTCCAAGAAGGTCAATGCACCTGTCCGGGCATTTCACGAGTGCGGTTGGCGGCCCTCATACTCAGTTCGGGGAAGGGGCTTTGTTCCGCCCTTGGTCCCCTCCGACAAGGCGGCTGGGCGGCGCGTCTTGTGAAGCCAACCGAAGGGATGATCCCCACGCTGGCGTCGCTGCGTCTCATGGTGGGATAGGTGGTAGCGGTTTATTTTAAAGAAAAAATAAAAAAGGCGAAGGAAAAGAATGTTGCCGGCCGCGTCAGTTGCCATCTAGTATCGTAAGCACGCGAGCTGCAGCCGGCGGAGGTGAAAGGGAAAAGATGGCGAGAAGTATAGAGGGGAGTGATAGCAAGAAAGGACAGGGCAGAGCTTTGTATGCTATTTATAAAATACAAAAAGTAATCAAGTTCGCGCCGCTCGCGCGCAAATGTCCGGGCTCTGTCCGAAAGCAAGAGCGCGCGAGCGGCCACTGTGCACAATCATTTACAGAAAACGACAAATTGTACGTAGCGTCCTGTCTCGAACTAATCGCGCGCGTGGCACACTGCACAAGCTGCCGGGGTGGGGCGCCCGGCCTCGTTACAGTGCTCTAGAACCTTGGGTTCTAGAGCACTGTAGCCTCGTACCGTCCGAGATAGCACCAACGGAGCCTGCATGCCACGCGTGCACTAGCTGGAAAAGAGCAAGCGGGAAGTCAAGCCCGCCTACTCGCCCACGGTGGGATAAAGACATGAATGAGTGGCTCCTCGTCGCCCCGACGAGGTTGCTGGCCACCGCAACCGCAGGTGAATGGCACCGCCGTCGTCACCGCGCCGGCGCCAAGGCAAGACAACAGCGGGGCATGGCAGGGCCCCGATGCCTCGACAATAACTACGAATTTTATAATTGTGTGGAATAAAACTGCCGCTAACACGTTGAACGTACAAGGTAGGGGACTACTTGACACATCACAGACGAAAAAGCTTTGGTGTTTTACGTCAAAAATCACATCTCGCCCTGTGAGAGCCCGAAAACGGACGTTCGGGAAGATATGCAAAGGCTTTTGGGGGAGGGGCGACCCCCCCCCTCCCCCCCCCCCCCCCCCCCCCCCCCGTTAGGACCGCCACTGCCGAGAGGCTTGGGAGACTGCCCTCCTCAACTGCTCTACACTGGAGTCCCAAAGTGCTCTATAGTAAAGCGGGCGCGAGACGGGGCCTCGTCGTGTGGTGTCCCGGACTAAAGATAGCGACTATGCAGCGAGGTCTTCTGACCCCCAAACTCTCTTTGAGTATTAAAAAGTTTTTCACCACCACCACCACACCAAACCAGCATTGGACCCAGTGGGTTTGAGCTGGAAACCCCAGATCAGTAACGAGATTTGCCCCGAGGACGACTATAGTGCGCGAGGATGGTCGATGTATTGTACCGCAGAGATCGCAAAGCCGTGAGAAAAGAGTCGACGGAGTCGTCGGTGGCTACCAAATGTGTACCAAAGTGTCGTCGCACCCAGGAAACGCCGCTGACAGGGGTCTTGCCGCGGTAAACGTGCGCGAACCGTCGCAGTAACGAGGTATCTGAAAATTTTCTGACCCCTCAATTTCTTATATTTCTTCGTTATTCCAAAATTTTTCATACTTGGCGCTAAGAACAATGCTTCACGAACTTTTCTGATCTGTATCTGAACAAAATAAAATGAATGACAGCATCCCAAATTTTATGCTGCTAGTACGCAAAGTTATCGATCAAGTGATATAAAGTTGATCGGGATATATTTAACTGAGAAAGAAATAACGCTGTGAAACGGTAAGAAAACACAGAACAAATAGTTAAGATGGTGAAAAAATATTTCGACTTTTTTATATTTGCTTGGGGGATTGTACTTAACTCTCTGTGAATTAAAGATGTTTTGCATAAATACTGACAGGGTGCACTTTTATCTCTAAGGTTCTTTACAAAAAGCGATTTGCTAAATAAATAAACTAACAACTAAGAATCACTGAATAATAGGGGAAGGACTTGAGAACAAGGCGTAAACGTTTGGTTACAGGCATGTCAGCTGTGAGCCCTTCCCTCACCTCCCCCCTCCCCCCAACCCCTCCCCGGTATGTCCAAAGAACCCGCCTCCCCCAAGAGTGGGCATCTGTATAGGCCTGTCTCTGCCATATCACCGCATCAGGAAGTGCCCTCATCTTCCTGCTTGTTGCTTCTCAGTGGAGGCATGATGACTATTGTCGGTGACGGGCAGTTTGAAGCCGCGAGAGCTGTTGGAAGCGGGCCGTGCCAATGGCTCCGGCGCCACCGTAGACGCGAGCATAGGAGTAAAGCCGGTAACCCGAGCCCTGAACGACTCTGCACTTAGTTGCGAACGCACTGTTTCAGGTCCGTTGTTTACGGGTTTGAAACCTGCGGTGGCTCACCGCCCCCAGGATGTGTCGACACTGTTTGTGCTCCGGAGAGCGTACCTCTAGAGGTAGTGACGGCCTGCCGCGGAACGTGATGGAAAACGCGCACCTGTTTTCGTTCGAGGCGCGGCCTCCCAGAGCATACACTTTTGCTTTTGAGTATGTTGTGCTTTCAGATAGAAACAGCAGCTTAAGTAATAAACGCGACAGGTTCCAGGCTTCCCAAAGCCGAAAGAGACGAGCCTAGGCGATGCTACTGCATCTCTGAACCCTGAACGCCGCAATCGCTACCGTCCCAACAAACACAAAACCTCCTCAGAAACTCCAAAAAAGGATGGAATGTCCCAGTCCCAGTACAACGTTTATCAAACGTTTCCAGACCATAGAGGCACGACATAGAAACACAAGCAAAAAGGCAGTGCTCCCACTAAAGGTCTAGAAACGTTTTTTCTGGAGTGTTAAGCAGCAACAAAAGCGAGTTAATGCATTTTCGTCCCAGAAATGTAACTGGGCATAACGTTTTGGGACCAATGATTTTCAACAAGAAATAAAAATCGACTGCTCGCGCTCTCTTTTCTCTCTCCTTCGCGCCACAAGCTGCGGGGAGAGAAGGTTTTGCTCTTGCACTCGTCGTTTTGAGAGATGAAACGGCAGTTTCATTCGAACAGCCGAAGGAAGCGGTTAACCCCGCATCTCTCTCGGTGCATGCGTTTCTCGCACGTGGGCCGTCGGCTTCATGCTGCAGGCAGGCGGCGGCGGTCTGCATTTTCATCGCGCCGCCGGCAGCGGCGGTCATCATCTTTCCCGTCTTGTAGCGTTTTCCCAGCTTGCGCCCAACTTCAAAATTGTGTGGTGGTCCCTCCGGGCGTCTCCGACTATCGGCACTCCTCGCTGCGCCGCTGTCTAGCAGAAGTGCGGTAATGGCCTCCCGTCGCTCGCCCGGCTTCCTCGCTGGACGGACGCCATTTTGCGCACGCTTATTCGCGCTGCCCGAGACGTTCGAGCACAAGCCCCAGCGCGCGGCAGTTCTTGCTCTCGTCACTGCGCCAACTGGGCTGTCGTGGACTTCGTAGCTACGGATTCACGGAAGTTTTCCCGCGCACCTCGGCGTGCCCACACCATTCCTTTTGGAACTGATGCCGCGGCTGCGCATCGCAAGTCCTTTGCGCAGCTCCACGGCCCTACTGATGCCGCTGTTCGAGGCGGCGTTCGTGGCAATAGGTGACTCCTCGCACGCACCCTGCATTCCTCAGCGCCTCCGACGACTGCAGCACGTTGGTGGTGGCAGCGTGGCCGTCTACTACGGTCTGAGGCGGGAAGGACCTTCCGAGACCCGCCACTCTCTTTCTGCGAGTGCCCATGCATGGATTAGCCTGCTCTACCAACTTCGCCACCGCGCAGCCATCCTGCCGCAGCGGTATAGTTTGTGCAGTGATCGCATGGTTATATTGACTCTCTCCCACTGGATTAATCGTGCCTTGATCTCGACTCCCACGCTGGACTGTGCCGCATGCGCGGTCTGCCGCACCATGGATGCAGCGCGTCACCGCACGTACCTGAGCACGTTCACCTTCCCGCCTGGCTCCAAGCAGTCTTATCTCCGCACTAAGTCACAAGAAAATAAAACTCCCAGGATCGTTACGAGGGTGTAACGCGTAGTTTGAGCGCTCGCTGTGCTGTGAGAAGGCGCAGGACAGAAGCCTGCGTTTAATTTATGGTTTCAGCTGTTGCAGCCTTGTATTTCATCCCTGGGTTTCCGTAGGCAACGTCGTCAAGGTATGTTGGTTTATTTTAATTATTTATTTAATTTATTTATTTAAGCATACTGCAGGCTCTTCTCGCATTTTTTTTATTTTCGCCTAGTAGAACTAATATTTTTTTTCTGTTTTGATAACACGTCGCTGAAGCTTGCTCCGAGTCTCTAAGCGTGAGGGGGGTTTCAACTTGAAGAAAATCCGTGACCTGAAACTGCGTGTCTGCAGCGTACGCCCATCTCGTCTTTTCTTTTGTCACCGAAGTTGCTCTTTACATACGTTTGCTTTTGCATGTGCATATCTGCTTTTGAAGCCCTTAGAATGCTCGTTTAAGGTGCATCAACTTTCAGCCTGTATTCTGTTTTACTTGCTTCATATTGCAGATTTCCCAGGGCTGGAGAAAAAAGTGGCCATCATATGCATGGCGCCGTAGTGTTATGTACACTGTGTATTAAATGGTGCATACGTTTGCGTCTGCTGTTTGTATTCATTCAGATTTGCGCCGTTGAACGTAAGTTTTTCGGCACGGACTTTCAATTCGGTCTGTATTGTTTTTCTTTGACTGAAACATGAATGCATTTTGATTGTGGTGGTGTATGGTGCGGTCGCCGGCATGGACGACAGGATGCAATTCGTGCTAATAGCACACCTAGTAAACTGAAATTACTTCTGTATGGCGCTGTTATTTGCTCTTATATGAGCCAAATCGGGTGACTTTTTGAGTTCATATTTCCTTTGTGTGCAAAATGCTAGGACATTTCACGTAAATGGATAAGTGCAGAACGGCCGAGCCAGCACGCATTCAGACGAGTGGAAAGGTGGACTACACCACCTGTAACGTAAGTATGCACCTGAAATTTGGCACATATGTGCGCTTGGATGCCTGCAGGCTGCATGAAAAAGGAGGAATAATTTTATTGAACCAGAGCCGAGAAATCGAGCATTAACCTTTTGGGGCTTTCCATGGGACGCACAACTTTTTGGACATTGCTAGTTGTGGGGACGTTTTTTAGATGTGTTCGGGAAAAATGAGCACCTCCTGGGGAGATTCCAGATGTCCCGATGGGTCATTTTTGGGAGATTTTGAGGAGGTTTTGTGTTTGTTGGGGTTGCTTCAGCTAATAATTAAGCGAGTCCTTCCGGGGGCCAGCCTTCGGGAGCATTAAGTTGTAGTTTGGGCCTTGTCTACGTACGCGCTGTGAGCCGACCCCACATACTGCGCGGGTCCACACGGGACGGATAGGAAAAGAGACACCGCTAGACTCGAGTTGGAACAAAACAGACATTTTCAAGAATTACATGTTAACGAGTACATGGTGCAGAGGCTGGGGTGCCAAGCTTGCATGCGCTGCGTTGGCGCCTGAGTCTTCGTCAGGAGGAACGGAGGGGCTGCGGAGTGGACCTTGTTCGTTCGCTCACGCTTGCCTTCCCCGAAGGCTTGGTCGCTTGGGGCCCCGGCGGACCGACCGCCAGCGGTGTCGTCTCGGGCCTTGCTCGTCACCAAAACCGGCCGGCGTTTTTTCTTCTCTTCCCGTCCATTTGGGCGATCCTTCTTCCAGGCTGGAGCGTCTCCCTCGTCCTGCTCTTCCGTGTATTCCCGCGCAATTTCCCATCGGCTCTGGCCTTTTCTTCTCGGGCGGCGCCACTGTCACTCTTGCGGGGGGGGGGGGGGGGGGGGTGCTTGAGCAATGTTAAGAACGAAGCCAACAGGTTCTAAAAACACTTATCGACTCGATGACAGTTGCCTCAAGTCGTGAACGCGAGATTTCCAACACTGGGATGCTCCCGGGGATGGCGTCCAGGCCTGCGTCTCTTCGAGCCTGCGCGTCGCCTTCATGGAGCGTGTTGCGCGTTCGGGCCGGTCAACCACCGGGACGCTCCCAAGGAAGTCGTCCCGGCCTGCGTCTCTCGTCGTCGTGGAGCATGTTGTGCGTTCGGGCCGTTCAGCCACCGGGACGCTCTCAAGGAAGGCATCCTGGCCTGCGTCTCTCGTCGTCAAGGAGCGTGTTGTGCGTTCGGGCCGGTCAGCTACTGGGGCGCTCCCAAGGATGGCGTTCAAGCCTGCCAGGCCAGTCAGCCACCAAGACGGATTGGACGAAAAAGGCGGGAGTCCTTGCCGACTCTATTCAAGGGCTCCCGTCTCCTTTGTTCGTGTCATTCCCTGCTGTGTTCCATCTTGGCACGTAGCGTGCTTTTCGCTGCTCCTTGTAAATATGTAAATAAATTCAGTCTTCTTTCGCCACTTCTTCGCCCTTCGTCCAGCGGCCCTCCTGTCCTGGTGGTGGGAACGGGCGTCGTCTTGACCGTGGTTCCGTCGAGCCACGACCCCGAACCTTCATCCTCAACACCAATTAAATGGTTATAAAGATGACGGCCAGGCTGTCAACCTTCAGACCTATAATGAGCCTTGGCCCCGGACACCCGGAGATTCCTGGCGCAATACCGCCTGTTGTTCAAGCGCGTCTGGGGTCTCACAAAGGGAAGATGTCGCCGGAGATAGCGACCCTCCGGTAACACGCAGCGCACTGTCACAGCGCCGCGGCTACTCTTACATCTCGCACTCCCAAAAATGGCACACATCGGCGTCTTCACGCCCAGTTGTGCTGCGAGCAACGCTGTCACGCGCACCAGGTTATGCAAGCGACAGCGGCAGGCGACTCCCCATACAAAAATGGGCTTTGAATATGTTTTCTAGTTTTTGAACACATGTTGAAACAACAGAGTCACAGCGGATATTCTATACTAGTTGAATTGAATGAACAGAGGGCCAACAGAATTGACATTTTTCTGTACTCAATATAATTTCTGTTGTTTTGTTTATATTTATCTTCTGCTGTATATTTCCAATGTTCACGAAGAAATTAGCACATACACGTGTTGTTCTGACCCTTGTTTTTCTCATATTTCTGCATGGCAATCATTACACAACAGCATGCCGTAGTGATATGCTTATGCTTGAAAGATCTAACAGTATCGCGATCTGTCAACTCGATCTACTCGTAATTTAAGTCAGCTGTCACTACCATTTGCGCCGTCTGCAATTGTGCACCACCGGACCCAGCACAACGCGCATCTCACTGTTCAGAACACCCATCCGTGATGCGTGGTGATCTCGAAGAATGTTATGCTAGCTCCTCTGTGGTTCGCTTCCCCGCAATGCACCATCAACTCGTCCCCGGTGGTTAGCTTCCCAGCAATGCACCCTCATTAGTTGTGTTATTTTAACTGTCAGGGGAGGGCGCTGGCGTTGCAGCGCCACGAGCGCCACGGATGGCGTGTTTGCTGCGCGCGCGGGGGAGAGACGGTTCTCTTCTGCTCGGGACAGGGGAAGCGCGCTGATGTTCGGCGCAAGGATCCGCTCTTCGCCGGCTGGCGCGAACCCTCGTGGGGAGGAACGCCAACCTGCATCTCGTCCTGTCCGGCGCATCGTCATGTGTACAGTATGACCCTATCATGGGGACACTGAAATGCCAGTGCCTTGTTACGACAGCGCGCAAATTTACTGAGAGTAATTCACGACAGCCTTCGCGGCTAACTGAATTCTGAGCCTGTGTGGCTTATTATTCAGTACTTATCTTAGCAGGTTGCAGTTAAAAGCCTGTTAAAAGCCTGTAGTGCAGCTGCATATCGTTCTTTACAATTAATTACCAATCATCAAGAAAAACGTATACAATTGATTTATGTGGCATGGTATACAAGGAAGATCATGTGCATCAGTTTTCTATGACAGATCACCATGCAGTATCACTTCGTAAAGGTCTATACGCTGCCATATGATGGCGGCTGACAGGGTAATGTGTGGATATATTTGTAAAATCAGGCATTCATTTTTTTTTCATGTCCTCTCTTCGCTGTGCAATGCTTCATTTTTGCTTCAGGATACATCACGGAGGTGAAATGACCTCGAACTAAACGTTGTGCAAGACGTATGGAAGGTGCATAAACAGGGCTCGAGATAAGATTAAAACTGAGCTTATCCAAAAGACCCCTTTTTTGGTAAAGGGCAGGCTAATTCTGGATATGGCGTATGTACGCGTAAGTACTATCGGGGACAAAAGTCTCCAGGACAGGCAACTGCCGACCTTGGCGCGTGGGTACAAAGTCTGCCAATGTTCTACTGATTTCAGTAGTGCACGCTAGAGAGCCCGAGAAGAACTTTCACCACCGCAAGTGAGGGCTTCAACCACCAGCTGACAACAAAGTTGTACGCGTTGGTTGCCGGTCGCGTGTCCTATGGACTTTTGTCCTCGGTTGTACATTGTTCACTTTTGCTTCTTTAGCCGAATAGTTATGAACAGCATGCAAACATTTGATTAGACGAGAACATTATAAGCGGATGTTGTCACCATAGACGGTACGAAAAAAGTCGAGTCATAGATTACTCCCCTACAAACATTTGGTGATGGCTTTTACTTAATAGCGTGAGCTTAAAATGCTTTCTGATCACAGCAGTCGCAGAAACAATTGCTTATGCGTGCCGACGTTGCGATGGCAAAGTACGAGCTGCACAGGAGTTCCGTACGTTAGGAACCTGCTCGAAGCGATATTAGATATAAGGAATGAAGAAATCGTACCACCAGAACTGGCGAAAATAAAATCATCAGTCATTTTCATTTCGAACCATTTAGACTCACAATGCATCAGATCTTGCGGTGCCGATCATTACAGCACGAAGGACGTTTATGGAACGATGCGTCATTGTGTTGACACGCACTGCCACACTGCAGAATAGGTTTCCTGCTCGCTTTGTTTACGTTTCTCGCAACCCCATGAGCGATGTGCTAACGGTTTACATTTGCTGGCGAGAGGCGTCTGCTACTTAGACCTCAAAACTAGATTTCTTGCCTTCGCCGCCAGGTGCCGCATAGATTGTTAATTTGCGAATAGTAGGATACAACTTTAAGAAACGCAGTTTGTAATAGTGAGCCACGGTCCTCAGCGTCCTGTGCTACTCCGCTAACCAATCACAAAAGTGAACAAAATCAGCGTTTTAGTGCTTGACCTCATAATTTCGCCTCGTGATTAGGTTCTTGTTTAGGTGACAAGGAAAGGTTTAACAGTGGACTACGTTTTGAACCACAGGAATTCTGTTCGGCGGTCTTAAATTTGGCCGGAGCTTCACTGCAGACTTACGCTGTATCAAACTATATATGACGCCGTCACTTTTCGCACCGATTATGTGTGGTGGGGGGTAAGCAACCTCCCGTATAACGCACGTGCGTTAGGTTTGCAACCACCACAGCTGCATGTACGCCGTGAATATCCCAGGATAGCTCACTGCTAAAAGACTCACACAAAAACAAAAAAAGAAGTAGAGAAATTTTTTGTGTTAAAAGGCTGCATGCAGGTTTTCTTGTCCATAAATGCAGTTGAAGCACTTTATTCCGTAAGAAATAACGTGAAACTAAACGCTATAGGAAGAGCTTCGACAAGTATAGTGTAATGGCGCTCCTAATTTTAAACAGCCCTTACCCCTTCTTCCTTGTCAGGTGTGCGATATCATAAATAGCTGATGTCCGTCCGCTCTTCGCCGTTTCATTTCTGCGAAGTTGACAGCTCCTCATTCGTTTCACTCGTCTTTTCATGGGGCTCCTTCTGTCCTAGGCGCAGCTTCGCAGAATGTCTGACCCGGTCTCACTAAACGCGGCCCCCGCGGATGAGGCTTTGGTGGCAAGTCGTGCTGGCGCGATTACATGCACGGCTCAGCGGGTGTGCGGTCGTGCACGCTCGCTCACGTGATCGCGTGTCACATGAGTGCGGCGGGCGGCCTGGCCCCGGGCAGACGCAATGGATCAGCGCGGCCCCGTTTCGGACCGGCTGTTGTGCTCGTCGTAGGGTAGTTGGTGAACTGCGGTCGCTGTCTGCAAATAGCACGTGCAATGCATGTACAGAGGGCAAAACACAAGTCCAGAACGACCGAGCTGTGTGTTCCGCATCTCAGAAAGTCCCTGCATGCAAGAAGGCAAAAAATGGCAAAGAAATGTTATCTCTACGTGTCTCGTGCTCAGCCCAAAACGCTGCCAGAACGTGTTTCAAACAAGCGTTTTGCCCTGTGTACTAGAGCACTGCACGGGCCTCAATCTGAGGCCCAAGCCCAGCCCGGGCCCGAGACCTGAAGCCCGAGCCCGGCCCAGGCCCGCGGCTTCAAGCCCGGGCCCGGCCCAGGCCCGCTAAATCATCGCTCCAGCGAGCCCGGCCCGGCCCGTGAATCCCGGAGCGAAGCCCAGCCCGGGCCCGGCCCGGCCTGTTTCACAGTAACGTGAGCAAGCAGACTGCTACTAGACCGATAAGAAACTGGCTGATAAAGGTTCTGAAGCCGCAGTTCGGCTTGCAGAAAGTTGGTTCTTTTTAACCCAGAAGGATGTGATTAAGAGTAGTGCTCGCCAGGCCCGTCTTTTAGACAGTGATCTCGTGTAGGTGCGCAAAGATAAACTCGGAAGTTCCGAGAGCCAAATAAGAAGGGCTGCATACGCGCGGTATAGACTACTTTGCATTCCCCCACGATTTTCATCAGTTATATTTTGCCGCCCACAAGGTATAAACATTAAAGCTGCCTAGAAAGCAGTGGGATGGCATTTTTTCAGTGAACGCGATTTCACAGGTTGTACTCATAGCCGAACTGGTCGCCTTTCAGCAGAAACGAAAAGCTAAAAGGCTTGAGTATTTCATGGCGTGTGTTTTGAAGACTATAAGAGTACTAAACTAATATGTTCTTCCCGAATGCATTTCTAATAGTGTATAGGTATGTTTCGGGATGACGGACGATCAATCGCCAATTAAGACCGGTTGAATTTTACTCTTACTGATGGAGCAGTAGATAACGCGCGAACCACGTTACAGGGCAAAACACTTGTCATGACAACCAGGCTGAAGAAGAGAGGAGGGATAGATGTGGTTATGAGATGAGATTTACAAACTCTCGCGAGCTTTTGTGGCTATTTCATTTGCGAGACGTTCCGGTCAGCTGATCAAAAAGAAAACCAAACGTGCTTTAGTTTGTGAATTTTCTCACATTAGAAAAATATAGCTATAAAATAAAAGCTATTTTTTGGGGGCTTAAGGGCCGAGGGGCTATGAGAGACACCGAATCAGAGGGCTCCGGATCATTTCCACCTCCTGGGTTTCTTCAACGAGCAATGATACTGCAAAGCACATGGCTGTCATGCTTGCCGCCTAAATAGAAATGCGGCCGCCGAGGCTACGAGCAAACCCTGGCTCCCCGGCTCAGTAATCAAGCGCCTTGACCACTAAGCCGCCACGGCGTGGAAATAAGGAAATAAACAAGTCAATGAATAAAGCTTAGTTTTTTTTTCTCAGCGCATACTACAACCCATAGCTCATCCGTGTCGCTGCTCCAATGCCGCAGTTGTGTACTTCACTCTGCAATAGTGAATGAATAGTCGGACACCAGCCGTTTCTGTACGGACCCAAGACCGGCTCGGGTCCGCAGTTTTAAGCCCGAGCCCGGCCCGGGCCCGCAACTTCAGGGCCGGGCCCGGCCCATGCCCGGCCCGAGCCCGTGCAGTGCACTACTGTGTACTACCTACACTGCACACAGTGAATGTGAACTCCACAGTGCTCATGGAGAAAGAAATGTGTGTTGTGGGTTTCCTTCGTGTTTGAATGCGCACTGTGAAGCTAGCACGAAGGAGACGAAATATCTGGCTTGGTTCACAGTGCGCCCGCCAACGTCTCACCTTCTAAAATAAACGGGCCTCTATTGTTGTCTTTTTGCCGAAACATATCGTTTACTAGAAATCTTGGCAGATATCGTGCCAAATAAAGTAGGCGTCGGATGTGTGACATTTTTTGTATTATTCCTTCCTTACGTTCAACATTACGCAAGAGATTGCTGAGTACGGCTGCAGCAAACAGTGAACAAAACAGAATATTAGGGGTGTGCGAATATTCGAAATTTTCGAATATAATTCGAATATCATATTTTTAGTATTCGTATTCGATTCGAAAACCAAGTATTCGTGCTTTATCGAATATTCGATCCGACGCGGATATTCCTATTTAGCCGAATAGTCGATTGCGAGCACCGGCGTTCATTTCAGTCCGCAAGTCCTATCGACATAGACATAGCAACATGGCGGCGCCCAGAGCCTTGAGTAACGTTAGGCCATGCCGTAGCTGACTTTGCTGGTGAGCTCCTTTGTGGCTATACCTGCGACTGCGCGTCTGAATCTGATTCGTGCCATGGCGAACCAAGGCTGTGGGAAGCCATCCGCAAAGCTGGCGGACGATGTGGACATGACGCCGAAACGAAAAGGAAAAAGTGTCGTATGGAAATACTTTGTGAAGACATCGTCATCGACGGCGGAGTGCACGACGTGCAGCAAAGTGCTTCAAACGCCTACAGGTACGACAACGCCACTTGTCAACCATTTGAAACTGCATGCTGCCGAGATGAGAGAGTATCGAAAGATGGCTGCGGGTGTACCGGAGAAAGATCAACTGACAATGACCGACTTTGTGCGCCCGACAGAGCCGCTTTCAGAAAAAAGAACGCAAGCATTAAACAGCAAGGTCGCTGCCATGGTGGCGCTTGATCTTCAGCCCTACAGTATCGTTGAAGACCGCGGATTTAAAGAGCTTTTGGCAGCTGCTGTTCCAAACTATCGCCTACCGTCGCGCTCTACACTTTCGCGGGTGCTTGTTCCGCGCATGATGATGATGATGATATCCTCGGGCTGAATGGCACATACCCACGGCGGGGGATTGGCCAGGGTGCATAGGGGGTGCCAGGGTGCAGGGTGCGCGCATGTATGACGATACGCGGAAGAAGGTGAAAATGGAGCTCAGCAACGCTTTTGAAGGCGGAACGGCAGCTGTTGCCTTTACCAGCGACATGTGGACATCGCGAGCGAACGAAAGCTACATGAGTGTCACCTGCCATCTCCTAACTCCTAGTTTTAAAATGCAGCGGTTCACGCTTAACACCCGTCATATGACTGAGAGTCACCGTGCTGAAAACATCGCAGCTATGCTGGACGAGATGTGCAGCGAGTGGGGGATACCCGACAACTGTGAAAAGTACATCGTGACAGATAATGGGCGCAACATCCGTGCCGCTGTCAGGAGGCTCCCGTGGACTGAGCGATCGTGTTTCGCCCACACTCTGCAGCTAGCCCTTAACGACGCAAGATCTCGTACGCCGCCCATTGATCGTCTGTGCAAGAAGGCCAGACAAATTGTCGGTCATTATAGGCACAGTTCATCTGCACAAAAAAGGCTAGAGGAATACCAAAAGAAAGCAGGCAAAGATCCTCTCCGTCTGGTGCAAGATGTAGAAACCAGATGGAACAGCCAGTACCTAATGCTGTCTCGTCTCTTAGAACTAAAGGAAGCAGTCACTGTGGACCTTGCCACTTCGGACAACAGCATTGATGGACTCAGTTCACAGGAATGGAAAGAGGCTTCTGAATATGTAGAAACTCTTAAGCCATTCTATGAAGCCACTCTTATCGCCAGTACAGAAATATATCCATCACTTTCAGCTCAAATACCGCTCATTTTTGGAATGCTGCATTACCTTGCCAACTTTACTGGTACTACTGGATTTCACACAGCTCTGGAATGTTCGGTCAAATCAAGGTTCCCCCTGTATGCAGATGACAAGGAGGCATGCTTGGCCATGTTTTTGGACCCACGCTTCAAATCCACCATATTCAGAGTCGACAAAGAAAAGATGATGTGGCTAAAAGATTTAGTGCTTCAACAGCTGTCCCTGTGTGCTGCTGACCCAGAAGCTAAGAAGCAGAGGCCAGAACTCTGTGCACAGCAGTCTTCTAATGTGTGGAACGCATTTGACAGTTTAGTGAGGAATGCTGTGGAAACTGAAGCAGTTTCTGCTGCAGAATGGGAGTTTGCTGCTTACTCAGAGGAGGCATTGTTGAAACGAGACAGTGACCCATGCGACTGGTGGCGTACCGTGGGTTCTTTCAGGTACCCCAGTCTGTGTCAAAGCTCAGCACAAAGTACCTCGCAATACCTGCCACTTCAGTGCCAAGTGAGAGGGCATTTTCTGTGGCTGGAGAAGTCGTTTCAGCTAGAAGGGAACGACTTCTGCCTGACCATGTGGAGCAGCTGGTTTTCCTTCACGACAACCTTTAATGTTCATCTCAGCGACTTGCATTTGTGCTCATGGCAAGCTAGCCTTCATCAATCCTGTGTACTAGTCATTTTCTGTGATATTTTCACTCCTCTAAGAAATATGTTCTAGACTTTGACACTTTTTTGTGCAGCCACACACACCTTTTGTGTTCATTTAATCATTGATAGTTGGACTGTGATGTTCTTGGATGCTCAAATAAATGTTTTGTAATGGTTAAATGCGTCTGCCCTTCATTATTCGATATTCGATTCGATATTCGGGATTAAGTATTCGTATTCGATTCGTATTCGAAAAATTTGATATTCGCACACCCCTACAGAATATATATTGTACCATACGGCTACAAAGGGAACAAGGTCCCGGGTTCGAACCCCGGACCAGGACGAATTTTTCTTTTTCTTTAACCCGGGACCTTGTTTCCTTTGTAGCCGTATGGCTGCGCTTGGGTGGATGCCAATGAGTAACTACTCCCTTATTACAAATTTACTCCACCTTGGGGGTTTCCCCTAAACATTTCACCAACACTGTTCCCACTTCGAGTTATTGATCAATTCGCTCTCGCCGTACCATAAGCTTGCCGTCCCGGTTAGCTCAGTTGGTAGAGCGACTGCTCCGGTGTAGCAGTGGCCCCGGGTTCGAACCCCGGACCAGGACGAATTTTTCTTTAACTACGAAGTTTTTGAGAAAGCTGTATAGCTTTCCTTTGTAGCCGTATGGCTGCGCTTGGGTGGATGCCAATGAGTAATTACTCCCTTATTACAAATTTACTCCACCTTGGGGGTTTCCCTTAAACATTTGACCAACACTGTTCCCACTTCGAGTTATTGATCAATTCGCTCTCGCCCTACCATAAGCTTGCCTCCCGGTTAGCTCAGTTGGTAGAGCGACTGCTCTGGTGTAGCGGTGGTCCCGGGTTCGAACCCCGGACCAGGACGAATTTTTCTTTAACTACGAAATTTCTGAGAAAGCTGTATAGCTTTCCTTTGTAGCCGTATGGCTGCGCTTGGGTGGATGCTAATGAGTAATTACTCCCTTATTAGAAACAGATCCGACACTTCCTCCAAACCGCTCCATTATTCACGATACTATACCTGCTTTTACATGTTCTTCAGCAGGAGTTTTGTCACGAATAGAAAACATTGAACTTTCATCCTCTGGTGGAATTTACAATATCAACGCTAAAATACGCATTAATACCAGAGATATATGTTCATCTCTTTTGTGCTTGTTATTCGCTCAGTCACTCTTCACAGGTCAACTGCCCATAGCCTGAAAAAATGGAAAGGTCGTTCCAGTCTAAAAATCAGCTAATAAGAACTCGCCGCTTAATTACCGTCCAATGTATCTAACTAGTATTCCCTGGAAAATCTTGGAATATGTCATCTATACCCACATCATGGCATTCTTTGATTCGAACAACTTTTTCCATCCTGCTCAGCACGGGTTTTTCCGGGGTTACTCCTGCGAGCCCCAACTTGCTACATTCATTCATGATCTGCATGCTAACCTTGATTCTAATCTACAGACTGACATCGTCTTTTCTAGATTTTGCCAAAGTCTTTGAGAAAGTAACTCATAAACGCCTACTGATAAAACTTTCTGGATTAAATTTAGACCTACATATTTTGAAATGGATTGAAGAGTTCTTGACTAATCGTTCGCAGTTTGTCTCCGTTAACAATGAGAACTCTAACTCACTCTTAGTAACGTCGGGCGTCCCACAGGGATCTTGGCCCACTTCTGTTTCTCATTTTCATTAATGATCTGCCTTCAAACGTAACATCTAACATACGCATGTTCGCTGACTGCTGTGCACTTTATCGTGCTTCTCACCACGGCTGACCAATCTTCTTTTCAAAATTGTGTAATGCTGTTCAGGAGTGGTGTAATAATTGGCTAATGGAACTTAACTCCCATAAGTGTAATCTTTTGTCTATTAGCTGTCGCCGTAACCCTCTAATCTTATCTTACGTAATATCTGAAGTTCCCTTACAATTAGTTCAGTCATACAAGTATCTAGGCATAACAATATCTAGCGATCTTTCTTGGAGCTTGCATGCTACTAACATATATAATATCATCAGCAAACAAGACTTTAGGATTCCTAAAGCGCCATCTTCACCGTGCTCCCCAACATGTAAGGTTATTAGCTTACAAATCACTCGTGAGATCCAAGCTAGAATTTGCATCGCCCATATGGAATCCACATCAAGAATATATCTCATGAATGCCCTCGACTCTGTTCAAAGTCGCGCTGCTCGTTTCATTCATTCATCGTTCTCTTATGACATCAACGTTTCCTCCTTAAAAAACGGCATCCGGAATATCACCCTTATCATTCCGTCGTCGCAGTGCCAGCCTGTCTTTATTTCACAAATTCTTCCTCAGTCCTATACAAATTACACCTTACACTCTTCCCCCAGAACGCATATCTCATCGCACCAGCCATCACCTACAAGTTGCCCGTCCACGCTCACGCACCGTCGCTTTTTCTAATTCCTTCTTTCCTCGTGCAGCCGCAGACTGGAATGGCCTTCCAAACAACGTTGCCATCATCACTTGCCCAAGTCTTTTCGATGATAATGTAAAAACTTTCCTGTTAATGTGAATTTGTGCTTTTAATTCTTGCCACCCCTTATGTAACACCCCTTTTAAGGGGCCTTTAAGGTAATAAAATGAAATCAAATGAAAACTCCATGTGTTTATTTCTGCTATATATATGTACACACAGTGATGTGCTGCTTGATCAAACAATACAATTATGTAACTACGTAATATATATATATATATATATATATATATATATATATATATATATATATATATATATATAGTAGTTGCAGGAGGTCTTGTCGTTCAATGGGCCAGGAAAACTTGTAGAAGAAGGGGTCACAACCTTGCAATTATCTTAATTTAATACCGACAGTTTCGGACGGAGGACCGTCCTTCCTCAGGGTATACACAAGAATGGACACAGTTTCTCATTTTCTACGCAGCGTGCGCAAAGGGTGAGGTGAAACCACTCCCTCTCCCGTTAGTGGAAAGGGACGCAAAGTCAGTATAAGCCGCAAGTGCTCCAGTCCATTTAGGGGGAAGAGGGTGACGGTTGCGAAGGACAGGGAAGGGGGAAAAACATATATGCACAAAAATATAAAAATAAAGGAAGCAAAAGTAACATTAAAAACTAAAAATAAATATAGGAAGGCAACGGCGGAGGCTTGGGTAACAAAGCTATAGAAATAGATAGGGAGGGAACTAGTTGCTTCTCAGAAGGAATGTTTCGAGAGAAGCTCCCTTCGGTGTGGGTGGTGAACCCAGCAGAATTAACACAAACAATATTCTAACAAGGAAAGTACAAAGCAAAACCACAAATAAAACAAAAAAGAAACACAAAAAGAAGAAAGAAACAAGCGCACGCATGCATGTGTACAGTGTATAACATCACAGAACGGACCGCTCCCCAGCGGTGCAGGTGTTTTGGACCGTTGTAACGTGAGTTACGAGTCAGCCACAACATTTAGAGCTGTTTAAGACAAGCCCGTTATCGCCACGGCGAAAGCGCGGCGCCGCGGTCGAGGGAGGCAGGGCGGCCGGCCAGACGCCGTGCGGGAACCCGATCCCGCAGCCGAGTGCCGCGGCGTCCGACCCACAGTAGGCCATTCCCTTCGTGCTTTTCGTCGCGAAGGCATTCGAGTACAGACTGGTTTTTCAAAAGAAGGGGCCGAAAGGACGGGTGAGAAGGAACCTAAAAAGTAAGTACGTTCAGAAAAAAAAAAAAATTAAGAAAAGTAAGAATGGGGACGTGGGACCCCGCAGAGTGCAGGCTTCATGGAAGAGGAGGGATAGGCGTTCAAATTGTTCTAGCTAGTTAGGCTTTTGAGGAAGGTAAAATTGCCCAAGTTTTCATTAATTCCATGTGTTAGTGTCCGAAATTTGTGTATGAAATACGACTCTCTTTGTTCTCTTTGGCGACTTGTTTGGAAACCGGATTGGAGAAGGATGACGTGAATGTTTTCGAATGCATGCTGGGGCAGGCACAGGTGCTTAGAAAAAGGAAGATTTGGCAGCGCGTGAGTATGGGCCTTGTGGTTGTTAAAACGCAACCTGAACGGTGTTTCAGTTTGACCGATGTATTCCATGCCACACACACTGCAGTGTAGCATATACACTACGTTCGCGCTGTCGCAATTCAGGGTTTCCCTAATCCTGAAGGTGAAATCGGAGAATGTTCCTTTAGCGATGGTTGTAGTCTGCATATGACTGCAAACCTTGCAACGTGGCTTACGGCACGGTTGACATCCAGGACTCGGGTTGGAGTTGGGCGTTGTTTTGGACTTAACTAAAATGTCCCTCAGGTTCCTACTGCGCCGGTATACTGCTCTTGGTGGTTGTTTAAAAATGAGAGACAAGTGACTGCTTTGCTGGATAATATTAAAATGTTTTGATAGGATACTATTAACACGTGGAATGTTAGATGAATGCGTGAGAATAAGGTTGTTTGGCCTTTCACTATCCCGCGATTGTGGGGAATTTATTATTTTATTCCTGTCTAAACCACGAGCTTTCAGGATAGCGTCATCGACGATGGACGCTGGATATTCCTTAAGTAAAAGATTTGTTTTTAGCTGCTCAGCATGGTGGTCAAAGTCTTCGAGCTCAGAGCAAATCCGTCGGTATCTGTGAGCCTGTGAGTAGGGTATGCCAGTCTTGCAGTGCCGTGGGTGGCTGCTCTTAAAATGTAGGTACTGCTGGCGGTCAGTGGGTTTTTTGTAGAGGGTTGTCCTAAGCACGCTGCCTTTTTTCTCTATTTGAACGTCCAAAAAGTTTATAAATTTTGTGGAGATGCTGTGGGTGAACGATATGGAAGGATGAAATGCGTTATACCTCGCTATGAATGCCAAGAGGCTGGCTTCGTCGTGCGGCCAAATGAAAAAAATATCGTCCAGGAAACGTTTATAAAGGAGTGGTTTCAAGGACTGAGTGTCAAGGAATTCTGTTTCCAGTGCTGCCATGAATAAGTTAGCGTAGGCCGGAGCCATCTTTGTTCCCATCGCCGTGCCGTTGACCTGAAGATAGTGTCTTCCCTCAAATTCAAAGTTGTTGTAGTTCAGTACTAAGCCTAGGATTTCAGAAAGAGTTTCCTCATCAAGATGAACGGGGGGATCTGTCCTTAAGTATGCATCCACTGTCGCGCGTATGCCGTCTGGGTGGGGGATATTTGTATATAAAGATGTCACATCCATTGTAACCAAGAAGCTTCGGTTGGGAATTTTGAGGTTAGATATCACTCTGAGAAAGTGATTTGTGTCCTTAATGTAGGCCGGGATAGTTGGTATAATGTCCTTCAAAAGGAAGTCGAGGACGCTAGATATTTTTTCGGTGAGTGTGCCGTTGCTTGACACAATGGGACGGCCCGGACGGTTGGGTTTGTGTATTTTCGGGAGTAGGTAGAACCGTCCAGGGACTGGTCTGACTGGAGTCATTGCTTTAAGAATTTCCCCGGATATCTTTTGATCTTGATGAAGTGATTTTAACTTATTGTTAATTTCGATTTCGAATTGACCTGTGGGATCACTGGTTAGCTCCGTGTAGAATTGTTCGTTTTCCAATTGCCGGAAACCTTCTGTTATGTATTCGGACTTGTCCATAACAACAACAGCACCGCCTTTGTCCGCCGGCTTGATGACAATGTCAGATCGCTGATTTAAAGAGTCGAGGGCTCGCCGTTCCTCGGATGAGAGGTTGTTCGGGACTTTTTTTGATTTTGATTTTGAATATGAGGCGATGATATCCTTTTGAACGGCGGCGATGCACATATCTAGATGTTTATCTCTGTGTTCGTTTGGAGTCCATGATTGGTTTGATGTCCCGGGTATGTTGATTTCACGGTTGCTTTCGCGGTTTCGGAAGTACTCGCGCAGACGTAGATTCCTTGCAAAGTTATCCAGATCCTGATATAATTGGAATTCGTTGAATTTTCCCGTTGTCGGGCAGAAAGTTAAACCCTTGGAGAGCAACTTTCGTTCCGAAGGAGAGAGTGGATGGCTCGATACGTTCACAACGTTGTCAGCCTCGATGGAAGACCGGCTAGTATTAGGTTGCTCAGGGCCTAGCGTGCTTTTAGTAGAAGGTGGAATTGGTGAACGTGGCGCCGGGGTCACACCGTCTCGCCGGAGTTTGCTAAGTTTCTGCATATTTATGTCTTTTTTCTTTCGTTCTTCGAATTCTTTTAGCTGAGTTATTTCTCTCGGCGTAAGGTCCGGTTCACGACGTAAGGATTGTTCGACATGCTCGAATTCGAGAGCTTTTCGTTGGCTGTGCCGTATAATTAGGTCCACAAGACGTAATGAACTGTCATGTAGAATCTGTTTCCATTCCGCATCCTCATCTGCGTTAAGGGTTGTCATCGCCGGGGTAAGCTGCAGTCGCAAACCTTTTGGTATGGCTTCCGATTCTGAATAGCTAGTTAGAGTGGTCGCGTGGGATTCATATCTAATTCGTTTTTCGATAGTTTTCCGGATTTTTAGAAATGACGGTGAGTGAGTTTCTGGGGAGCGGACCGTACCTGTGGCGGCAGCGAGTCAGTCGCTGCGCTGCGTTGGGTTGTGTCGTGCCGCCTCGGTGCAGGCCTGTCTCGTCATGTAGCGGCGGCGTGGCGGTACGGGGGGTGTCTCGGCCTCTTGGGTTCTCGGACGAGCCAGTGATGGCGCTGTTCTTGCGCCGCTGCATCCCTGGGTCGTCGCCATCGATTGTCCACGAACGCTCCATCCCGTAGCGGGGGGTCTGGCACCGAGGGCGCGTTTCAGGTGCTCGCACACGATAGCCACGCCCTCGAAGCTCAGATGATGTCCATCGGCCGCGAGCACTCTCCATGGTGGCAACTCTTCAAGTGCGTGATTGATATATACCACGTCCCTGCCAAGCCGCCGTTGGTGACATAGCCTCCGCACCTGTTCCACAAAGACTTTCGCCTGAGCGTTGAACCAGTGGACGAACCTTCTGTTGGCTCCTCGGCGTCGGCGGTTCAGGGCGCGTGGAACAGGAAGACTCAGGCACACCCTCAACTTTCCTGTTAATGTGAATTTGTGCTTTTAATTCTTGCCACCCCTTATGTAACACCCCTTTTAAGGGGCCTTTAAGGTAATAAAATGAAATCAAATGAAAACTCCATGTGTTTATTTCTGCTATATATATGTACACACAGTGATGTGCTGCTTGATCAAACAATACAATTATGTAACTACGTAATATATATATATATATATATATATATATATATATATATATATATATATATATATATATATATATATATATATATATATATATATATATATATATATATATATATATATAGAGAGAGAGAGAGAGAGAGAGGAGAAAATTCTGTTTTTATCTGGAGGATTTTAAAAAATTCCTGTGAGTAAACTACTGGCCTAATCGAGAGCAAACTTCACTCACGGGGTAGCATATTATGGTCTACGTTCATTGAGACGTAATTAAAAGTCGGTACTTGCCTGCATTCCCTGAAATTAAGAAAAAAAACTGCCGTCAACTGCGTGTAAAGCTGTCGCAGACGCGAGCAAAGTAGCTGGTTTGACAGGGCCTGCCATCTGCCGGAAGGCGAGGCGAACGGTCTCGGCTGAGTTGGTGGGAGGGTAGCGCGCTGGCTTCGAAGATGCGGTTTGTCTGCTCGTCAAAATGAATGCGACAAAAAAGAGTCGTCGCTACTAATACTAAAAACCACGGTGCAGATGTGACCTCGATAGCACTGCACACAATAATGATAACTTGTCGCTTGTGGTCGCGCGTTCGTTTCGGCGTCGTGGTTCTACGGTTTCTGGGGTTTAAAGTACTCAAGCTGTTCATGGGTTGTGAAAGACAGCGCAGTTGAAGGCTCCGGAATGATTTCTACTCGAGGTTCCTTAAAGGGCCACTGCCCAGGGTCCGGACATTTTTGAAAAACAAGCCCACTGCATAGATGAGGCATCGAAGATAACCTCTGCAAAATACTAGAGCCATGCGCGCCCCGAAAAGCTGCGAAAATTCAAATCAAAGCCCGTTCGTTCTTTCCTTCCTTCAAAAACGGGCCCGGCCCACTACTCTGCACCCCGCTGACGTCAAGGGGGGCTACTTTCGCTAAAGGCACTCCATTGGTGCATCGTTCTGACTGACGGGAGAAGGTTGGGCGTAGCCTTGGCGTCGCGTCGTCTGCACAAGGCTTTCCGCAGCGCCTTCTGTTCTGGCTCATGCCTACAAACCCGCATGAAGGAACAAAAAAAAAAAACTGCGGAGGGAGCGTGCGGCAACAGCCTTGAACCCTAGCCATAAAAAGTAAAAAAATAGTAAAACTGAGGGAGTTGGTTCGCCCCCGACGCTCTGCGTGCGCACTCCCTTCTCAGTTTCTTTTCTTCTATGCGAGCCCCCCAAAACAAGGTTTTAATTAGTAGTGCAGCAGAGCCTTTCCCTCGCTCGCCCACTTCACCGCTCCGCACACACACCGCTTATCTTTCGTGCATCTTGCGTACGCCTCGACTCCAATGAATGACATATGCTTTGGAGCGGAGAAAAGACACAAACACACAGAACACAAACACGCATGGAGAAAAGCAAACGGGCGGTTGCCGGGTCCGCGCTTCGCCGTGTGTTTCGAACACAACCGACTTCCGCCCCTCCGCTCGTGAAACGGTGGGGAGGCCTAAAAGAAAATGAAAAGGTGGCTCGTTAACTGGGAATGACAAACAGATGTATGAAAGGATGCGCTCGTTAACAAGTCTAGGTGGTCGAGCCGATCGCGCCTCTCGATCGTTCAGTGTGCGGAGAAAATGCAAAAACCAAGAAAAGAATTCTATTGAAGGCGGGGCCATGACGTCGCCCTGTGACGCACTCCACAGACACCACGCCTCCGGCTTACACCGGAGAACGAAGGGGTGATTTTGCCTTGCCGAGCCTACTCGACGAGGAGCGGGAGAGAAGAATTTCGAGGAGGGAATGGAAGGAGAGGAGGCTCGCTCAAAGAGAGGTAGAGAGTGTCTGCTGCGCTGGGGTGGGCACGGGGCCTTTAAAGGCCCCTGAACGATCGAGAGGCGCGATCGGCTCGACAACCTAGACTTGTTAACGAGCGCATCCTTTCATACATCTGTTTGTCATTCCCAGTTAACGAGCCACCTTTTCATTTTCTTTTAGGCCTCCCCACCGTTTCACGAGCGGAGGGGCGGAAGTCGGTTGTGTTCGAAACACACGGCGAAGCGCGGACCCGGCAACCGCCCGTTTGCTTTTCTCCATGCGTGTTTGTGTTCTGTGTGTTTGTGTCTTTTCTCTGCTCCAAAGCATATGTCATTCATTGGAGTCGAGGCGTACGCAAGATGCACGAAAGATAAGCGGTGTGTGTGCGGAGCGGTGAAGTGGGCGAGCGAGGGAAAGGCTCTGCTGCACTACTAATTAAAACCTTGTTTTGGGGGGCTCGCATAGAAGAAAAGAAACTGAGAAGGGAGTGCGCACGCAGAGCGTCTCGTGACGTGATCACGGCGGGGGGGAGGGGGGGCGAACCAACTCCCTCAGTTTTACTATTTTTTTACTTTTTATGGCTAGGGTTCAAGGCTGTCGCCGCACGCTCCCTCCGCAGTTTTTTTTTTGTTCCTTCATGCGGGTTTGTAGGCATGAGCCAGAACAGAAGGCGCTGCGGAAAGCCTTGTGCAGACGACGCGACGCCAAGGCTACGCCCAACCTTCTCCCGTCAGTCAGAACGATGCACCAATGGAGTGCCTTTAGCGAAAGTAGCCCCCCTTGACGTCAGCGGGGTGCAGAGTAGTGGGCCGGGCCCGTTTTTGAAGGAAGGAAAGAACGAACGGGCTTTGATTTGAATTTTCGCAGCTTTTCGGGGCGCGCATGGCTCTAGTATTTTGTAGAGGTTATCTTCGATGCCTCATCTATGCAGTGGGCTTGTTTTTCAAAAATGCAGTGGCCCTTTAATTAACAAGCGCTGACATCGCACAGTGCACGATCGTTCTTGTGTTTCACCTGTGTCAAAGTGACATGATGCTGCAGTCTGAAAAGGGTAGGCAGAGGCCGCAGGGACTCCGGAACGTTTTTGGGAATGGGGGGCAAGTACTGTCTTTGCTTCATCATCATCATCCTCAGCCGGACTAGACCTACTGCAGGGCAAAGGCAGCTCCCATATTCCTCCAATTAACCCGGTCCTGTGCTAGCTGCATCCACTTGATTCCTGCAAACTTCTTGCTCTTATTAATTAATAATGTTTTAATTCATTGTAGCCGTTTCAATTTTACATAATTGCATCCTCGCTTATTCTACATTAGTATATACAATTTAAAAATGATTGGAAATTTCATAATTACTGAAGCCTGTTCAGACCATGCAAGTGAGTAAAGGGATTCCAAAGCTGGGAAAAAAACCTTTATAATATTGCCACGTATCATTGCAGTGTGTGTTCACGCTCAAGGCAGCAGGAAAGGGTCGTTATCACTTTTGTTCGTGGCGCGAGAAGCGACCAGACTAATCTCGATTGTTCGCAGCCATGAAAGGCTGCATCTAGGTTTTTCCAGATTACCGTAGATGATCTTGACCTGTTATCTGGAAGTTTCCTTGCCGGCTTTAAATTGAGCGATGCCGCGAGCGGCGGACTTTCGTAGTTCGACGACCGACGAGCACGCTTGTTGCTGCCCGAGCTCGTCCAGAACCAGCGAAGTTTTTTTCGGCGCTGGCTTCGTGAGAAGTTTCGACAAGTGCAGGCGGGCCCCGGATCCACTGCGGCCCGGAGGTTCCGCAACCAGCCTCCCCGCCCAGGCGCCGTGCCTTTGCCGGTGCTCGGGCAAACTGTGTGAAGTTCGTGCAAGCAGCAGCCCAGCCGGCCACCCGTGACGTCATGGGAGGCCCGGGACCTGCTGCACCTCCGGTGTTCCGTGCGCCGCCCCCAAAGGCGCACTGTTTCCAGTTCGTAGTTACTTCCGACGCGACGGCTGACGACATCGTCGACGGCATCGAGTCGGTTGTCGGCCCGAAAGGGCTAGAGAGCCTCCAACACCATGGAGGCATGAAGTTCTGCGTCGCCATGGCCTCGGCTGCGGCGGCAGAGAAAATGCTAGTGGAAGGCGCCTTCAACGTGAATGGCACTTCCGTCCCAGTAGCCTGCGTGGGACCCGCCGTGGTCCACGTGACGGCTTTTCGTGTGCCGCTGTTCGTGGGAGACGCGGCGCTGGCGGCAGCACTGTCCTCTTACGGAAAGGTGCTGGACATCACCCACCCCGTCCTCAAGGGCCGTCGTCACGTCGGCAACGGGACGCGCGTGGTCCGGATCGAGATGAAGCAGGCGGTGCCGAACTTCTTGACCGTCCAGGGCCACCGCGTCATGTTTGACTACCGAGGCGTCCGGAAGGTGTGTTCCCGCTGCGGGCAGGACGGCCACATCGGCGCGGCGTGTCGAACGCCGCGGTGCGCTCGCTGCGAGGTGTTCGGCCACGACACGGCAGGATGCGGAGCGGCTTGCAGGCGCTGCGGTGGAAGCCACGCCACAGCGGACTGCCTGCGGCCACGGTCGTATGCGGCGGCCGCCGCCTCGAGGAAAGCCCCGAGCAAAGACAACGTGGCCACGGAAACACGGAGCACACCAACCCTCCGGACGCCTGTTGCCGACGTGGTCCCTACGACCAGCAGCCCGAGGGAGCCCGAGCCCACCCCCGCGACGGAGGTGCCCGTGAAGGAGCAGCTCGAGGGGTCGCCTTCAAACGAGGTGGAGCCGTTCAGTGCTGTTTTCTCGGAACCCTTGCCGCCGCTACCCCGCACAGCTTCCTTCAACACCGAGAGCAGCAGCGGCGATGAGTCGAGCGTGGCGTCGGGCGACCTGGTGGACGTACCGGACAAAGTCACGCCGCTTCGCCTGACAGGCGACTTGACGTGCGGCCAGGTGTCAGGACCGACGACTCCTGGAGGTGCGGACGACGCGCGCTTCCCGTCACCAGCCAGCCACACCCTCCCATCGGCGACCCTGGCGTCGGCATCGGCTTCAGCTGCGAGCGTCGCCAAGACCACGCAGCAACCGGTGAGCGAGGCCACAAGCGCCGACGGCCCCGAAAACATGGACTTTTCCCGACCAGACTTCAAACGTGCCCACCCCCAATCATCGGAATCCGAAGGGACTGTTAACGAACGTTCTAGCAAAAAAGTGCCGCGCGCGCCAAGCGCCGCCCATGGCAGCGCTCTTTAGGTTGTATGCTATGCCGTCGGTGCTCTTGGCAGTCATGGCGGTTGTGCATCTCCTCTCCCTGAATGTTCGGGGATTTCAATCCGTAGACAGACAGAGAGAGGTGATGCACTTTGCCAGGGCTAGGGGCGTCGACATCCTGTTTTTACAGGAATGCAACTTCCGTACTTCACTTAATGTGCTGAATTTCACCACCCGGTTTTCTGTTTTTGCATATTTTTCGTTGACTGATTTTCATATGTGCGGTGTTGGTGTCGTTTTTGTAAACCCCTGCCTGCGCGCGGGTGCTCATTGCACTTTCGGGCTGGACGGCCGCACTCTTGCGGTCGACTTCACACTAAACCAGCGGCGGGTACGTGCGTTGGTTGTATATGCGCCAGCACGGCGGACTAGTAGTTCTGATTTTTTTGAGCGCCTCGACTCATTCCTCCTTGATCCCTACCCCACTTTCATCGTCGGTGACTTCAATTGTGTACTTAACATCGACCGTGACGTCCGCGGACAGGGTCACGGTCGCCGTTATTGCGGTGCCCCCGCGCTCCGCGATCTCGTGACTCAGTTCCGCTTGTCTGACGCGTGGGTGCAGCTTCACGGGGATGCCTTTGGAGCGACGTTTGAGAGAGCACAGTCAGCGAGTCGGATAGACAAATTCTATTTTCCACCAGAGCTCGCTTCGTTTGTCGTTAGCTGCGAAGTTCTCGCGTTCCCTGCAGGCACGCCGGTGATTTCCGATCACCAACCCCTTGTCAGTCAGGCTCGACTTTGGTGAGGACACCCCACGTACTGTTACGTGGCGCATGGACACGAGCCTACTGGCGGACCCGGAAAGCGTGGCGTCGCTGCGTACGGCGTTGGCAGCATCGTGCAAGAGCTTCGTTGCGACTGATTCATGGGACACACTCAAGGCTCGTTGGCAGGCAACTCTGGTGGCGGCCGGTCAAGACCGCAGACGGCGGGTAACTCATGCACTGAATGACACCCTCAAGCGCATCCGTATAGTGCAAAGGGGAGCACCCTTAACCTTTGCCATGAGCGATTACCTGAGTCTACTTAAAGCACGATACCACGTGTTGCTCTGCCAGTCATCACGGGCAGCTAGTCGTGCACACCAGCTCGGGCGGCCGATATCAGACCCGGCTGTGCTACGACACGTACGCGCAGGCACGGCAGAGGAATTCGCTGCCGCTACTGTGCCTTTCGTGACACTCCCAGACGGCACCCAAAGCAAAACCACGGCCGATATCTGCACGATCTTCGCAAGCCACTTTTCGAACCTGTTCTCTACGGACAGTTGGCTACATCTTCAGGATGGCTATGACGGGCTTCTACAAAGTTTTTTCGGAAACTTGCCACGAGTAGCTGAAGAGTTGCATGAAAACCTTTGCGCACCAGCCACAAGCCAAGAGCTACACGCCATCCTGCAGAGTATGAATGCAGCCTCTGCCCCCGGTCCAGACGGCATTCCAACAAGTTTTTATTCAAACTTTTTTTACGAGATCCAAGGAGCGCTCCTGAAGATGGTCAACGGCTTCCTCGCGGATGGGTTACGTCCAAACTCTTTCCGCGAATGTCGCATCACATTCCGAAAGCGGGCGGTGACCCCTCCGACCCGCAAGCATGGCGGCCCATAAGCCTCTTAAACGCAGATTACAAAATAGTCACATCTTTACTGAACACAAGAATGCGGACGATCCTACCTCACCTAATCCACCGGGCTCAAACCAGCAGCGTCCCTGACCGCTCTGTGTTTGATGCATTGGCGCTCACTAGAGACCTGTTCACATTTGCCAGCAGGACGGGCTTCAGCGGGTGCTTTGTTTCACTAGACCAGGCGAAAGCATTCGATCGGGTGGAACACTCGTATCTGTTCGGAGTCCTTGAAGCCTTCGGATTCCCTCCGCAAATTGTCAGCAGGCTGCGCTTACTTTACGCAGACCTGAATGCTCGCCTCTCCGTAAACGGCCACCAGAGCGCTCCCTTCTCAGTCACCAGGGGCATAAGGCAAGGATGCCCTCTCTCCCCAACATTCTTCGTGTTATGCCTGGATCCACTCATCCGGCGCATTAACGACAGCCCATCCATACGCGGCTTCCCTCTGCCTGGCCAGGGCCAAATCAAGGTATCGGCCTACGCCGATGACGTGTCGCTTTTCCTCAAGGACGAGGATAGCTACGCCGCTTTTTCGCGGCTGTTTCTCGAGTACAGCGAGATATCTGGGGCCCTATTGAACAGGGGAAAAAGCAAGGCACTAAGGTTTGGCACCTTCACACCGAACTTTGCGGGCGAGGTGGAGTGGGTGCAGGGAGTGAAAGTCCTGGGAGTAGTATTCCTCGCCAGCGGAGAAGTAGCCCGCGAAACCTGGACTAACCTCCGCACGAACGCTGAGAAACGCCTCTCGGTGGCGTCAGCTTTCCGCCTTTCAATGGCAGAGCGCTGCTATATAGTTAAGTCCACAATCCTAGCCGCATGTTTTTTTGTCGCCCGCGTCGCAAACCCACCGCGCACGTTTGCGCGCAGGCTAACCTCGGCCTGTGGCTCTTTCGTTTGGGCGGGCAAAACCGAACTTGTGTCACGAATGTTCATGCGCCTTCCATCGTACATGGGTGGGTTTGGTATACCTTGTATCCGCACCATGTGCAATGTGCTCGCCTTGCGAGGAGTACGAGATCTTGTACGCAACCCAGACTATCCCGGGAGAACACTCCTCACATACTTTCTGGGTACAGCGCGTAACGAGTTTTTTCACAACACGTGGTTGGCCCTACAGCCGAGCAGCCCCCGGCATTTTTCGTTAATGTGCGTCGCACACTGACGTCGTTGACTGCCAGCGTGCCCGATCTGGATGTTGATGAAACCCCGCCCTCCAGGATGTGTGAAGCACTAACGGTCGCTGCGCTGACCCGCGAACAACTCCAGAAAACGAGACGGGCACGCTGGCGCCAACTGACCTCAGCTACGCTTCCTGCAGATGTCAGGGACTTCGGCTGGCTGCGAGGCTGGCGGGTCCTGCCCACAAGAGACCGCCTTGCGGCGTGGGGCGTGGCGCCCTCCGCCCGATGCCCGCAGTGCGGTCTGCTTGAAACTTTGCAGCACGCAATGTTTGAGTGTGTAGTTGCGCGCACCTTTTGGACATTAGTGTCACGCATGTTTTTAACCCGCCTGGAAGCGCGCACTAGTTCTCCCGAAGTGTTTCAAAATATGCTCTTGTGTGTCGGCATGTTCGTTTTGTGGCGGCAGCGTGGAGTGGCATCCTTAAATGGGCGTCCGCAAAGAACAATGTTCCCAATGTTGCAGCGCCTGCGCACGCGCCTCTTTGAACAAGCATGCATGGACGCTCTGTCAATGAGCGAGGCTGAGTTCTTGCGCAAATGGTCGACATACTTTATCGTCCTGCGCGGCGGTCGAGTATCGGCATTTCTACTGCATTACTGACGTGCTCAGTGCTGCGTCACTGAGCATGTGCTTGACTGATCAGAGCATTAAGTTCATCTGTTTTGTTTTGTATTTTCTATGTTAAAACAGAAAAAATAAACTTCTCTTTCTACGCCGCCGCCGAGTGATTCAGTTATTTTCGCGGGCGCAAGTCAGCCCTAACAAAGAGCTTCGTTTGCAAGTATTTCTGGCGTCTTCCTGACCGCTAGACTGCCGTCACTAAAACGTGACATCTGGTGGAGGTGCTGGGTAGCCTCCCATGTTCCGGACACCCCCTACAAGTCGAGACGCCAGCCCTTTGAGTCATCTACCGCAGGACCTGAGTCCAGTCCACCGCGCAAGCCGACGCCTGCAAGGGGACGCACCTGAGTTCGGGACCCTGCCGGACCCTACCCGGAAGCGAAAGCAAGTACCAACGTCCATCATGACCTTGCCCCAGACGACCACTCCAATCATTCTGCAGCAGCCCCGGGTGCCACCAACCTTCGACGCTTCGCCTGGCGCCGACCCCGAGGAATGGCTGGAGCAGTTCGACCGTGTGGCTGTCTTCAACAACTGGGACGACGCCATGAAATTTAGGTACGTCTTCTTCGCCCTGGAGGGACCAGCAAGAGTGTGGTTCGAGAATGAGGAAGCCAGCCTTGCCAACTGGGAAACCTTCAAGGAACAGCTTCTGAAGACCTTCACAAACGTCGTGCGTAAGGAGAGAGCCCAGCAGCTGCTACAGTCTCGCATACAACACCCAAACGAGACCGTTGCAGTGTACACTGAGGAAAGGAAGCGTCTCTTCCGGCGTGCCGACGCGAGCATGAAGAAAGAAGAGAAGGTGAAGTTGCTTATGCGAGGAGTTAAAGAGCAACTCTTTGCCGGCCTCGTTCGCAACCCACCGAAAACCGTCGCTGAATTCGTAGAAGAGGCATCCACAATGGAGAAAACTCTCGACGCCCGAGCCCGCCAGTATGACCGCCAGCAGCGCTTTTTGTCAGCAAGCTGCATGGACACCGCTAACAATGATAACCTGCGGGAGGTTATACGTGAAGTTGTGCGAGAGGAGCTCCGACGGTTGCTGCCAACGGGAACGCAGCCGCAACTTTCATCGCTCACTGACGTCATCCGGGACGAGGTTCAACAGGTCTTGGGTGTGACGCCGACACCCACGCAGCCTCTGCAGCCCCCAGCCATGACTTACGCCGCAGCTGTGCGCCGTCCTGCACCTCGACGACGGGACCCAAGCCCCTATCGCCCTCAGCCAGCTGCGTTGGACCGCCGCCCACTCGCCCCAACCCGCCCGTCCTACGAGCGACGCGCGCAGCCGAGGAAATGCGACGAGTGGAGAACTCCCGACCAGCGCCGCCCACTATGCTTCCACTGTGGCGAAGCCGGTCACGTCCTCCGGCACTGCCCATACAGAAGACTGGGCATCCGAGGGTTCTCTTACGACGCTCCACGACCCCGACCCGGCCAGCGACCAGCCGAAATCGAGGAGTTTTTACGTCGGGAAGAATACTCATCGCCGAGCCGCCTATCACCTTCCCCGTCGCCATCGTCCCCGCGCTTTGTTTCTCCCAGCCGAGGTTACGCAGTGCGTGGACGCTTCCCCAGCCCCCGAAGGTTAAACTGAATAAAGCAGCCTCTGGAGGTGACGTTGCTTCTGAGCGCAAGAACTAAGATCCTCCATCGACGAAAACAGAAGACCATGCCCCCTACGACGATGACGACCCCTACGAAAATGACGACCCCTACGACAACGACGACCCCTACGACGACGAAGACCCCTACGACGACGACGACCCCTACGACGACGACGACCCCTACGAAGACGACGACCCCTACGAAGACGACGACCCCTACGAAGACGACGACGACCCCTACGAAGACGACGACGACCCCTACGAAGACGACGATGATCCCTACGAAGACGGCGACGATCCCTACGACGACGACGATCCCTACGAAGACGACGACGATCCCTGCGACGACGACGATCCCTACGACGACGACGATCCCTACGACGACGACGATCCCTACGACGACGACGACTACTACGACGACAAATACGACGACAAAAACTACAACACCGACGACGACGACGACACGGCCAGACTTGAAGCTTTTACCGCTGCCCTTACACCTTATTAGGGACGCTAAAGGACTCTAAGTTCTCGAAGCATTCTCCGTGTTTAATTTCATTTTAAAGCATCGAGACGATGCTTCTTTGGAAGGGGGGTAATGCCACGTATCATTGCAGTGTGTGTTCACGCTCAAGGCAGCAGGAAAGGGTCGTTATCACTTTTGTTCGTGGCGCGAGAAGCGACCAGACTAATCTCGATTGTTCGCAGCCATGAAAGGCTGCATCTAGGTTTTTTCAGATTACCGTAGATGATCTTGACCTGTTATCTGGAAGTTTCCTTGCCGGCTTTAAATTGAGCGATGCCGCGAGCGGCGGACTTTCGTAGTTCGACGACCGACGAGCACGTTTGTTGCTTACGCCGCCGCCGAGTGATTCAGTTATTTTCGCGGGCGCAAGTCAGCCCTAATAAAGAGCTTCGTTTGCAAGTATTTCTGGCGTCTTCCTGACCGCTGGACTGCCGTCACTAAAACGTGACAATATTTATGAATTCGCACCCGCACTGAAGCAATTGTGAACTGATATATTCATGCAAGTAAACATGAAAGTAGGCACTAGGTACAAAGCTATAGATCGCAGACTAGCGAGCTTCAACGCTAGCATGACAAGAGGACGTTGGTCAGGAGAGGTTTTCAAAGGAGGCCGAAGGTTTCTGTTTGTTCTGCCGTCCTAGATACGAACTCTTTCATAACGGCATCCAAATGCAGGTCCGCAACCGTCTTCTTGTGCACGTGGAGGAGGAGAAGGTGTGTCAGCCTCCTCTGCGTCATTCGATTGCGCAGAAATGTTTTTACTCTCCTCAGAGCACTTAAAAATCGCTCTCCTGAAGCAGCTGACGCAGGCGCAGAAAACACGAGTTGCAGATACATGCCTCATATTACGCATGCCTGCAGTCTTCCCCTGCAGAATTTGTAAAATGCGTTCACTTGCGACTGGACCCTCGTCACGCAGGAGCGTTGGGAGAAGCACGAGTTGCGCTGAAATCCCGCTGATGTCAAAATCTGCAGCGTGTGCTCCTAAAAGCTCATTTAGGTCGTTTGACGCGAAGTTTCGACCTTCAGCAGCGTCAGTCAAAAGGCCCCCGAAGCTAATCAGCTGCTCCATGCCAGGCTGCTCAAATCGCCATCGGTTCTCAGTGGTAATACGATCGATAGCGGCAAAAAACTCTTTTCTCTGTAATAACTTGCCGTCAAGCGTTGCAAGCTCCTCAGGCTTGTCTGTGAATTGAAGCCTTCTGGGCGGCTGCGAGGCTGCGAGGTCAACGCTACCCTTGGGGCTAGCGTGCGACAGCGGTGGGATGTCGCAGGCGAGCCCCATGTAACAACCGGTATAAGTCTACATTTGGTGCGTCTATGCGCTGAGACCGAAGCGGCGAGCACCGCCGATCGGGCGAACCGCATCAGCTATCGGGAAAGATCCGGGGGGGGGGGGGGGGGAGGCAGCGCCCCCCCCCCCCCCCGCCCCCTGCCCCACCGGTTCCGCAGTCCCTGGCAGAGGGTGCCCTGGGTATCTTAGGTTGCAGGAAAATGTGCCTATACTTCGAAGTGCCCTCCTGCAGCGTCAATACATCTTTGCAGCCTTTCTTCGTAACCTCTGAAAACCGATGCCTTCATGCGGTCTGTGACTTTTAGCATGCATCCTCAATCTGCTGCTTGAGCTCGGTACAGGTTGCCACTCGACCACCGCTGTACACTCTGCTTTTCAGATAGCCCTACAGAAAGAAGTCGCAGGGTGTTAAATCAAGCGAAAGGGGACGCCATGGCATGTTGGGCGAGCCTCGTGCCATCCCCATGTTGGGAACAGTGCTGTTGAGTCAGTTGCGGACGCTTTTAGCGTAGTGGGTCGGAGCCGCGTCCTGCTAAATATGCATACTTCCTTCTGCATGTGTCTGTCTTCCAATGCGGGAAAGACCGGATTTTCGAGGATGTCCAAATATCCATCAGCGGTAACTGCGTCTTCGAAAAAAAGGGACCGACGAGTCCTTCGCGACACAGTCCACACCAAACAGCTGTGCGTGGGGACTGCACATTCCTTGTTGAAAAAAATCTTGGGTTAGTCTGTGCCCACAATGGTGTGTTCTGTTTATTGACCCGGCCGACAAAATGGAAAACGACTTCATTTGAAAATAACAAACTGGGGATGTCCACCCGCGGCTATGCGCTTTTGTTCTGCGCGGTAGAAGTCAATGCGACGCTCCTCGTCACCTTCCGACAGCTCTTGCGCGGTTATCATTGTGTACGGATAGTAGCCTTTGCGTTTCAAAGCTCGATGAACAGTTGCCGGCGACACACCGAACAACAGCGCAGTGCGCTTGCAGGACAACTGCGGCTCAGACAAAAATGCGCCTTCAAGGGCATCGGCGATGCTGCGATGGGTTTTACCTGCATCGGTTCTCTTCTTTCTCGCCACACTGCCTCTTCCTAGGAAGGTGCTTTTCCATCTTAGTACAGAACTTCCAGAGGGAGGGCGACGGCGAAATTTTTCTTTGAATTCTGTACGTACGAAGTGGATCGAGCCAGATTTAAGGAGCCCCGGCACAGCTGCAGCCTTTTGGTTCATTGATCACACTGGCATATCGCCACACTCGTAATAGAAAACGATACGTGACGAATCGAACACAAAATGTTAATCTTTCCCGCAGGCACAGAACGTAAAGCAACTCAAAGTCATCAGAACAAACCAACTATCGAAAGCAGACGACACCGAAGCGAACGCGCGTCTATAAGCGACCAGTTATCAATATTGTGTGCAGTGCTATCGATGTCACATTTTCACCGTGGTTTTTATTATTATTAGCACCGATTCTTTCTTGTCGCATTCATTTCGACAAGCAGACGAGCCGCATCTTCGAAGCCAGCGCGCTACCCTCCCACCAACTGAGCCCAGACGTCGTTTGCCTCGCCTTCCGGCAGATGGCGCGCCCTGTCAAAACAGCTGCTTTGCTCGCGTCTGACAGTTTTTTTTTCTTAATTTCAGGAAATGCAGACAAGTGGCGACGTTTATTTACGTCTTAAAAAACGAAGACCATTATATGCCACCCCGTGAGCGAAGTTTGCTCTCGCTTAGACCAGTAGTTTGCTCACAAGAATTTTTAAAAATCATCCAGATAAAAACGAAACTCTCTGTATTAACAATTACATAATACATAATTTTGTTATTTCATCAAAGAGCACATCACAGTGTGTACCTGTCCGCTTAAGCATGCAGTTTGTATATGCGGACAGGGCACTTCATCTGTATTGACAAGGTACTGAAATGAATGTACCTTTAAGGCCACAAGTAGCGGATCATTCAAAGCACAAGTAAAGCAGCAAGCTTCTCCACTGCAAGTAGAAACCTTGTGATAGAATTTAAAAGCCCTTTGGTCTTGGTGCCGTGACGGCTCCATTATGCTGCTCGAGCGAAAAGCCTTTGGCTTGAAGACTTTTCAAGAAGACTGTACATATGCATAAATACAGCACAGATCTCCGTCTTTCAAAGCACTTCAATGCATTGGTTCATCCAAAGAATTCAGACCGCAGCGCCATTAGCATTCATTGCCGGCAAAAGATAGTAACAAAGCCAGTAAAGAAACAAAATAAGAAAAATCTACTTTCTAAGTACATGCTTAATAAGAAGCATAGGTCCTCTGCTACTAACCGCATCAAGAGCATGCAGAAAAGCGCAAAATTGTGGAAACGATGTCCGACACTCAAGCCACGACATAGCATGCAAGGGTAAAAGTGCTGAATTGAAAGAGCGAACATATGCCATAAAGAACACACCTAGTACATACGGAACCCATACACAGCGTTAGAAAGACAAAGAAAAACAACCAGGAGTTTGCACACCACGATTACAACCCCCCAAATGACAACAGAAAACACACTTAGAAGCAAAATGTATGAGGACGCTTAAGCTTCGCCTTAAGAGTAGACGCGTAGCGCCTTCTCCTCTTTTTTTCTTTTGAAATTACTATAAAATCAGTACCCGCCCTAAATAAACGTTACTAAGTCGTACACACCATAACGCGTTCACTAGGTACCCCTCTAACACGTTTGATCCAACGGCGTTCCGTTCGGTCGCGTTTTGATGTTCTCCGCCGAAATGGATAAATCGGCCCTAGGCCGAAGCACTGTTGCGGCGTCTGCCGCCAGTAATAATTACCGCACTGTTCTGCCCAGCCTGCCTGCTGGTAAGCTGGTTTTAAACTGCGTTCTTCTGGATGCGGACCTTGCTGGCCGTCCCTGTCTCGAGCCCAGGGCTTTCGAGTTTTCTTGTTCGTGGCCTCGTAGACTCAAGTGGAATCGAATCCATCGGACAATTCCAGATGGGACACATGTGGATAGTAACGTGCAAGACAGCGTACGTTAGCGAAAGCTAGGCTTGTGAGCTGCGGAGAGTTAGATATGAAAAATTAGGCGTCTGGACATTCACCCAAAATGGAAGACTTTCAAGCCCAAGCTTCTTTGGTTCCCAGAAGATTTTTGCATTCGTGACACCCTGCTCATTCCTCCGCCCATGTGTCGCTCTGTGTACTGTGTTTTACCGAGACATGACGTACTCAAAAGTGTACGTAAAATTCCCTCTATTTCTTTTTTCTATAAGCTACACAGCGAGACACTTCCCATGAAAACATGATTAGAAAAAAAGTCCATTTTTGTGTCCACGGTGAATTGCCGCCGCCATGCTCCAGAAACGACTGAGCGTTATTTCGTCGATTGCAAAGATGCAGTGCACTTTTTGGATATCGTGTAACGGACATTAGAAAAAAGACTGCATTTGACACCACATTCAGTGTGGTATCTCACTGCACTGCCATTTGTTGGTGAATCTTTCGGCATGTTCTTTCAAGGCACGTAGCCAGAATTTTTTTTCGGGGGGGGGGGGGGGGGGGCAATACAATTTGTTGTATCATGGGAACCGAAGGGGGGGGGGGGTGGCTGTGCATGGTCAAAAAGAAACCCTTAAGAGAGCTGGGGAGGGGAGGGGAAGAGGGACTGAGCTCAGTTTCGAGCTCAGCTCCGGCATGCTGAGCTCAGCTCCGGCATGCGGCGCTCACCGGAAAAACTACGATCGTACGGCGCTACCACAACTGATGGCGCACGGGCAGTGCAACTTGTACAGCCACTGGACTCGTATCGAATGTAAGAGAGAGAGAGAGAGAGAGAGAGAGAGAGAGAGAGAGAAACTTTTATTTTGAAGAGATTAATTCGCAGAAGCCAGGTGGATCCGCTGGCGGCAGCTGAATTACGGACTAGCTGGATGATCCAGGCTTGCTAGTCCAGGTTGTCGCTGGTCAGAGCCTCCTCCCACGGCTCGTGTGTCTAATATGACACTATTACTTTTTTGTCCGGCTTGTCCTGGCATTCCCAAAGTGTATGGTACAGCGTGGGGCTTGCTCCGCACCAAGGACAGTAACTTGGGTATTGTGTGGGCCCGATCTTCCGTAAAATGTGAAGACTTGGTTATGTGTTTGTTTGTATTCTCCACCAGTAAATGGCATCCGAGAAGGACAGTTGTTTGTGTGGCGGTGAGAAATGTCTTCCTTCTCGCCTAAGGTGTTCTAGCCTGTCACCATACTGTCCTTGGAGGGGGGTGAGTAAGGGATGGGGATCCGCCCGGTTTGTGAAAGCTCGGGCTAGATCATTCGCTACCTCATTTCGGGCTAGGCGTCCGTGACCAGGTGTTCATGTTCTCACCCTTCCGTGTGGTTTTTCAGCAAGGTAGTCCATGCAAGCTTGTTGAGAGTCGGTCACTACGTGCGATGACTTCCAGTGTTGGTCTTGAGTCTTGATGGTTATGGCTGTGGCCAGCGATTCCGCTTCCACAGGATCCTCGGCATGGATTGAAGCCCTGATGATTGGCCTCTTCTGGTTGTCGACCGTAGCAGTCGCGAACCTGCTTGGCTCGGCATAGCTCCCGATGACCATGTAACCACGTCCTGTTCTTTTGATAGTTTTTTTTTGCCAGTGCTTTGACTCTGGATCTCCTTTTACCCTTCTGCCACTCGTGGTACATGCCTGGGTACCGGGTTTACGTAGATCGTCTCTCCTGTAGGTGTCGGGATTCGGGACTTGCTCTCACTAGTTCGCAGTGCCTGCCACAGCCCCAGTTTCATCAGGATGCCTCTACCCGCTTGTGCTGGGGTTAGGCGTTTTTTTTTGCCCTCCAGAACCACGTCCCTGAGCTCCTCGAAGGTGTTGTGTGCTCAGAGTGCCCCAAGGCGTTCCGTTGATGTCGACGGGAGGATGTTTAGGGCAGTTTTATAGGCTCCCCTTATAATGGTATCAATGGCCTTTCAATCAACGATTGTAATCTCCTCATAGAGGACGCCGTAGGTAATCCCGCTTACAACTAGAGCTTGGACTTGGCGGAGGGTAACTTCCTCCCTCATCGCTTTCCGATGCCAGGTTACTCTTCTAATCATTCTTAATACTTGGTTGACCATGGCCAGGAGAGTTTTGATTGTATAATTCGCTCTCAGATTCCATTGTAATCACAGCACCAAAGATCTGATCTTCTATATTTCCAAAATTTTTGGCTTCCTTGGTAGAGTTCAAGTTCGTATGTAAGGACTCAAAGTACACACGCTTCTGGAACGCGTGTACGGTGGGTGCGGTTCCGTCTACCAGTGCGGGGCGCTCGCATATGAGTGGTCGTCTTCTGCGAGTGTAGATGGTGCATCTTCGCCTGCTCCTGCTCAGCGACGGGGTCGCCGACGCAATACTGAAGCCGAGAAGGTAAAGACGAAGTCTAGGCGTGCCGAGGCGATGAGGGTTAGGCGGTGCGAATAAGCCGAAATGCGGGCTATTGTGTTCATCTCTTGAAGGTGAAGCTAAATCGTCCTCCAAATTTTTACATTTTGAAATGCCACCATTAAAGGGACCTGCTCGCCAATTTGCCTTCATCTGGACCCTCGCCCAATTCGTTAGCTTCATTTAAAGCTTCTGGGATTTTTTCCCGACTGACGTAGGACGACGGCGCCGGATTTTCAGACGAACGAGCTCCTTACGCTATCGCGTAAAAACAACACCGGTGAACTTATTTATTTTTGTTTACTGGATATTCGACTAAACTGATTTCTACACTTTACGTATAGCTTTTTCAATGCATGTTATTTCTCTACCCGTAGCGATCTCACTGAACTAAATGAAATAAAATTTTCTTGTTCGTTTCACACGGTTTGTGGAGACTCTTGGTACCACAAACGTTTCCACTGCGCGAAGCTCGTGAACTTTCCCATTTTTTATCTCGAATTTACTATGAAAGAAATGCTTTGTGAGTACAATATTCAACGCCAGTTTCTGAACTGTATGTATTGAATCTTGTCTCATGAGTCCTGCAATGTCGTCGTTGTTCTTATTAGTTCCATAAGCAATGTTTCGTGTTATTTGGTTTAATATTGTGTTTAAGACAAGCAACTTGTATTGTGCAGCCCACTAAAAAACTGTTGCACTATATCGCAGTGTTGACTCCCCCAGTACTTTATATATTATTCGACATAAGGCTGTACTGCAACTCATCTGGACCTATATGTTAAGATCACTTAACCCCTCACTTTTTATAGTTCACTTTTCTAGAGATGTCAACACTACTACATTTGCAGTTTGAGCAGTCATCACTGTGCATGTAGAGCTTTTTTGGCAAGCAGTTTTCTTTGTGGACTGTGGAAACAAATTAATTCGTGTTTTTTTATTAAGTTAGATGAAATTATTATTAAACCCCGCCATTATACTTTACAGAAATCCTGCTGCATCAAGAACATGCCTTTAGAATAGTTTCGTCCCGCTAGAATTAACGACATGTCATCAGCGTACTTATATATACTTGAATTGAGGTGCCACTGTGTTAGGTCATTTATGTAGAGATTAAAAAATAAGGGCCGTAAAACTGATCCCGGCAGAACTTCTTATTTCATTAGAAGTAATGCGATGTTAACGCCATTTATCATTTATTGGAACCGTCTATAGCGCCTATTGTTTATCCTGGAAATAGAAAATTGTATAGCCCACAGAATCTCATTTTATATATATATATATATATATATATATATATACATATATATATATATATATATATATATATATATATATATATATATATACATATATATATATATAGCCTTGACGCCATAGGAAGCATAAGATGGTTCTCACACAGCTTCCACCCTCGCCGTTCGATGACGTTCTACGTCACATCAGCGGTAATTCACGACGTGCTACGTCCGCCGCTTAAAGAACGTGGGTGGCGGTGATGAACACTCCAAAAAGAAAGGTTAGGTTATTTGTAAACGTAGATACCCCCGAAAGCAGAAGATTTGACAGCCGTCGCCGTAGCTCAGCGGTAGAGCACCGGACGCGTAATTCGGAGGTCGTGGGTTCGGATCCCACCAGCGGCATGTGGTTGTTTTTATTCTGCTTTTCTAATCAATTAGCTTTAAGCGATAACATATTCAGTAATATTCTAAATCGAACAGCACAAAATAAATAAATTAATTAAAAATCCCCTGTGTCCCTTGGTTTCTGTGGCTGTTGGCTTCTCTCTCATATATATATATATATATATATATATATATATATATATATATATATATATATATATATATATATAACGGTCATGGACTTGGACAAAGGAGTTGACGAAGTATGGTGCTGCTTGTCTGTGGCGGATAAGAAGGACGAAATGTTTATTCTTTCCTTAACAACAGGCTCTTACCTTTTTTCACTCCCTGCCCTCCTTGTGGTGGACTCCCCCTGTGTCGGTCTCCCGTGTGCTTTTCTTTTGCCTTTAGTATGTACCGGTGAATAGCAACCTTTACCTCCCGATTCTTGGCCGATCCCCCAGTTTGGGTATGTGCCATCTTTTCAAAGGGTAACAACAACAACGAACGTTCGGCCCAAAGGGTGGTCGTCAAAATTAAAGACGGCACGGAAAGACTCCATAACACGTCGAAGATTATGAACATGGGCAGGAGACAGGTCGGGATCTCTCATTTTCGAGCACTCGTCGGCTGGCACGGCCGCAGTAGACGATAGGCGACTAGAAAAGGACGGCACGGACGTAGTGAGAGATGAGATGCGGCATTCGTATGTTGAGTGGAGCGCCGTTACTGCAATACCTTGAGGAACCGGTTGGACATAAGCGGCAGAGTTAATTAATAGGGACATCAGGCACATATCTACAAGATGATAAACAAATCACAATATGAATCAGAAGACGATAAATGAGTCACAATACACAACAGCAACTTGGCGAAATTTAGTCTGTCTTCTGTCTTAACTGCATAACTTTGCGTGACCAGGTAATCAAGCATGCGCGTGATTATTCACTTTGTTTACAATCAGTCATAAGATTACAAGTCACAATCTTGAACTGCGAGAATGAAGAAGTGAGAAGTTACACGGGATCTAGGAAACACATGGAGGCGATGAACAGCATAATCAGTAGCAAGAATATCTATTATTAAGTCCAGAAAAGAAACTGATTGCGAACCAGAGTAAACTAACCTAAAAGCGAAATATTTGGGCATTACGAGGGTATGGAACTGGTAGAGGGTACTGAGTTGTGTAGCGGGAGACTGCGTGCACTATGTGAGAAATTTACCTCTCGAAATGCTGCAGGGACCGGCCCGGGCCGGGCTTGTGCTTCGTCTAGTGATGGGCCCGGGCTTGAAGCCGTGGGTGTGGGAGTTCTCCAGATTTGAGTGATAGGCATGGGCCAGGCTCGGGCCTCAGAATGCGGCCCGTGCTGAGCTCTAGCCTGCACGCTGTTCGGTCCACGCGACGACAGCGCTAGTACACCAGCCTGCGTTAGGGCGCCTCGATGGCCAGCGCCGCGGGCGGCCATGCGGGCACACTAGCCTAGGTGCATAAAGTGGGCCACCTTGTGACCTCAAACTACGAGAACAGTGTGCCTAGCCGTTGCATCACTATGCGGATGCATGACCACAGGCCTGAGCAGTACCAAAGATGCATGTATCTTCGACACTATCTTTCGATACAAAGTTGTGTATCGGTATTAGGTATCGCTTGCCACAAATTGAAGTATCGGTATCGAAAATACAATTTTTGTGTATCCTGTATTTTAATAATACTCGATACTCAAAGAAATCAATGGGCCACAAGTTTTGAGGTTGCTGCGAGTCATACTTTGGGCCCGCGGCGCTCGGTCAGCGGGTAGCGCACCGAAAAAACGCACAGACGATTACTGTCGTCGGTGATGCGAAATCTGAGCGCAGCTCATCATATACCACCTGCCACCGCTGCCAGGTTGCGTGTTACGCTGATAGCCACCATCCGGGATCTCCCCGTGGCAGCCACCTTCCGGTTGTCCATTCCTTCGCTCACGCCGTGGCAGGTGGCGTTTCGCTCTGCTGCTACCTGTCATCTCTCAGGTGACAGGGTGACCTGTGACCTGTCAGGTAGCGTGGTACGCTGACACCTAGGACACCGAAGCCAGAAACGGGCACTTAAGAGCAGCATTCTAAGAAGGGAAGAATTAGGAAAAGTTCTTGTCGTGCGGGAATAATGGGATTCCGTTGTTTACGTCGCCTCAAGCTCAATTTATATGGACCTCGTAGTGATCTTACCACGTTAAACAACAGAGGTGGGAAAGCAATGGGATAGGGCTGATTCTCCGCTCGTGGAGTTTGTCTACTTGAGTGTATTCAAGATACCATGAACGAAGAGGTTGGTCAGGGCATTCTTGAAAAGGTTAGACTTCCATAGGCAGGCAAGAATCTGGGATTTAAATGTGTTTCAAAAGAAGCACGTCCTGAAGCACTTTTCTACGCTTATGGAAGATTGGATGAATAAGAAGACGGTGGACCTAACTTATTTATTTGATACTGCCAGTCCCCTCAGGGATCGTAACAGAAAGGGCATTTAATAATCCAATGGCATACAAATGTGGCAATGACCAATCTTTCAAAATTCAGATTAATGCACACCATAAAGTTTATACGTCATCAGGAAAGCAGTTAAAAAACTACAATGAAGTGAATGATACCACAAAATACACAAAAAAGGTAGGAACAAGTTCACAATGGCTAACACAAGAATTATTGAGATGTAAGAAAATCGTTTTCAACAAGCGTGATAAAGGCATTTCCTGATGAGGCCGCCCCGGCGGCTCAGTGGTTATGGCGCTCGGCTGCTGACCCGAAAGACGCGGATCCGATCCCGGCCGTGGCGGTCGAATTTCGATGGAGGCGAAATTCTAGAGGTTCGTGCACTGTGCGATGCCAGCGCATGTTAAAGAACCTCAGGTGGTCGAAATTTCCGGAGCCGTTCACTACAGCGTCCCTCATAGCCTGAGTTGCTTTGGGACGTTAAACCCGCATAAACCAGCATTTACTGATAAGCTGTTAACGGTGCACATGCATATTCAAAGCGTTCCGTTCGCGTATTGTCCGCGGAAGTACTGAGTTACCTAAGAGCGCAAGTATGGACTGCAAACTCGTTTAGGCAGAGAGGTCGGCCAGGGGAAGGGGGGGAGGGGGGAGAAGGAAGAGGGTCGTGATGTGTGACGATGTAGTTAGAAGAGAGAAGATAATATGCGCACGCACGTTTGATTGCGCCAAAACCACGAGTCGGCGCCCATTTCACTCAAAAAACGTCAGAACGCCCGCAATGCCTGAGCTGCTTGCTGTTCAAACGCTTCAAGGAAGCAACCAACGTTAGTTTTTGGCGCTAATATACTCGAAAAACCACTAGTACATGATCTACAGTCTCGGTTATGCTACAAGTGGATCAGTCCGGGTTGTCCGCTCGTCCAATTAAATGTATGTACTTTAGTGTGAAAGCGACATCTAAATGAAGTATATGCCGTAGGCCGCGGGATTTCACGCGGTACCCAAAATTTCCCGCAGTGTCCAGGGATCTATTGAAATACTATTCGGTGACCTTTTCTTGGCCAGAAGAAACGAGCTCAGTGGTCTCTATTGCCAGAGACTTGTAGGTGGTGTGGTGTAGAAACCGTCCTAAAATTTATAGTCCAGGTTTGGAGTCCGTGAATATATTAACACCACCTTTGAGATGTGCCGAATCGTTTCCCTAGGAGCCACAAGTTCAGCAGCGATTGATGTTGAAATATCTCTTAGAACAAAATTGAGAGTTATCTGCCGAGCGGATATCACCACAGCTGCTCTCGATGGCAGTGGGGATGTAGATTCGTGAGTGTATACGTCAACGTAGCTCTGATATTCTGACCAGAGCAACTTGCTTCAGTGCATAGACTGGCATCATGGAAATTTCTGTAGTATTCCGGTGTCATGCAGGCATATGGAACGCTGAGCCATCCAACGGAGCCATCAGCCACGGTGACTTCACGGGATGATATGGAAGGGCATAGCCTGATGGTATTTGAGGCTGATGGCAGCGGTGCGCACTTGAAAAACTGCTATCCGGCCGCTCATTCGGAATCTTCGTCACTGGGTGGCAACAGTGTCAGGTGAGTAAGCGTAAATACACGCGAAGTATTTCATGCGACAAATATATTGATATTGGGCAGGCACGTGCTTCCTAATAGTTCCTTTTTTTAGAACCCGCCGCGGTGGCTCAGTGGTTACGGCGCTCGGCTGCTGACCCGAAAGACACGGGCTCGATCCCGGCCGCGGCGGCCGAATTTCGATGAATGCGACATTCTAGAGGCCCGTGTGCTGTGCGATATCAGTGTACGTTAAAGAACCTCAGGTGGTCGAAATCTCCGAAGACCTTCACTACGGCGTAACTCATAGCCTGAGTTGCTTGGGACGTTAAGCCCCAATAAACCAAACCAATAAACCAAACCTTTTTTTAGAGGTGCGCCGCCGCTATCCTAAGCATGCCTTGAGCGCCTGCGCTTGAAAGCTCTTTAACGACCGCAAGCGAGAAATGCCCATATTAGAGAGTTTGTTTGTGAAAGGGAACCACACGTTGTTTCCCTTTTCCACACGTTGTTCCCCTTTCCGTTGTTTGTTTGTGAAAGGGAACCACACGTGTCGCCTAAACTTGCATCCCGACATACTAGCATGATAAAAGAATTCTTAACTCACCGCTTCCAATCAGTCGTTGTCAATAACCAAATGTCTGACCTCCTACCAGTCTCCTCAGGCGTGCCCCAAGGATCCGTCCTTGGGCCACTCCTGTTTCTAATTTATATTAACGACCTACCTGAGAAATTACATTGCCATATTCGGATGTTTGCTGATGATTGTGTTATTTACAGAACAGTCACTAACACCTTCGACCAACAATCCCTTCAAAATAATTTAACTCATGTGCAAGACTGGTGCAGTGAATGGCTAATGACACTTAACACAAGTAAATGCAAATATATGTCGTTCCATCGTCGCCGTTACCCTCTTCTGTTCCAATACAGCATATCTAACGTTCCTTTCGATCTTGTCCAATCATACAAATACCTTGGTGTCCATATTTGTCATGATCTTACATGGAATACGCATATTTCAAACATCATAGCATCCGCCAACAGAACACTAGGATTCTTAAAGCGTCACCTACGCTCTGCACCTCAGCATGTCAAGCTCCTCGCATACAAATCATTAGTCAGATCAAAATTAGAATACGCATCTCCCATCTGGTCTCCAAAGCAAGCATATCTCTGTAATTCAATTGAAGCAGTTCAAAACCGAGCAACTAGATTCATTCATTCATCGTATTCTTTTGATATCAGCATATCATCCCTCAAATCACAGTCCAGCCTACCTACCCTTGCTCATCGCCGCTGCATTGCCAGTTTATGTTTGTTTCACAAGTTTTTTTACTCTGAGCTCCGACAGGAACCATACATCTGCGCACCACCACCACGCATCTCCCTCCGCACCGGCCATCAGCAGCAAGTGTCACGACCTCACGCCCGCACCACTACATTTTCTTCATCATTCTTCCCCCGGACCGCGAACGACTGGAACGGCCTTCCCCGAGAACTTGCTGCTATCACATGCCAATCATTGTTCATCGAAGAAATCACGCGTGTACTTGCTCAGTGATAATCTTATATTTGTATAACTTTCTACTTATTTTTTAGTCATTCTGTTTTTCATTTCTGTGTGCCCCACCCCTTATGTAATACCCTCTAACGAGGGTCTTTAAGGTATTAAAGTGAAGTGAAGTGAAGTTTGCGTACTCTATGGGATTGGTCTGACGAATGTTTTGTATGCAAGTAACTTTGTTTCACATGCTGTAAGTTTGAGGCTTCTATTAAAAAAAATAATTGTTTTTGTGAGGTTGATGTGACTTTCTTAATATGAGGATCCCATTTGAGGTCTGACATTAGTTTTATGCCTAAGTATTTGTATTCGCGGACAGATGCAAAAGTATTGTGGCGTAAAGTACGTGAAAAAGCGATCTATGCTTTTTTTTTTCTGGTTACTGGTAAAAGAACCGATTTGTTAGCTTTAATACTCGTCTGTCAATCTTCGCACCACTTGGTCGCTGTTGTTAAGGCGTTATTTAAAGCTATATGGTCATTGACCAAGTTAATTTCCTGTTATAGTACGCAATTAATAGTCAGAAAAAGTGTAATGTGAGAAATTCTAGCCGGCAGGTCATTTATAAAAGTTAAGAATAATATTGGGGACAGAATACTTCATTGGGGAACATCTCATATTACATTTGATGTCGCGGACTTTTCGTAGATAATTTCAACAAACTGAATCTGCTCAGTCAGGTAGTCCCTAATCCAGGCTAAAATGTGTCCAGTTGCTCAAGGCAGTTTGTGTCGAATTTCGAAATAAGTTTAGTGTGTGATACGCGGTTGAAAGCTGTCTAAAAGTCTAAGAAAATGAGGTCTACTTGTTTGTGGTGATCAATAGCGGTGGGTACACCCTGTGCTAGTTCAATTAGGTCGGTAACGGTACGAAGCCGTGTGCGAAAACTGTGCTGAAAAGGTGTTATTATATTTTCTTCTCGATAGGCTGTTCTGTGTTTTGAGATGATGTGTTGAAGTAGCTTGCACACTGGGCTGGTTAGTTAGATTGGTCTGAAGTATGAGTGATCTGGTTTGCTACCTGATTTGTGCATTGGTGCAGCTGTTTTCCATTCTTTAGGAACGGTGCAGGATGACAAGTATTTCTACTAAAAATTTTGCTACCCATTCGGCATATCGGCGCAGGAATTTGTTCGAGATGTTATAAGGCCCTGGTCCAGTTTTACTGTCCAAATTTAGTAAAAGTTTTAAGACTCCAGCTGCGGTTACAGTAAGAGGCCCTATTTATGGCCTGTGCAAGGGCTGGTACGCGGTAGGTTTCTGTCATCTGCAGGGAAAACAGAGCAAAAATAGTAATTCATTATGAATGCAGTATTTCAGTTTTCGTCTGGAGATGCTTGGATTTCATTTTTTACTTCAGGGTTTAAGTAACACCAAAACTTTTCTGCAGCATCTTTTAGGAAACTATTCAAGGTATTTGTAAAGTGAAATGTTTTAGCTGCTTTCATTTTGTATTCAAAATCATTGATGGGGATGGTTAATTCTTCAGCTGTTCGTTACAATGGTGGCTGTTTCGAAGCTTTTTTTTTTTAGTCGTCGAAACTGCGCTTTATTTTATGAACTGCGCTTTATATTCGCTTGGCCCGCGACATCGCTCCAGGCGTCCCGGGTCCAGCAAAAGGTTCGTGGGCTAAATCCCGGCACAAGCGCACCCGTCTGACCAGCGGGAATCATCTACCACACAAATAAAGGTCATGAGTTGGCACTGCGCAGGAATGGCAACGAAACACAAAAGACGCGCGGCTCGGCCGCGCATTTCAAGTCCAGAAGTATTAACGGCAGGTAATGGCGACGATGTCGATGAGAGGGTCAATCGCGAGCGATGGTCGATACGTGCGCCAGGGACCAGGCTATCACCGGTGGCCCCGAATTCACCTTCTCCATCCGGTGTATCTTTAGGTGCTTGGCGAGGTGCTCGGAACGGGAGAAGCGCTTGTCGCAGATTTGGCAGTGGTGCGGCTTAATGCCCAAGTGAGAGCGTGTGTGGCGCACCAGCTCGTCCGAGCGGGGAAAGCGCCATGCGCATCCGGGCCACTGGCACGCGAACGGCTTCTCACCCGTGTGTCTGCGCAGGTGCGCCTTGAGGTGCGAGGTCTTGGAGTACGCCTTGGTGCAACCCGGGTAGGAACAGCGGACCAGCTTATTTTGCGCGCGAGAAGCGGAGGGGCTCGGCTGCGGCGCTCGTCCACCTTGCTGCCGCGCCGTGCCGGCCGTTTGGCAGCCAACTTGGACACCCGCTTTAGGGTTGCGAGGCGCGCGTTGTACCGGCTGAAGCCAGCTCTGAATGGGGCTTCCTCTGGCTACAGGAAGCGGAGGCGGGGGCGGAGGCGGTAGCACGCTAAGAGCGGTACTAGACAGTGCGTTGCTAAAGAAGGAGTCACCTTCACTGAAATTGGACATGAGGGTCTTGAGTCCGACACCGTGGGCCACGAAGTCAATCAGGTCGTGCGCGGCAAACTCCTCGGACCAGCCCACTTTGAAGGATCCGTCGGGAGTCGGCGCAGATGAAGTGGCCGAAGCAGCGCCCTCGTAGCCGGAGTATGGACTGAAGTCCGCCGGCATCTGGAAGTCGTGGCCCGTGGGCCACGCGCTGGTACTGCTGGCTGTCTGGCCGCCGGACGACTCTCCGCTGATAAGCGGGTAGCAGCACGTCGGGTCGGTGAATATTCCGAACTCTGGCAGTTGCGTAGCGAGATCCTCAGTGGCAGCGTGGCCCATGACCACCGCACTGCTCTCCCCGTCCTGGCCCAGGCTGCCGTAGTCGCTGGAGAGGAAGGAGTCCAGGTCCGCTCCCAGATCGTCCAGGGGCAAGTCATCGAACAAAAAGGCGGCGTCGGCAGCCACCGTGGAAAGGCCGCCTTCCATCACGAACTCTGTTGCAGCAGGCATGGAAAACCGCGTGACACGATCCTTTACTCACTCGCTGAACATCACGATTTCACACTGTTTCTGCTAAGTTATATTTTCCAGTTTTCTTAGTCTCGGTAGGTACGTAATTAGTAATACAATGCGACAAAATATTTTTTAACCTACGTCACAATGTTTTTATGTCAGTATGTATGCATTCTGAGAGTTGACGGAATTATGATAGTTCTTGTCATCAGCTCTGCTGTAGTCGGGATACGCTACGGTTGGTCGCGAACAATCTTTAGCATAGCAATTCTATACAGCGCACATTATTATCTTGTTGTCAGATAATATAATATTTCTATATTCGTGTCGTGACAGGTGAAGGGCCTACTGAGGAAAACTAAATCTAGTATGTTAGAGCAAATACCTTGTACGCGGGTATGGAGTGGTCAAGCCGTCCTACCAAGCTTGTTATGGTGACTATATATGGATAATCGACGAAAAAGCCAGCAGCGCCTAGCACACAGTCGATCCTGCTGCTGCAAGAATGGGGATTCTGTGGTCCTGGATGGCGCGAAACGAAGATTTAAATGCTTTATTGCGATAAACAGAAATAGAACTGGTTGAAATTTTGGCAGTTTCAAGCAAACAACGTTTTCTGTGCGCAATATTGATAACGTAGTCAAGAAAGTACTTTGAAAGAACCGCGCAGCCTGCTCCCCACCCTCCTCAGAAGAGAACTAGTTTCTGCGTTTGGTGCAAGATGGCGCTAAAAGAACCAATGCTGTGAAACTTTTCTGTTTTGGTTTGCCGTCGCCGCATACGATGGGGATTTCCAAATAATGCTGACCGAATCAGGCAAGTACCTCCCCTAAATGTAGTATGAATCAAAACTGACTACCAAATGCAACCTTGTTAAGAAGTCATCTCAACAAACGGACGAGGGGACTTCTTCACAACTTGCACCTCCAACCAGCCCGGCAGCTTGCTCTCCTGAAATGCAACCTCTATGCGAGATTTGGGCGAGAACAAACGTGCGGTAAGGCTGAGAGTATCTTTTTTCGATTTTCTCTGATCGACGCAAGTCATATGTGTGTTGGACAAACACGGCGGTGCCTGATTGAAAGGTTAAGAAAACGTAAAAACGATGTAGCCAACTCTAAGGGCCGCAACCGCCACTTCACTGCCTAGAATGCACAAGAAACACATACAAAAAAAAGAGTGCCAACATTTTTTCTGATAAATGCAGAGCCCAAAGGAAAACCACAGACCGTAACCACGAGTGAGATCACTGAAGCAGAAAGTATCGTAGGTATTGGGGACCACTGCGCGTTAGCATGCACCCTTCCCTGGCGTTATCGGAAGAGCCGGCGTGCTCGACAAGAGACAGAAAGAGATAAGACTGTTTTCAACTTGCCCGTCGCTCCTGTTTCATCTGCCACGCTTCTTGGCATCTGTATATCCATGTCCATTTCTGCGAAGAAATCACTTCGCAGCCAGCGCTGTGTCTCTCCTTTTTTTCTTTCTCGTCCTCCCCCCTTGCGCTGTGCATAAACCTGCGCAAGTGCAGCTGCTCGGCCAAGCAACCCACGAAACACAGAAAGAGCTTATAGACGTGTAAAAATCTCTTGAAAAAAAAGCTTGACATCTAAAACAAGTTTCATCGAAGCAGTTTTTTAGACTGTGGCGTTTACAAACCTCTATTAGCGTTGCTAATGCTACGCTTCTGTGTGGCTTGAAAACTCGTTAGATAGAAATTTTCAGGAATTTCTTAGACCTTCCTTTTTTTATTCCGTAATTGGTGCATGAATTAATTTGCGCATCTGAAGATTAATTTTAGTGCTTCCTTAATTTTAAACCCTCTAATGCTTCAGAAATGTTAAAGAGTTCATTTTTCTTATATAATCCGCTCAAATTAGAACTGAAAGCTGATTTGCCATGACCGGAACAATGAGCCCACATTACAAGGGATGTATGGCTGTAGTAATGAGCCATGCGTGTGATAAGTATGAAAAGGGAACACACTTTTCAGTCACTGCGTCACTCTTTATTGAATCCAGTGAACACACCCACACAAAATAGAAGACCAGGAAATTAATGTTATAAGCCACGGAGGAGGTACGTTCACTGATTTGGCTGACATTACAACGGTATGCAGATAGATGGAGAGACGCCCTGGCTCTGAAGAGCGCGGTAGCATATTCGCATGCTCACGCTCACCCAGTACCTACGCTTAGCTTTTGATATTGTGGCCTTACTAAATCAAGTTGTGTATATCAGGGGCGTAGCGAAGAAGAATATATGTATTTCTACACCGCCAAGCTGCTAGGTGACTGGAAAGCCTGGTAAAGTATGGGACATACTCCGCGCGCTGGGGCATATATATAACCCGCTCGCTGTCTTGAGGCAGATTAACTTTAAGCCCTGTAAAGCCAAGTATACTGCTCCTCTAAATTATTTCAGTTCCTAAGCCACCTTCGCCCTCAAAACTTTTCCACCCACCTTAATGTAACCTCGAGAAGCTCTACCCAATGCCTATTATCTCAAAGCGAGGCATTGGAGAAGGCGGAGCCTCCATATTCCGGGCGCCCTTCGGGCCCTGTGAAAGGAACGCATGGATGGTGAAAGGAAATTCATAGGCGCAAATGGGTCGCCTAGCAGCTGAAGCTCTGTGCAAGAGACGGAGACGACAACCAGACTGAATAATAACGCATACACCGCCGTATGAATTACAATTATCGTTTGGTTTGGTTTGGTTTATTGGGGTTTAACGTCCCCAAAGCGACTAAGGCAATGAGGGACGCCGTAGTGAAGGGCTCCGGAAATTTCGACCACGTGGGGTTCTTTAACGTATACAGACATCGCACAGTACACGGGCCTCTAGAATTTCGCCTTCATCGAAATTCAGCCGCCGCAGCCGGGATCGAACCCGCGTCTTTCGGGTCAGCAGCCGAGCGCCGTAATCACTGAGCCACCGCGGCGGGGCGAATCACAATTATTGTCTGTCAATTTTTTTCTGAAACCATTACCTAGCACATCCAGTTCATGTTTTACTTTTCCCTACTATGCTCTTAAAGCGCTAGGCAGCATATCTTCTAACTGAAATATTGATAAACGGAAAGTTTAAGCGTTAAATTGCGTGGCAGAGGAGTTAGAGCATAATTCCGGCTACTAATAAAAAGCTGTTATGATTGCACTTATCATTATGGATCCCTTTGGTGTCGAATAATAGGGTCTCGGTAGTGACTGGTGTTAAGAAACTTTGTCGCGCTACGTTTCCTTGCATAAATAAGCAGCGGTACAGCAACGCGAAATGAATATAATCGATATCAGCTGAACGTGTTCAGATTAATTAAGTTGCAACAGATTTGAGGGTAGGTCAGTTAGGTTATTCTAGGTTAGCCTTACTAAGGAAATTAGGCGTTTTATTGTGCTTCCAAAGCAGCTTTACCGACTTTCCTATATTTGGTAGAAAACACTGACGACACGCCTGTAATTTTACCAATTCTGCTTTCGTTTTCCTCTATAAATTGTCCTGTTTGGAACTGCGCATGAAAAAGTACAGCTTGTTGGGAGGGTTAAAACTTCGTAAAGGAGCGCATCTCCTCCCTTTTTCTCCGCTCCCTCCTCTGTTTCTGCTTGAGACGGTGGCGCCATCTTTATTGATGCACAGTTTAGCAGGCGACAGCCGTCACTCCGGCTGGATGCATCTGTTCACGCGGTCCTCTGCAAGAGTTTTTGCCCTCGCATTAAAGTATAGACGCCCGCTTGACAGCGAAATTTTGTCCCGGACGGCTATTTCACCTTTTTGGGATTAGGAATATGGCCTCTCAGGGAAATTCATACGAAGGATGATACTTAACGAGTATTCAGGAGTACCACACAGCCATCGGCCTAAATCAGCATGTAAAAATGCCGTAAGCGTCGCACTGCGCAGAAGCTTTCGTCTTGGTGAATACGGCGAGCCTCGTTGGCTTTCTGTAATCATGTTCGAAGCATTGCAGAACGAGTTGCGTGTCCGGAAGATAGCATTCCTGTGCGCGCATGCGACCTGAGTGCCACAATAATTTGCGAGAATGAACAAGTATACTTGTACAAGGGAGCAAATGCTCAGTGGTGACAACACTACGCCGTGGAACGGCAATGGAAACGAATGCTCGCGGATCAGGGCCATCACAGCCAAGTGATCCGAATGTTTGATGATAAACACGCACTTTTCGGCCGCGATGCAATTCACGGTGCGCGCAAGGCCAGATCGCAGGTGTGGCTGTGGGCTGAGAAGGTAAGCGGTGAGGTATGGAGAAGGTATGCGGTGACTAAGCTGGCGATGAAATCAAAAGATAAAACAAAATTGAGCACAAATTGAGCTCCATGGCTCGCTCAGGGCTGGAGAAGAAGTATGAAGCTCGCTCATGCACCCAGACTTGGAACGTGCACATCGCCTAACATGTGAATGGTTACATTGTCTCGCGGAAAAAAAAAGAACTGACAGGGGTTCAACGATGCTGAATCGAATGTCGAGCGATAGCTCCGGTGATATAAGAGGCAGCGCTAGTTTCAATGTTTAATATTACCATGCTCGGCCGGGATCTTTGGCTGTGTGCGGCCGGGCGTTGCATCGAAGACAGCTAACGTTCTCTTCAACGCATGAAAGGAAAGCGGCGAGCTATGCAGAACACATTTTCATGCATTGCGTGCGATGTCAGTGCACGTTAAAGATCGTCAGGTGGTCGAAATTATTCCGGAGACCTCCACTACGGCACCTCTTTCTTCCTTTCTTCTTTCCCTCCCTCCTTTATCCCTTCCCTTACGTGCAGCTCGGGTATCCACCGAGATGTGAGACAGTGGCGGCGTCATTTCCGTTCCTCAAAACCAATTTCATTTTCATGCTACGCGGCGGCCGCGTTTCGATGGAGGCGAAACGCAAAATGGTGGGGATCAACTTGGCTGAACCACATTATACGGAGCGAAAGGGAACCGAACCAGTGGCTGATGTCAAGGCAGACACGTTGGGAGCATCCGCTGCCCTTTTCGGCTTGAGATACTCTTGTTGCCTGTGCCGCTGCTTCTCCCGACGTACCTCCAATTCCTCATCGTCTTCATCAACTAGACGAGCCCGCTTTCGCGACTCATCTCTAGCGAACGCGGCTTCGTGACGATCTATGTCGAAAAGATTGCTAGAAGCAGCCCGACGCCTCCAATGCTCAGTCGAACAATTCATCCCGGTGGCCGGTTCTGGCTCCACGTGTGTTCGGTGTATAGGCGACGTGCGCTGGCCTTTGTTCAGCAAGAGCGAAACACGTGGTTAGTCAGGTGACACAACTGGCTAGAGCGAGTGGTCGTAGCGCTGGTCGGCTCATGGGCGGAACGAGCGGTAACAGCTGCGACAAGTGGCGTGGTATGAAGTCACAGCCACACCTCCGGTGAGCCTCCAGTTGGAGGTCGAACCCATGCCTGATTCGACGTTGAGCTCTACATGCCCGAAGTGGAGCTTTTCGCTCCAAGAAAATCAAATGTTCAGGGCGACTCATGCAGCATTGCATGCGTCAGTGAGCTCCTTTGGCGCGAGAGCATATGCCATCGCAAGCATTTAAAGCTATTTGCACACTTAGACTGATACTTGACATTAAGTACTGTAAACATTGTGAAGCAATTTAAGGATTGCCCCAGATTGCCCGTTCCCTATACACAAAAAAAGTTACACAAAAAGTTATTTTCCGTACAGCCCCAACCCTGTACTTCGCAATGTAAGCAGCCCACTGATCGGCGAAAAGCTTGGCCCCCATTTGGTTAACAGCAATTAGATCTAGAAAGAGGCACTGCCACATTGCTTTGTAATGCTTATTTGTTCTAGCTCAATACGTATAGACTACACACATGGACCTGTTTGCTGCGTTATCTATGCTCAAGCCTTTCTGTATTAATGATGTCTTTAGGCTCCCCTTTCTTCTTCTTTTTCCTGGGAAGCCCCACAGTCAAAGCTTGCCCTTTTACGGTCCCCGCACGGGCTCCGCATAAACCAAAACTGCATAAACGAAAATTGTAGGCGCGTACGGAGTACCCCTCCAGCCATAGAGTGCCACCAAAATTTGTTATGAGACCAACCATCCCTGTGCCTAAAGGCCGTTGTACGATCGTTTTTTGGGCGGATCCGCCAGCGAGTGGTCCGCTCGCTTTCAGCCTCCGCTCGGGCGTGGGGCGGAATGGTGTTGTGCGATCACTTTGCTGCTGGCGGACGAGACGAATGGTTCGAACGTTCCGATTGGTGCTCCCGTCAGTGCCGCCCGTCTAATCGCGTGCGGCGGTACAGACATGTGTTTGTAGCGAAACACGCAGATATCTTGCGGTAGAAATTACCCATATTAATTGCGGCGTATTCAAGACAATATCCATTACGTCAACGTTTCTTTTGCTGCGGGATTTTCGTCGAAGGTAGACTCGTGGTCGGCTGTGATTCAGGCTGGGACGGCACGAATTGGTTCAGACGACCCTGACGGCCGCGAAACAATTCGCGACAAAACTTTGCAAGATCGAAAGCGAGTCTGCTTATCTGAAGCGATGCCGTCGGAAACGATACGAATTTGGATCATTTCTACCCAAGAGACTGAAAAACGCGTCACATCGCGTCCCCGTTCGACGATACGTTCTCACAACGAACCGTGATTTCCGGCCCCAAAATAACAGAATGCTGCCTGCTCTGAAAGTTACGCTGCCCTGACGATTTCGCTGCGACGACGCGATTCTTACTGCGAATTCTCGATCGGGCCACACTGCAGTACAGGCTGCTAACAACCGTCCGTAATTACTATCGGCATAATCCCATTTTTTAAAATAGTTTCGATTGCATACTTAAAATTTTTTGTCAGTTATTAAAAATAGCACACTTCAGTGTTCTTGCATTGCTGACAGAGAAAAAAAATAATTGCACTTGCAGCCTTTCCCAAGCAATTTGCACAGTCACTGTAATAGGTAAACGGCCTTCTCCTTAGCTCCCTATACTGTTACTGGAAAAGACATGCTTACCTATTCAATATATAAGGTGTGTGCGTGCGTGTGGGGATGTGTGTTAATTGTGCATGTGTTTAACATTCACAATTTAGCGCGACACTGCTGTCAAACACAAATACTAATGGACATGAGAAGTTATGTTTCCAGCTAATTGGAACAGGTAAAATCAGTTGTAATTAAAGCAGTTATGCATTTCACAGAACAGTGAAAATGCAACAATAATGATTTATTTTTGTCATGTTTTTCACGCCATTATTAAACCCAACATAGAAGTAGTACTATGTGGCTGCAAAGGGGCTAAGACGTGCATCACTGGGCTAAAAGGGCATGGCTTTGTTCTGCACAGTGACAGCGGGCCATCAAGTTGTGGTTTAGCATTCCTTCCTGAGCTCATATTGCAGTTGCACAAGCGAGAATGCAGTGTTGAAAACAAGTATGGGAAGTTCTGCTGAAGGCCATGTCATTGTTGCCATGTACAAAACAAGCTGGCATATACTCTGTGCAACTCCAAAGCATTCTGAAATGTCGCTGTGAATGCAAAGCAAAGTTGGTGCCTTCGTATTGCATAGAAGTCTGTGCATGCCATTCTCATTAATATAAATATAATGAGATGTCGGAGCCAGTAAACTGAATTACAGGTTCAGTAAATGCAAGAACCAATTTGGAGGGTTTACATGGCCACGGCTCCCGGCTTAGGCTGGGAAAGAATACTTGTAAAGTCAGGGGAAGAAGGTACGATGGCCATATTATCTGGTTATCTCGAGCAAACACTAACATCTCAAGCAGAATTTGTAAAATTGGATCTCCAGTCAGGGAGCTATGATGTCGTGCTATAAAATGAAATTACAAATAAGCCATTTAAGTATGTGACAGGTATATATGCATATGTTCTCTGATACAGCCTTAAAGCAGTGTCTAAAGTTATTTTCACTGATCAGCAAAATGTAGAATTGCTGAATGTAACGATGACCACTTCCCAATGTAGCAAGCAAAAGTGAACATTGCTAACTGTTAAGTGATGTTCATACCACTTAACATATGCTGAATTTTAGAGTGCTATTAGTTGCTGACTATCAAAATGTTCAGCAAAATATACCTATATCACTGCCAGTCTGGTTTCAAAAAAAGAAATTAACTGAGGCATTGACAGGCAACAGAAATTTGGAAAATAGCAATATGAAGTTAGGCCGAAGAATGCCGAAGAAAAACACAAAAGCAGTGATGGCTTTTGTCGTTTCTTGCTTCTCTATAATGCAACTTGAAGTTGACGGCTTTTCTGTTTAAGATGAACCAGGAGTCCTGTAAACACTATCCTGAATATATAAAAGTCACATGCATATGTATGCATTTGCAGCGTTCTCACTGAGCCATGTTATGAAGTCGATGTCTTGCTTACCTGAGGATACGATAAGAGAGAAGCACCAAGAAAAGACTGACACAGATAGGCACAGTAATGCATGCTTAGCTTTTCAGTGCACGAGTTTAGCTGGCTAAACCTAGCTTGTGCAATGTGCAAGTTAGCCTAAATGCAACTGTATACCGTCCGACAAAACTGTGATGTAAATCTGCCCCAATATTACTTGAAATAGATTGTGAGGATAGTTCTTACGCATAAGATAGCATTGTATTGGTTTCCTGAGCTGAGCAAATGGCTAAGCAGTTTATTACAATTACTTATTTTAACATTTATTATACCTAAACAGTACTAAATGACAATACTTGAGTGGTGAGCTAACATGATACGCCAAGTAAGAACTTAATGAGTTTGTAATTTATACTATTAAGAAGTAATTAACCATTAGCATCCAAGTACAGCCATACCGCTACAAAGGAAAACTTTGTAGGTTTTCTTTGTAGCCTTATGGCTCCACTTGAGCGGATGCTAATGAGTAATTACTCACTTATCACAAATCTTCACCTTGGGGGATTTACCTAATTCAGTGGATGAACATCATCATTTACTGCATGGATTTCTGCAGTGACTAGCTCAAAGGACAAGAGGTTAGTAAGCCCTGTGAGTTGGAACGCCATTCCAGCCTTTTGTGGCAAAAAAAAAAAAAAATTTGAGCAACACTTGTTGTTGGGCTAGTTGGTAATACATACTTCTGAAGGAACCAGCGCACAAAACACAACGGACAAGAAAAAGGCGGAAGAAGTGAAGAAACTATGCAAAAGCTTAAATTTGCTAAAGCTTACAAATGCTATAAACGGCAGCAAAAAACTTTCCTTAAATATGTTCTTTACGGCCAAGACGCACAAGCCTGGCTGCCCCGTAAGAGTCATTGTTTCTGAAACGGGCACGTGGCAAAAATGTGTTGGCAGCTTTCTGCAGATTCATCTAAAAAAACTGACTCTTGATGATCCTTTCGTTGTTAAGCACGCAGGAGAAGTGGTTGAATTTTTAAAGGCCCAGCACAACAAACCACTTTTAGGGTTTTCTGTTGATGTAAAGGATTTATTTTATTCTATCCCACATGACGACCTGCTGGAATGCGTTAACGACTGTATTGACAAGTTTGGTCCGGTTTCCTTTCAAAATGAATGTGGTATTGCAGTAAGCGGTTTTCTGGAACTTCTAGCAGCCTATCTGAAATCAACGTAAGCAGAATGGGATGACAAGGTTTTTCTTCAGAAGAAAGGAATCTGTATTGGTTCCGTCATTGCCCCTTTATTGAGCGACCTGTATTTAGCCAAACTTGATAAAAACGTGAACAGTCGGTTGGAGGGTACAAAAGCAACAAAGATTTTTCGTTTTGTAGACGACTTTCTCGTTTTTCTCGATTGCAGTCAGGATACCTTCCAAGTTGATGTCTCGAAAACATTGGCAATTTTCTTAGAATGCTTATCTCCTTTAACCCTTACACATGAACTTCCGAATAATGGGTCCTTGAGATTTTTAGAATTGGGCCTTCATTTCAAGTGTGATCACCTATGCTGGTCTTATGAGCCAAGGGGCCAGAAGCCGGTACTTCCTTTTGACTCAGCCCACTCTAAGTTGGTTAAAAGCAATGTGGTTCAAGGAATCTTTAGAAATGCGCTGCTAAAATCATGTGAACACCAAATTGAGACCAGTTTTTTAGCGCAAACAATTAGATTAGAAAATGCTGGCTACCCCACTAAGCTTTTAGCCTCAGTCGCTGAAGCAATGCTTAAAAAGTCTAAGCGACCCGATTCGACTGCCACGACTGGCAACGCCAATAGAAAGAAAGTCTCCGTTATGCCGTACTTGCATCGCATTTCGCACAACATGAAAAAAATTGGTAAACGTGTTGGAGTTGAAGTCGTCTTTAGTGCCCCAAAGCGACTTTCCCAGCTTTGCAGAAAGGTCAATGAAACTGGTAAAAAAGAGAGTATATGCAATGTCAGGCACCAGAAGAATTTTGTGCAATGTACCGATTCAGTTGTTTATTCCATCCCTCTGTCCTGTGGAAAGCAGTATATTGGACAGACAGGGCGTTGTTTAAATGAAAGACTAAAAGAACACGATTACAACGCAAATGTCCAAAAGTGCCGTCACATTGGTATCCATTGTCGGGACTGCAAAGATGTAGAAACAGGATGTGTGCCACACTTTGAAAAAACTCGGGTAATGGCCACAATCAGAAACACGAGGCCCCGTGAAATAGTTGAGGCAATCACAATAGCAGCGTTAAAAGAACAATGCATTAGCCAGCCTTCAGTGTCGCTATCTGAGAAAGAACTCGCCTATCTGGCAAAAAATTCGAGGCACTAGCATTTTAACTTCCCACCTTATGCATCCGTCTTTTTTCCCGCGAACTTTATTCCGCTATTTGATACACAAGACTTAACTTTATGTTTCTGTGGGTTTTACCTTTTTAGCTGTTAGTTTTTCCGCGGTGTTTTCTTAATTTTAGCTGTTAGTATTTTTGCCGTGTTACTTGTTGGCATTTTATCTTTTTCATTTCCATTGCCCTGTTAACTTTATTGCTTTTATCGCTTTTATTGGTTTTTACCTTTTTGTTTTTATCTGTTTTTATTATCAGTATCAATTTTCATCTTCACGAGGTCTGGCGTTTTTCCTTGTTTTTTCCCTGTTGTTTTTCTTGCCTCCATTGAAACTTCTCACCTTCACTTGTTATATTAGTTAAGATCTTTGGGTTTGCTTGTGTCGCTTGTCTCTTCATGACCTTGTAGATTCCACTTGTTCCTTCTTGCCTTGTGTGGCACGCCCCCCTGACATGGCTATATATATATACGTTGCATTTGTACTTCCGAAATAAAGTTGTAAGTTCAGCGCTCCTGTCCGTCGTGTTCCGCCTTTTTCTTGTCCGTTGTGTTTTGTGCGCTGGTTCCTTCAGAAAAAAAAATGAATCTTGAAATGCAGTGGCATGAGCTAACTGAGGCACAGCACTGTTTGTGCGACTAGTGCAGAAGGAACCATGACTCAGAACAGATTAGTTGGTTATGTGACAATAAACAGTTTAAAAAAATCTGCAGTTTCTGCACGACATGCAGAAATTTGAAGATTCACTTGTAGTGCTGTTACACTGGAGCTTCAAAAATAGTCTGAGAGAATAAAACAAGCGCCTCAGGTCTGAACTCATTCCAGGATTCTAGTTAAGTTAGATTTTGTGGCATGTGCCATTCGAATACACAAGCTGATGCCACACAGGGGATTTGAACGCAAGAAACTTGGAAGACGGTGATACTAAGGACGCGTCGAGTGTAAATATCATGGGTTGTGGGTGGGTGTATGAGGATTATTAGGTATTTGAACCAGTATACAGTGAATATACCTTTATCGGAAGGCCTTATAAGTTGGCAAAATGTAATGCTGACAATAAAAAAACAATATTAGTGCATTCTTAGTAACATTAGCAAACAGGGCAATCCAGGGCATGGTAAATGTTGTTTTGGAGAACTGAAATGCTGGTATTGATTGCAATATGGCAGACCCCATATAGCTGTCAGTGAAGGCATGTGGCAAAACACTGAAGGGACGGTAATAATGCAAGTAATAAAAAGCTCAGGCCCAAAGGAGTGCCTCGGGGGACGTTCGAGATTGCAGGAAAAGGCAGGATGCATAAGAATTGGCAAGGGAAATCTGCCGAAGGCTGGCTGTTTAAGCTTGGATCCAGTTTAGAGCTATTGGATGCAAGTTAAAGCACGAGAAAACCAGCCTTACATAAATAAGGGAATCGCATGCTTTTTCAAAGCAAAGAACAAAAACATCATAGGGGGATGTTGCAGTCAAGGTGCATGTCGTGAAGAACAAGAAAAAGTTGGCTATTGCAGAAATGTTTTCTAAAAGCTGGCCGATTTGGATGAAAAAACTTAATGGGCCAAAGCAATCTAGGAGGGTCAAGAGTATGAAATGTGTTTGGTGATTTGTAGCACATGCCAATAACACAAATAGGGCCATAGGTGCTGGGTGATGAAGGGTTAAAACAGAGGGGCCAGGCTATAATAAGGCAGGAAGCTATCTGTACAGCATGCACTAGATATGCCTATACAACCTGCTTCTTTTCCCGTTGTTGCTTTCTGTAAATTTCACAGAACTTGATCATAGCGTACTGTGGGGTGCACCGGTGGCAAGTTGGCATGTCGAAACTGTGCTAAGGGACGACGACAGAGCAAGAATTGCTACCCTGTGCAGTGATGTTGTTACCATCGTCTTTGTTCCTAGCGTAGCTTTACCAGCTCCACAGGGATTATTTTGCAGTCTGTAAGTAGTCATGTCTGTAGCAAGCAGTCACAGGCAAATGAAGGTGGTAGCAGACAGACATATGCAAGTGCATTGACGAGATCTCAAATCTTCGAGAATGTCTTGTTAAACAAACTGCTGCGGCTGACCCAGGAAGCGCCGCTGAACAACCGCTTAACACCAACAACGCCGATTTCGCGAGCAGCTCTGCAACAATAGCATTGCGAACACATCCAGTTTCGTACCACTTATCTCCGGATCGAAAATTACCATGAGCAAAATCAACAACAGACACTGTCATTGCCTATGAGGTGCTTCAAGACCACTGTATTTTTCTGATTGCAGTGGAAACCAGCATCCCACTTAAACTAAATACTGCCAAGCATTTGTCAATATTGACTTAACACTGCTAAGCAAAAAGAGAAAGAAAGCAATGGCAAAGGTTTTCTCAATATTTTTTTTCTTCTTTTCCATCAAGACTCGTTATGCTCAACTTGCTCTGTGGACAGTTTTGATTGCATAAGCTGCTGCCACACTTTTTTTTTCTGCGCTACATCAATTGAAATGCTCATGAAAAACAGACTTACGAGTTGGCACATATTAGAGATTTGTACACTGTCAATCAGTCGTGATTGAAAAGCGGCAATGATTCTCGATTGTAATCGCGTAATACCATGTTGTTACAACCTAAACCGAAATGGCTAGAGGAAGTGTTCAGTCACCCATTCATCACGCCGATATGTTTATTGCAGGCAAATGTGCGCACAGCCGGCAGGAAATAAAAAGAAATGACGCTCTCGATGATACATTTGCACTGCACTGATGTTTTCACACAGGTTACACAGTTTCTCCGGTGAGTCGTAACCCGAGCACCCATCATCACCAAACGTACTGAATGGAGCACCAAAGCGCAGAAGGATGGCGACATCGCTGTTGTCGCCGCAAAACAGTCCTACGGCCGTGCAGCCAAGCTCGCGTAGCGTCACGTCGCACACACGGCAATTCTCAAGCACAGTGCCAACACGAATCGCGAACAAAATGGTAACGAATGCGTTGCCAGCAACAACGTCATGTGCACGCTTCGGTCGCGATCACTGCAACCATCGCAACGAATGCGACTAGCTGCACAACGCCACGTTCATTTCAGCATTCGGAAAGCACGGCGTGCGTAGTGAGCTCTCGAAGGTGCACATTTCACTGCCTTGACGTAAAAGCACTCGCTTCGATCGCAATCACTTTCACTACGCGGACACTAGTCACTGTGCTAAGCAGCTCATGCACGCACAGAAGTTCACCGTGAGCGGCTGTTGCTCGCCGCTGTGCGTGACGATCCTCGCAGGAATTAGGAACGCTTGCAGCAACCACAAACAGCTCCATATGAACACTTCGTGACACCGCCAACGCGTAGGTCTTGCGTCGGTTTGAAGAGGCGCTCTGTCAACTACTACATCAGCGTCGATTTCAACTCTGGAAACTGTCGCTGCTCGCCGCTGCTGCACGCGGAGAAGTTCGCAGTCGCTCTGAACACTCGTAATATCAACATGTGGCCAATATAGTATGCCTCGCGGCATAGCTGCCACCACTACAGCCACGACCTATGCCTCGCTCCCCAGTTCAGTCGACGCACGGCCATCTTGCCCCGGCAGGAGCGGATGCCTTCGTCACGTAAAAAGCAGCCAATCGCTGCAATTCGGTCGCCAGGCGGTTCGCTCGTCCGCCCGAAAGTTGAAGTTCAATTTTCCTCCCGCCCGCCGGACGGTCCGCCTGCCTGGCGGATCCGCTCAAAAGCGATCGTACAACGGCTGCGACTTCCACACAGCCTGCGACACCGGAGGAGGAAAAGATGATTGTAGAATAGGCTCGGCCGCCCCCTACTAAACGCAAAGGGGAGGACGCTGATCCGTTTGTGGCACTAGAGAAAAGATTAGAAGCCAAAATCGAAGCTAAATTTGATTCGGTCATGGCCCCAATAGTGCCCTGCGCGAAACCAGATAGGAGCACTAGGTGCGCGGCGGATGACGTTAGAGTTCGCCGCCGCCGCCGCGCTAGGAGCCGCGCCGGCCCGACTACGCCCGCCGGCGCCGCGCGTGTATGCACATGCGCGGCCGATAGTGCGCATGCGCGAAATCAGACAGGAGCACCAGGTGCGCGGCGCGTGACGTCAGAGTTCGCCGCCGGCCCCGTCGAGGAGCCGCGCCGGCCCGAGTACGCCCGCCGGCGCCGCGCGTGAATGCACATGCGCGGCAACCGTACAAGGGCAGCAGGTGCGCGGCGCACTGTGAGAAACCAACCAGTATAAATACTGTGTACGCAGCATTGAGACAACTGCGTGCTAATTTAAAACGCTGTCAAAACAATTGAATAAATAATGTGTTTCAGTAAACACTTCTTTAATGCTTAACATTATATTCGCAACAACAAGCGTAATCAAGGGGAAACTGTAGCTCTCCCTACGTGTATCCTGGAATAGCTGAGCTAAGCTACTGCCATTTTTTTTGAATCACGACAAATATGACAGCTTTAAGAAATAATTACATATCAGCGTCAACACGGAATCGTGCATCATGCAGTACAGATAGCGCACCATAGCGTGCTCTGCGGCTGACGTCACGTGCAGGATTCGTGAGGGTGCAGTTTGACGAGCGGACGCACTCCTTCCAGATCAGCTATCAGTTTTCGAGGGTATCGGGGGCCTTTCTGCAAAAGCAAAACAACAATTACACTGTTGTCTCGTGTCAAAACAGAGGTGAATTTGACACCCGTGGCTAGATATACATATATGAACGATGTAACCTCTAGCCAGCGAGTTGAGTACGAGTTTACAGTTCGATCTGTACACATTATACTGCTGTCTCGTGAGAAAAGGTTTTGGTTTATGGGGTTTAACGTCCCAAAGCCACTCAGGCTATGAGAGACGCCGTAGTGGAGGGCTCCGGAAATTTCGATCACCTGGGGTTCTTTAACGTGCACTGACATCGCACAGTACACGGGCCTCCAGAATTTCTCCTCCAAAGAAATTCTAGCCGCCGCGGCCGGGATCGAACCCGCGTCTTTTGGGTTAGCAGTCGAGCACCATAACCACTCAGCCACCGCGGCGGCCCGTGAGAAAAGAGAAGTGAATTTGGTACCCGCAGCTAGATATGCATGTTGAAGCTGTGTAACATCTAAGCAGCGAGCTAACTATGGGTTCATAGTGCTGTCGTACACGTGGTTCAGTACAGCATATTAACCGGTTCCAGGTATTGTCAGCCAGCGCTCGCCTGATGTCACATTATCTTTCATGGGGAAATTCGCTCATGCGTGCATGCTCCTTAAGCGCACCCATCAGAGAAAAGCAGCAGCATGATCTTTGACCCTTTATCGCTGGGCCTTCAACGGCTGCTGGGTGTTATATGCAGAGGGTGGTAGGGAACTAACTGCCTTCGGGAACGAACAAATAAGCTGGTAGAATTGTCTGAACGCGGGTCTCGACTCGCAGTTGTGATCAGGCGCGCTCCGGGTGTGTTAGTATAATGTCCGCATCTCTATTCCACCCACATCGTCACCCATCACGACCCTCTTCCTTCACCTTTCTCCCTTCGCCAGAGCAGAGTAGCAGGCATCATAGTTCCCCAGGCATCATATTTGCTGGTAATTCACATATGACAATTTCTCTTCCGGATGTTGTTTCTACGCGGCTTCGTCATCATGCGTGTCGCAAAGGAGCCCACCGATCTGCGTCGTCCACATTCCCTTCATGCTTCGTGCACATCTGGTCGACCTCAGGGTGCTTGGACCGATTGGTTGACCGGCACCGACTCGTGCTGGCCTAGAATTGTCATCCCTTTTCATCATAGAAACTTGCAACCTTTACAACACATTTGAGGACACAAAAAAAATACGGGGCATCGCAGCCCTTACAAAGGTGGCTGATTCACCGCGCCGACCGACAACGACACGGCTTGAGCCTGAAACAAACAACTGCTGCTCTTCATCAATGCCTGTGAGGGCTCGCGCTGCTTAAGTTACTGCACATGGCGGCCTCACTACATCAAAGCAAGCGACGCATACGCACTCTGGTGTGTCGGCATCACTCGCCACGCTTCTTTACTCCTATTTCCTTGGTACGCCTTCTGGCAGAAATATTACATGCGAAAGCTATGAACTGATCGTGACCAGTGAAGAATCGTTTGTTGGTTTCGTTTGGTTTATTGGTGTTTAACATCCCAAAGCGACTCAGGCTATGAGGGACGCCGTAGTGAAGGGCTGCGGAAATTTCGACCACCCGGGGTTCTTTAACCTGCACTGACGCGGCACAGCATACGAGACTCCACAATTTTTCCTCCGTCGAAATTCGACCGCCGCGGCAGGGATCGAACCCGCGTCTTTCGGGTCAGCAGCCGAGCGCCGTAACCACTGAGTCACCGCGGCGGGACAGTGAAGAGAGCACACAACCAGATGCAGTCACCGATATTCTTTTGCGACGCTGCCACATGTGGCTCGCATATGTAGTTTTCTGGCTTACCCAAGCTCATCGAACAAGGCATTATTCCTAGATTGGGACACGAATTTATTAATCTATCTTAATTCACGCTTTGTTCCTTTCACCCAGTGCCGCCGATCAGATGCAAACTCCGCTGCCAAGCCGAATATGCGAGGCGCTCTTAGAGCAGTCACATGACAAACGACCTTAAATCCTGTCGGCTGGCAGCGCCATTAGCAACATTTGGCCCATTTTATTTACAGCGCATACCTTTCCGTCATAGCAGATTCATATTTCATTCTCAGAGCACTCGCTGACAAAGGTGTTTGATCGGAATATTATTCAATACCCCGTAAACTGACTTTCAGCTTGGTGAACGTGATCATCAGCAAATAAGTTCTCCCGCTGACATTTCGTCCATAAGTCATGTAAACGTCGGCCTTTCGCAGTACATACGTCTATATTTTTCACCATATCAATAGGGCACTTCGTTTCCGGGTTTCATTTATTTCCGGAATATGGGGGGTAAGAATTGTGCGATATTTTTTTAGTTTGAATGTAAGTAGAAATTGGGTTATTTGGAAATAAATGTTCCATAATTCGGATTTTCGGCCATTTTTGCATTCTATGGGCTCTCGTTTTTCTTCGGAACAAAGAACACTGTATTTTAAGTCATTTTTATAAAGGACAGCGAAATGGCCGGTTTCACTAAAGAACTACCTCAGAGAGAATTCATTTTCCTCGCCGCCGCGGTGGCTCAGTGGTTATGGTGCTCGGCTGTTGACCGGAAAGACGCGGGTTCGATCCCGCCCGCGGTAGCAGAATTTCGATGGAGGCGAAATTGTATAGGCCTGTGTACTCTGCTATCTCAGTGCACGTTAAAGAACCCCAGGTGGTCGAAATTACCGGAGCCCTTCACTACGGCGTCTCTCATAGCCTGAGTCGCTTTAGGACGTTAAACCCCTTAACACAACCATTTATTTTTCTCATTTATTACAATTGTTTAGTCTCGCAAATCAACATCGGCACAGTCAATCCACGTCCGTGCAAGGTCTGCCTGCCTTTGTTTGTGCACCGCGAAGACATGCATTGAACATCAGAGCGACTACTTGTACGCGGGAGAACAAGAACTGGTTAGCGTCAGTAGCGTTTCACACTGTGATGGCAATAAGACGTCTGGTCAGTATCCGCGTTTTTGCGCGTCGGTTCTGAGGCGTACTTTTCTTACTTACCCACAGATCAAGCTATTTGTTGAATAACGAGGGTTAAAGAATTTTTAGAATCATCAGCTGTCCGAAAACAGCCCTCAAAATAAAGAGAACATGCGTTCTCTAGAGCGCATATTTTCGGGTCGAAACCGGGTTAAACCCATTTTTAGCAAATCTGTTCGGTGTGCAATAATTGGGTTTAGAACCGTCGTTATATAAAAATGAAGGGTCCTACGTATAAATTAATGAACCCTCCAATGCATTTTCGGAACACCGAAGTGGAGCTGAGAAGATGTGTCGTAAAAAATAAAAGCATAAAAACAAGGCGCCTCGTGCTCCGTCTTTTCCTTCCTTCCAAACGTCGTTTATGCAGGCATGTACGTAAGTGAGGTGACCGCTGTTGCTACGCATTGCTGAGAAATGTTCAAGGCTCCGGCACACACATGTGGGCATCGTCGGCTTCAAGCTACATTGTTTGACTCAAGTACAAGAATATTAAAAAGAAGCTGTTACGCAGCCACTTTACGGACCATAACCGGGAGAACGCCGTCGTTATGCGCTCTGAAAAGGAAACGCTCTTAAAGCCCCCCCCCCCCCCCCCCCCCCGCCTTTTTTTTTTTTCAGAAACCATCATTTTCACAAAAATAGCTGAACACAAAAAAGCGCCCGGCATCAACCAGCAGAATGCGAGGTCTCTTTTAAGACACCTCGAAATTGACCAGTCAAGACACCATTAATGTATCACTCTAGTGTCCCTTTAAGAAAACGATCTGCCAACGGAACATTTGCTGCGAACATTGGACTAATATGACATGGACAGAACAGAACCGCTGTGATGTCAAAAGAATGAATCACTGGAGAATTGAGTGCAAAATTAGGGTCCGTCTCCAGCTGGAATATTTTTGCTGCTCAGAGAAAATTGGAGTCTCTACGTCGGCGAACGCTATGAATGCTATAGGCTCTCGGATTGCGAGAAGCGGTTCATTGTGCTAAAACAGAAGGACTATGCTCTAACTTCTGTCCATGTCGAGCGTTGATATTTCTCCTAACAGCTTGTTCACATGACAGGAGGTCTACTCATGTCCACAGTTCCGCTCCGGCCGTTGAAGTGAAAGGCGTTTCTTAATGCGCTTAGAGAACCGGTTTTCTTTGGTTCTTGCAGACGCTCTTCCCGTCGCTTCATTCTTGAATTAAGAGCACATGATCACGCCAAGCCCACGCGTGGCATCTAGTGTTTCCTATGGGCACGAGTATGGAGCTCCCGACTGAAACTCGCAGCACGAAGCCCCGGATAACGGTGATGGGCACGCGTTCCCAGAGCGCCACAATAGATGCGTCGCTGTAGCAGCCCCCGATGCATCACCGTCATATCGAGCGAGGAAGCCGTGCGACTGCCCATTCGGCGCTGACTCTCCACCGCCTGTAGCCTCCACCGCGTGCCGCGGGGATAGCTGCCCGTGCCGACAGCGATGGCCAGTAGGCCGCTATGGCCGCCGATGACGGGGAGGGTGCCCCAAGCGATTCTCCGCCGTCCACGGCCAGGGCTACTCCGTACCAAGTACGACCAACGATGAGATCGCAAGACGATGCTTAATTAATCGATATCGATATATAATATAACCCTAAACGTAGGAGGAGGATGAGGACGTACCTTCGGCCTCATCCAAGCGAGACACCCGCCCCCTCCCCTTCCTGCATTACACCAACATCGTGCTCCATCGTGCAAGATCACCGCGGCGCAGCGACCATTTCCTCCCACAAACAAAGTTTACTGCAAGCGCCGCGTCCCCAGTATTGCTCACTTAAGAAATTCATCTCCTTCTCCATCGTGTAAGAGCACAGCGGGTAAAGGCAGGGTCAGAGCTAATGCGATGTTTTCTATAACATGAGATATTCCTCGCATCGTGAAGCCTACAGGGCGTTACAGAGTTGTCTGCGCTAGAAATATGATCGTGTGTTGGCGTGATTTCCGCAGCCTACGGACAGAAAAGGTCTCCGCAAATTCCTTGGATTTTGCGCCCGTTATGAATAGCTTGTGAAAGAGTTCACGTGTACTGTCGAGGCGACACATCTGACGAAAGCAGCCGCTCTGCTCCAGTAGGAAATGCACCAGATCGTAGCTGTTTGGAAACTTCCGCCCCGCATGCAGCGCCAAACGTTTTCAGCCACTTCGGTATGGATGTCGAAAAAGAGTTGCTTTGCTGTCGGCCGCTTGTAGAGATCCACGATGGCAGTTACAGTAATGGGCGGGCTGTATACGAGCCATCAACAAAGCCCAACCGCCCTCAAAGACAGAGGTCAAGTATTCAACACGGTAAAGAGACTACTACCTTGTGCCCCATACCCTACAAAAGTACATTTAAGATTCTCCGCAACGATCATGCGCTCTGTTGGTCTCCGAATTTGCTAAGCCGATCAGGCCGCCTCTCTCGCTCGTGTTGCGGCTAGAAGACTGATATCGGTGCTTTATACAATCTGAAAAAAAAAAAAAAACAATCCGACGCATACTATTATCAAGCTCTCGTGGACCTTACATCGCCGCGTAAGCAAGAAGAAGTCACTTTCGATGGAGTTAAGAAAGCCAGTGGTTTTTCACAGGAACACAGCAATGGCCCCGAGTTACAAAGCATGAGCAAGCACATAGAAGTAAATTCATTCAGCTACAGATGCGTGGAGACCTGGGTTATCTCTGCTTTGCCTAAAAGAAAAAAAAATTCAAAGAATATCAAGACGACCCGACCGCAGACTCCATCGGCTTACCGCGCATGCTGAGGAGAATTCGATATCGTGAACTAGTGAAGACTTGTAAAAGCCTCGTTGCGCCCCCTTTCAACAGATCGGTGCGTGCGTTCTCGGCCTTTTAAAGGTATCGGCTTCCAGAACTACTTTCACAATGATGGCGGATATCTACTTGAGACTTCGCTCTAAAATTTTGCCTTAAGCATCCTTCTGAAGTTAAATCTTATTGTTTAGCGCCTTTTTCTGAGCCACGGCGCCCCCAAATGGCTCGATGGACAGGAGAACGACATTTATGCGTGAGCTTACAAAGATGATTATATATTACAGAGCGATATAAGCCATTCAAAGACGACAGCCCTTTAACTGGTCACGAAACAGCGGCCCCACAGGTCGCCTAAACAAAACCGTCATCGATATTGCCGCGAATCTTTGTAGCGTTTGTTTGTTGTGTTTATTTGTTCATGCTTCAAGGCTGCCAGCACGCTGCTTTATCGCTTCGTTTGTGACGCAAGACGAGCCTAGAATTATCTCGATTGATCGCATCCAGGCGGACCCGATTCTACTTTGTGCTAGAAAGTTCTATAACCTTCCACGCGTTATCTGGAAGGTTCGCTATCAGCTTTAAAAGAGTAGTATTCCTCGCCAGCGGAGAAGTAGCCCGCGATACCTGGACTAACCTCCGCACGAAGGCTGAGAAACGCCTCTCGGTGGCGTCAACTTTCCGCCTTTCAATGGCAGAGCGCTGCTATATAGTTAAGTCTACAATCCTAGCCGCATTTTTTTTGTCGCCCGCGTCGCAAACCCACCGCGCACGTTTGCTCGCAGGCTAACCTCGGCCTGTGGCTCTTTCGTCTGGGCGGGCAAAACCGAACTTGTGTCACGAATGTTCATGCGCCTTCCATCGTGGGTGGGTTTGGTATACCTTGTATCCGCACCATGTGCAATGTGCTCGCCTTGCGAGGAGTACGAGATCTTGTACGCAACCCAGACTATCCCGGGAGAACGCTCCTCACATACTTTCTGGGTACAGCGCGTAACGTGTTTTTTACACAACACGTGGTTGGCCCTACAGCCGAGCAGCCGCCGACATTTTTCGTTAACGTGCGTCGCACACTTGCGTCGTTGACTGCCAGCGTGCCCGATCTGGATGTTGATGAAACCCCGCCCTCCAGGATGTGTGAAGCACTAACGGTCGCTGCGCTGACCCGCGAACAACTCCAGAAAACGAGACGGGCACGCTGGCGCCAACTGACCTCAGCTGCGCTTCCTGCAGATGTCAGGGACTTCGGCTGGCTGCGAGGCTGGCGGGTCCTGCCCACAAGAGACCGCCTTGCGGCGTGGGGCGTGGCGCCCTCCGCCCGATGCCCGCAATGCGGTCTTTTAGAAACGTTGCGGCACGCTATGTTCGACTGTAATGTGGCGCGCACCTTTTGGGTACTAGTGTCAGGGATGTTTTTAACCCGCCTCGAAGCGCGCACAAGTTCACGCGAACTGTTTACAAATATGCTGTTGTGTGTCGGCATGTTCGTTTTGTGGCGGCAGCGTGGAGCGGCTTCCTTAAATGGGCGTCCACAAAGAGCAATGTTTCCAATGTTGCAGCGCCTCCGCACGCGCCTCTTTGAGCAAGCATGCGTGGACGCACTGTCAATGAGTGAGGCTGAGTTCTTGCGCAAATGGTCGACATATTTCATCGTCCTGCGCGGCGGTCGAGTGTCGGCTTTCTTACTGCCTTACTGACGTGCTCAGTGCTGCGTCACTGCGCATGTGCTTGACTAATCACAGCATTGAGTTCAGCAGTTTTGCTTTGTATTTTTTGTTGACATTAGAAAAAAATAAACTTCTCTTTCTACGCCCGAGCTCGTCCAGACCCAGCAAAGATTTTTCGGCGCTGGCTTGCTGAGAAGTTTTGACAAGTGCAGGCGGGCCTCGGATCCACTGCGACACCGAGGTTCCGCAACCAGCCTCCCAGCCCAGGCGCTGTGCCTTTGCCGGTGCTCGGGCAACTTCGAGACCTTCAAGCAGTAGCCCAGTCGGCCGCCCGTGACGTCATGGGAGGCCCGGGACCTGCTGCCCCTCCGGTGTTCCGTGCGCCGCCCCCAAAGGCGCACTGTTTCCAGTTTTCAGTTACTTCCGACGCGACTGCTGACGACATCGTCGACGGCATCGAGTCGGTTGTCGGCCCGAAAGGGCTAGAGAGCCTCCAGCACCATGGAGGCATGAAGTTCTGCGTCGCCTTGGCCTCGGCTGCGGCGGCGGAGAAGATGCTTGTGGAAGGCGCCTTCAACCTGAACGGCACTTCCGTCCCAGTAGCCTGCGTGGGTCCCGCCGTGGTCCACGTGACGGCTTTTCGTGTGCCGCTGTTCGTGGGAGACGCGGCGCTGGCGGCGGCACTGAGCTCCTACGGCAAGGTGCTGGACATCACCCATCCCGTCCTCAAGGGCCGTCGTCACGTCGGCAACGGGACGCGCGTGGTCCGGATCGAAATGAAGCAGGCGGTGCCGAACTTCCTGACCGTCCAGGGCCACCGCGTCATGTTTGACTACCGAGGCGTCCGGAAGGTGTGTTCCCGCTGCGGGCAGGACGGCCACATCGGCGCGGCGTGTCGAACGCCGCGGTGCGCTCGCTGCGAGGTGTTCGGCCACGACACTGCCGGATGCGGAGCGGCTTGCAGGCGCTGCGGCGGAAGCCACGCCACAGCGGATTGCCTGCGACCACGGTCCTATGCGGCGGCCGCCGCCTCGAGGAAGGTACCGAGCAAGGACAACGTGGCCGCAGAAACGCGGAGCACACCAACCGTCCGGACGCCTGTTGCCGACGCGGACCCTACGACCAGCAGCCCGAGGGAGCCTGAGCACGCCCCCGCGACGGAGGTGCCCGTGAAGGAGCAGCGCGAGGTGACTCCTTCAAATGAGGTGGAGCCGTTCGCTGCAGTTTTTGCCGAACCCTTGGCGCCGCTTCCCGGCACTGACGCCTACGACACCGTGAGCAGCAGCGACGAGTCGAGCGTGGCGTCGGGCGACCTGGAGGAGGTACCGGACAAAGTCACGCCGCTTCGCCTGACAGGCGACTTGACGTGCGGCCAGGTGTCAGGACCGACGACTCCTCGAGGTGCGGACGACGCGCGCTTCCCGTCACCAGCGAGCCACACCCTCCCATCGGCGACCCTGGCGTCGGCATCGGCTTCAGCTGCGAGCGTCGCCAAGACCACGCAGCAACCGGTGAGCGAGGCCACAAGCGCCGACGACCCCGAAAATATGGACTTCTCAAGACCCGACTACAAACGTGCCCACCCCCAATCATCGGAATCCGAAGGGACTGTTAACGAACGTTCTAGCAAAAAAGTGCCGCGCGCGTCAAGCGCCGCCCATGGCAGCGCTCTTTAGGTTGTATGCTATGCCGTCGGTGCTCTTGGCAGTCATGGCGGTTGTGCATCTCCTCTCACTGAATGTTCGGGGATTTCAATCCGTAGACAGACAGAGAGAGGTGATGCACTTTGCCAGGGCTAGGGGCGTCGATATCCTGTTTTTACAGGAATACAACTTCCGTATTTCACTTGATGTGCTGAATTTCACCACCCGGTTTTCTGTTTTTGCTTATTTTTCGTTGACTGATTCTCATATGTGCGGTGTTGGTGTCGTTTTTGTAAACCCCTGCCTGCGCGCGGGTGCTCATTGCACTTTCGGGCTGGACGGCCGCACTCTAGCGGTCGACTTCACACTAAACCAGCGGCGGGTACGTGCGTTGGTTGTATACGCGCCAGCACGGCAGACTAGTAGTTCCGATTTTTTTGAGCGCCTCGACTCATTCCTCCTTGATCCCTATCCCACTTTCATCGTCGGCGACTTCAATTGTGTACTTAACATCGACCGTGACGTCCGCGGACAGGGTCACGGTCGCCGTTATTCCGGTGCCCCCGCGCTCCGCGATCTCGTGACTCAGTTCCGCTTGTCTGACGCGTGGGTGCAGCTTCACGGGGATGCCTTTGGAGCGACGTGGGAGAGAGCACAGTCAGCGAGTCGGATAGACAAATTCTATTTTCCACCTGAGCTCGCTTCTTTTGTCGTGAGCTGCGAGGTTCTCGCGTTCCCTGCAGGCACGCCAGTGATTTCCGATCACCACCCCTTGTCAGTCAGGCTCGACTTTGGTGAGGGCACCCCACGTACTGTTACGTGGCGCATGGACACGAGCCTACTGGCAGACCCGGAAAGCCTGGCGTCGCTGCGTACGGCGTTGGCCGCATCGTGCAAGAGCTTCGTTGCGACTGATTCTTGGGGCACACTCAAGACTCGTTGGCAGGCAACTCTGGTGGCGGCCGGTCAAGACCGCAGACGCCGGGTAACTCATGCACTGAATGATACCCTCAAGCGCATCCGTATAGTGCAAAGGGGAGCACCCTTAACCTTTGCCATGAGCGATTACCTGAGCCTACTTAAAGCACGTTACCACGTGTTGCTCTGCCAGTCATCACGGGCAGCAAGTCGCGCACACCAGCTCGGGCGGCCTATATCAGACCCGGCTGTGCTGCGACACGTACGCGCAGGCACGGCAGAGGAATTCGCTCCCGCTACTGTGCCTTTCGTGACCCTCCCAGACGGCACACAAAGCAGAATCACGTCCGACATCTGCGCGATTTTCGCAAGCCACTTCTCGGACCTGTTCTCGACGGGCAATTGGCTACATCTTCAAGATGGGTATGACGGGCTTCTACAAAGGTTTTTTGGAAACTTGCCACGAGTAGCTGAAGAGCTGCAGGAAAACCTTTGCGCACCAGCCACAAGCCAAGAGCTGCACGCCATCCTGCAGAGTATGAATGCGGCCTCTGCCCCCGGTCCAGACGGCATTCCAACAAGTTTTTATTCAACGTTTTTTTACCAGATCCAAGGAGCACTACTGAAGATGGTCAACGGCTTTCTCGCGGATGGGTTACGTCCAAACTCTTTCCGCGAATGTCGCATCATACTCATTCCGAAAGCGGGCGGTGACCCCTCCGACCCGCAAGCATGGCGGCCCATAAGCCTCTTAAATGCAGACTAGAAAATTGTCGCATCTTTACTAAACAAAACAATGCGGACGATTCTGCCTCACCTAATTCACCGGGCTCAAACCAGCAGCGTGCCTGACCGCTCTGTGTTTGATGCACTGACACTCACAAGAGACCTGTTCACATTTGCCAGCAGGACGGGCTTCAGCGGGTGCTTTGTTTCGCTTGATCAGGCGAAAGCATTCGATCGGGTGGAACACTCGTATTTGTTCGGAGTCCTCGAAGCCTTCGGATTCCCTCCGCAAATTGTTAGCAGGATGCGCTTACTTTACGCAGACCTGAATGCTCGTCTCTCCGTAAACTGCCACGAGAGCGCTCCCTTCTCAGTCACCCGGGGCATAAGGCAAGGATGCCCTCTCTCCCCAACGTTCTTCGTGTTATGCCTGGATCCACTCATCCGGCGCATTAACAACAGCCCATCCATACGCGGCTTCCCTCTGCCTGGCCAGGGCCAAATCAAGGTTTCGGCCTACGCCGACGACGTGTCGCTTTTCCTCAAGGACGAGGATAGCTACGCCGCTTTTTCGCGGCTGTTTCTCGAGTACAGCGAGATATCGGGGGCCCTATTGAACAGGAAGAGAAAGCAAGGCACTAAGGTTTGGCACCTTCACACCGAACCTTGCGGGCGAGGTGGAGTGGGTGCACGGAGTGAAAGTCCTGGGAGTAGTATTCCTCGCCAGCGGAGAAGTAGCCCGCGAAACATGGACTAACCTCCGCACGAAGGCTGAGAAACGCCTCTCGGTGGCGTCAACTTTCCGCCTTTCAATGGCAGAGCGCTGCTATATAGTTAAGTCTACAATCCTAGCCGCATGTTTTTTTGTCGCCCGCGTCGCAAACCCACCGCGCACGTTTGCTCGCAGGCTAACCTCGGCCTGTGGCTCTTTCGTTTGGGCGGGCAAAACCGAACTTGTCACGAATGTTCATGCGCCTTCCATCGTACATGGGTGGGTTTGGTATACCTTGTATCCGCACTATGTGCAATGTGCTCGCCTTGCGAGGAGTACGAGATCTTGTACGCAACCCAGACTATCCCGGGAGAACACTCCTCACATACTTTCTGGGTACAGCGCGTAACGTGTTTTTTACACAACACGTGGTTGGCCCTACAGCCGAGCAGCCGCCGGAAATTTTCGTTAACGTGCGTCGCACACTGGCGTCGTTGACTGCCAGCGTGCCCGATCTGGATGTTGATCAAACCCCGCCCTCCAGGATGTGTCAAGCACTAACGGTCGCTGAGCTGACCCGCGAACAACTCCAGAAATCGAGACGGGCACGCTGGCGCCAACTGACCTCAGCTGCGCCTCCTGCAGATGTCAGGGACTTCGGCTGGCTGCGAGGCTGGCGTGTCCTGCCCACAAGAGACCGCCTTGCGGCGTGGGGCGTGGCGCCCTCCGCCCGATGCCCGCAATGCGGTCTTTTAGAAACGTTGCGGCACGCTATGTTCGACTGTGTAGTGGCGCGCACCTTTTGGGTACTAGTGTCACGGATGTTTTTAACCCGCCTCGAAGCGCGCACTAGTTCACGCGAACTGTTTACAAATATGCTGTTGTGTGTCGGCATGTTCATTTTGTGGCGGCAGCGTGGAGCGGCTTCCTTAAATGGGCGTCCGCAAAGATCAATGTTTCCAATGTTGCAGCGCCTCCGCACGCGCCTCTTTGAGCAAGCATGCGTGGACGCACTGTCAATGAGTGAGGCTGAGTTCTTGCGCAAATGGTCGACATATTTCATCGTCCTGCGCGGCGGTCGAGTGTCGGCTTTCTTACTGACGTGCTCAGTGCTGCGTCACTGCGCATGTGGTTGACTAATCAGAGCATTGAGTTCAGCAGTTTTGCTTTGTATTTTTTTGTTGACATCAGAAAAAAATAAACTTCTCTTTCTACGCCGCCGCCGCCGAGTGATTCAGTTCTTTGCGGGCGCAAGTCAGCCCGAATAAAGCGTTTCGTTTCGAAGACGTTCTCGCTGTTTTCCTGTTCGCCGTACTGCAGTCACCACTACGTGACACCTGGTGGAGGTGCTGGGTAGGAGCTTTTCTTGATGTCGGCGTAGTTTTGAAGGCGGTTTGCTTCGTGTTCGAGGTTGTTGTATGCGTCGTCGGCGTAGTAGGTGCGGAGTCTTCATACGGCGTGGTCGCTGGAGGATCTTCGTCGTTTCCTCGGGAAGCAACCTGACCTCCACAAGTTGCTTTGTTTAGTTTCCCCTACGGGGGCTAGGGGACCTTCCTCGGACAGCCGCGGCGTAGCTTCGGCCCGGTGATGGAAATCGTGCGGTGGACGGCGACGGGGAGCGGGAAAAACGGCTTGAAGACACGTACTCCCCTCTACGTAGGTAGTCGTCAATTTCCTGTGGTCGCTGGCCGGGGAGCGGTCGAGGGGCGTCGATGGCGAAACCTCGCAGCCCAATGCGTCTGTACGGGCGGGCAGTAGCGAAGTATGTGCCCGGCGTGGCCACAATGGAAACACAGTGGGCGGTTGTCGGGAGTCCGCCACTCGTCTGATTTCCTAAAGCTCTTGTGTCGGTCGTAATGTGGGCGCGCAGGAGCTTGGGGCCGTCCTTCTTGTAGAGCTGGTGCGCGTCGAAGAGGGCATGGGGGGTCTCGTCGAGGCGCAGGACTGCGTAGTGCGGCGGCATAGTTCATGGCTACAACTTCCGTTGGTGTTGTCTGTGACGGAGAGCCAAGTGCGTGCTGTACTTCTTCGCGGATGATGTCCGTGAACGACGCCACTTGAGTCTGCTGCGTCGGATGTGTTGGCGATTGCAGCAGTCGGCGAAGTTCTTCGCGAACAATTTCGCGTATGAGATCACGAAGATTACCTCCACTTGCAGGGGTATCTTCTGGGGGGCTCGCCGACAGTACTTCAAGTGGTCGGTTGTAGTGCCGGGTCCGGGCGTTCAGGGTCTTTTCGATGGTTGAAGCTTCAGCTTCAAACTCGGCGACGGTTGTTGGAGGATCCCGGATCAGTCCAGCGAAGAGTTGCTCCTTCACGCCTCGCATTAGGAAGGAGAGTTTCTTTTCTTCATTCATGTCAGGGTTGGCGCGCTTGAAAAGGCGTTTCATGTCTTCCACATACGCAGTCACGGTCTCGTTTGGGCGTGGAAATCGCGACTGCAGCAGGATCTCCGCTCTTTCCTTGCGTACGACGCTAGTGAACGTAGCCAGTAGTTGCTTCTTGAAGGTCGCCCAGGTCGTGAGGGAAGATTCGTGGTTTTCGAGCCACGTTCTGGCGGAGCCGTCCAATGCAAAATAAACTTTACGAAGCTTAGCGCTGTCGTCCCAGGCGTTCAGCGCTGCTACACGATCGTACATGTCCAGCCAGTCTTCCCTATCTTCGTGTGGTTCTCCACGAAAAGTCGCTGGCTCACGAGGCTGGCGAAGCACGACGGGCGTTGGCTGTGCACCAGGTTCCATCTTGGGGTGCATAGCAGGCCAGCACCTCCACCAGGTGTCACGTAGTGGTGACTAGTACGGCGAACAGGAAAGCAGCGAGAACGTCTTCGAAACGAAACGCTTTATTCGGGCTGACTTGCGCCCGCAAAGAACTGAATCACTCGGCGGCGGCGGCGTAGAAAGAGAAGTTAATTTTTTTTGTCCTAATGTCAACAAAAAATACAAAGCAAAACTGCTGAACTCAATGCGCTGATTAGTCAAGCACATGCGCAGTGACGCAGCACTGAGCACGGCAGTAAGGCAGTAAGAAAGCCGACACTCGACCGCCGCGCAGGACGATGAAATATGTCGACCATTTGCGCAAGAACTCAGCCTTACTCATTGACAGTGCGTCCACGCATGCTTGCTCAAAGAGGCGCGTGCGGAGGCGCTGCAACATTGGAAACATTACTCTTTGCGGACGTCCATTTAAGGAAGCCGCTCCACGCTGCCGCCACAAAACGAACATGCCGACACACAAGAGCATATTTGTAAACAGTTCGCGTGAACTAGTGCGCGCTTCGAGGCGGGTTAAAAACATCCGTGACACTAGTACCCAAAAGGTGCGCGCCACTACACAGTCGAACATAGCGTGCCGCAACGTTTCTAAAAGACCGCATTGCGGGCATCGGACGGAGGGCGCCACGCCCAACGCCGCAAGGCGGTCTCTTGTGGGCAGGACCCGCCAGCCTCGCAGCCAGCTGAAGTCCCTGACATCTGCAGGAAGCGCAGCTGAGGTCAGTTGGCGCCAGCGTGCCCGTCTCGTTTTCTGGAGTTGTTCGCGGGTCAGCTCAGCGACCGTTAGTGCTTCACACATCCTGGAGGGCGGGGTTTCATCAACATCTAGTTCGGGCACGCTGGCAGTCAACGACGCCAGTGTGCGACGCACGTTAACGAAAAATGCCGGCGGCTGCTCGGCTGTAGGGCCAACCACGTGTTGTGTAAAAAACACGTTACGCGCTGTACCCAGAAAGTATGTGAGGAGTGTTCTCCCGGGTTAGTCTGGGTTGCGTACAAGATCTCGTACTCCTCGCAAGGCGAGCACATTGCACATGGTGCGGATACAAGGTATACCAAACCCACCCATGTACGATGGAAGGCGCATGAACATTCGTGACACAAGTTCGGTTTTGCCCGCCCAAACGAAAGAGCCACAGGCCGAGGTTAGCCTGCGAGCAAACGTGTGCGGTGGGTTTGCGACGCGGGCGACAAAAAAACATGCGGCTAGGATTGTAGACTTAACTATATAGCAGCGCTCTGCCATTGAAAGGCGGAAAGTTGACGCCACCGAGAGGCGTTTCTCAGCCTTCGTGCGGAGGTTAGTCCAGGTTTCGCGGGCTACTTCTCCGCTGGCGAGGAATACTACTCCCAGGACTTTCACTCCGTGCACCCACTCCACCTCGCCCGCAAGGTTCGGTGTGAAGGTGCCAAACCTTAGTGCCTTGCTTTCTCTTCCTGTTCAATAGGGCCCCCGATATCTCGCTGTACTCGAGAAACAGCCACGAAAAAGCGGCGTAGCTATCCTCGTCCTTGAGGAAAAGCGACACGTCGTCGGCGTAGGCTGAAACCTTGATTTCACCCTGGCCAGGCAGAGGGAAGCCGCGTATGCAAGGGCTGTTGTTAATGCGCCGGATGAGTGGATCCAGGCATAACACGAAGAACGTTGGGGAGAGAGGGCATCCTTGCCTTATGCCCCGGGTGACTGAGAAGGGAGCGCTCTGGTGGCCGCGGAGACGAGCATTCAGGTCTGCGTAAAGTAAGCGCAGCCTGCTAACAATTTGCGATGGGAATCCGAAGGCTTCGAGGACTCCGAACAAATACGAGTGTTCCACCCGAACGAATGCTTTCGCCTGACAAACGAAACAAAGCACCCGCTGAAGCCCGTCCTGCTGGCAAATGTGAACAGGTCTCTAGTGAGTGCCAATGCATCAAACACAGAGCGGTCAGGCACGCTGCTGGTTTGAGCCCGGTGGATTAGGTGAGGTAGGATCGTCCGCATTCTTGTGTTCAGTAAAGATGTGACTATTTTGTAGTCTGCGTTTAAGAGGCTTATGGGCCGCCATGCTTGCGGGTCGGAGGGGTCACCGCCCGCTTTCGGAATGAGTATGATGCGACATTCGCGGAAAGAGTTTGGACGTAACCCATCCGCGAGGAAGCCGTTGACCATTTTCAGGAGCGCTCCTTGGATCTCGTAAAAAAACTTTGAATAAAAACTTGTTGGAATGCCGTCTGGACCGGGGGCAGAGGCTGCATTCATACTCTGCAGGATGGCGTGCAGCTCTTGGCTTGTGGCTGGTGCGCAAAGGTTCTCCTGCAGCTCTTCAACTACTCGTGGAAAGTTTCCAAAAAACCTTTGTAGAAGCCCGTCATACCCATCTTGAAGATGTAGCCAATTGCCCGTCGAGAACAGGTCCGAGAAGTGGCTTGCGAAAATCGCGCAGATGTCAGACGTGATTCTGCTTTGTGTGCCGTCTGGGAGGGTCACGAAAGGCACAGTAGCGGGAGCGAATTCCTCTGCCGTGCCTGCGCGTACGTGTCGCAGCACAGCCGGGTCTGATATAGGCCGCCCGAGCTGGTGTGCGCGACTTGCTGCCCGTGATGACTGGCAGAGCAACACGTGGTAACGTGCTTTAAGTAGGCTCAGGTAATCGCTCATGGCAAAGGTTAAGGGTGCTCCCCTTTGCACTATACGGATGCGCTTGAGGGTATCATTCAGTGCATGAGTTACCCGGCGTCTGCGGTCTTGATCGGCCGCCACCAGAGTTGCCTGCCAACGAGTCTTCAGTGTGCCCCAAGAATCAGTCGCAACGAAGCTCTTGCACGATGCGGCCAACGCCGTACGCAGCGACGCCACGCTCTCCGGGTCTGCAAGTAGGCTCGTGTCCATGCGCCACGTAACAGTACGTGGGGTGTCCTCACCAAAGTCGAGCCTGACTGACAAGGGGTGGTGATCGGAAATCACTGGCGTGCCTGCAGGGAACGGGAGAACTTCGCAGCTGACGACAAAAGTAGCGAGCTCTGGTGGAAAATAGAATTTGTCTATCGCTGTGGCGCTCGGAGAATTTGGTGCACGCTATTAACGCTATGCCCATTTCATTTACTCTGCCGACTGTATCGGTAGCCAACTATAGTGCTGTTTACTTCTGAAGCAATAAGCCTCCGTTCTTTAAAACAAAAAGTGACTGGGCGGCATTTTAACTTCTTTGTTTAGGGAAGCACGATAAGCTCCTCGGTCGTACTTGCATGTCGAGACGCCTAAAGTATTGTAATCGGAGTCATTTTGGGTGCAAATTCGGTGACTCTTTAAGAGGGGCTTTTTACAAATCCTATGAAAAGTGGCTGTTTGAAACTAGATATCGAGAAGTTGACCACATCTTTGGTCATATCGGGATCAGTGAAGTACGAAAGGCGGATAATTTTACAGCGCTACCTGCCGTAACCTGGTTCCTCCTGTTTAGCGTCGTCGTCTGTGTCGTCGTCTTCGCGTCCGCACGCCCCTCGGGGTAAAAACACTTTGGAACAAGAAAAAAAGATTGTTCCCGAGCCGACAGCAAATCATTTACATTGCTTTCGCGTAATTGTCGTTCTCGTCGTTTTCACAACTGTACACGTTTTTCCGAAGCTGGACCGGCTCGGGGGCGCGGCCACTCTACCGTGGTCTCCACCCTCCGGAAAAGGTCAACTTTGAACCTATCTGGGACCGCAGGCCCTAACCCCGACCGCGATACCGAGTACACTTCCCCTATTCACGAGTCCGCCCATTCATTTACAGGCTGTAACTACTGTTCGTGTTTATAACGTCCAGTTGAGTTGGAGTAAAAAAAAAAAAAACAAGATGCAAGACTAAAAAAAGTTTCCTAACGCTCAGCTCAAAAAGATCGTACCATGTAGGTGGCAACAGCCACATACGTGGACACTCATTCTGGGTTTTTTGCGCAAAAGACACGACACAAAAGAAACGAGGTAGAAGGACAAGCGCGAGGTAGACCGGACAAGCGCTACATGGACACACATGTGTCGCACCAAAAAGCACTTATTTTAAGCGTCCTATAGCATAAATCATTCGCCAAAGGACCCTGCGTGGCGTCCTCGTTATGTAAATCCTTTCGAGAAGCAGCTGTAGTGTTCATCACTTGTCGTACCCGAAGGGCAAACGCTATAACTTTTTCTACGTCCAATTTTACTCTCTCCAAAATCGAAATGATGGACCGTAGCCACCTTCACCTCGAATGCTCTCAATTTTCATGCCGTGTTCGTGCCGCACTCTCCAGGGCAAAAGCTGCATGCTTCAACTTTGTTTTGTATTCTAACCTGTTCAACATTACGGCGCGTTCACAGTGTTCGAGCCATTTGTTGCATTCATAATTTTTAGCATTCATGCCTGTTAATAAATCACGCGTGTAGTACAACAGCGTTCTTCAATGTCCTCGTGGTTAGCCGCCGCGTTGTCTCAGGGGTTATGGCACTTCGCTACTGACCCGAAAGACGCTGGTTCGATCCCGGCTGCAGTGGTCGAATTTCGATGGAGGCTAAATTCTAGAGGCCCGTGTACTGAGCGATGTCAGTGCACATTAAAAAAGCCAGGGAGGTCGAAATTTCCGGAGCCCTTCACCACGGCGTCCCTCATAGCCGGAGTCGCTTTCGGACGTTAACCCCCATAAAAGAGACCACCCACAGCTCCTTTAACTTCCCTTGTTTCCCAGGAGAGGTTCGCGATCTGTTGGCGTTAGCGATGCCATTGTAGTCGGGTGTCGGTGCGGAGCGCTTCTTCAGTCTATAAGACTCTCACGTTATCGGGTGGAGAAATTCCGCTCCTGCTAGTACGCACTCCTGCAGGGGGAGTCTTTGTATATGCATGGCAGTAACTCCTCCACGAAACATACTGCGGCGATGACAGTAATACAGGAAAGAAGGAAGGCAGGCAAGGACAGGTAGTAAATCTGGATTAGTACTGGAGGCAATATATTTTGGATGAATTTTCCCTCAGAAAAGACTGAAGGTAAGAGGTGGCGGTAGTGATGCGGGCCATTAACTATCGCTGGGATTAAATGACTGGGGCTGTTGGCTGGGATCGACTTGTACTTGGCATGGGAATAATTTTCCACGTTAGGCTCATACCTCCCCTGCGCTTAACCCAATCAACCGCTCCTGGCAAGTACCCTTTGCTAAATAAGCGGCTGCGTTCAAAGAGCATAGGCGTGCGTGTGATAAATTGCAGCGCATGACCAACTGGAAATGATATGGCCATGAACTGAGAGCACCGAAGAACAGTACTTTTGTAGCGAGAGCTATCTGCGCTACCCACTCGAGCATTTCGCCGTGAGCCTGGGAGGCCGATAGTACGCATGCGCGAAACCAGAGAGGAGCAGCAGGTGCGCGGCGAATGACGTCAGAGTTCGCCGCCCGCCGCCGTCGCGCGTGAATGCGCATGCGCGGCAACCAGAGAAGGGCAGTATGTGCGCGGCGCATGAGAAACCAACCAGTCTAAATACTGTGTAGGCAGTATTGAAAAGGGAAGTTGAAAACCAGCGGAAAGGACGCCTTCATAAGCAGGAGAAATACACAAGACAACACTGGAAACATAACTGATATATTCTTTACTTGATGAACCGCCAACAACAGAACAGGGTGCACATGCCCAAGAGAAATCACAAACGCTATCAAAAAACAAGAACAAAATTGATTAAACGGCGGAAGATTGCATGTGGCAACCTATGTCGCAATCATGAAACTGTACTCTTTTGCCGTGAACCTGACAGAGCTGTCGCTGTCGCATTCAGTTCCTAAGTGCTTTATTTTGAAGGCTATTTTGAAGATTTTTCGTTCAATCTGCGTTTTACGACGGCCGATGATTCTGACATTATATAACAGAGGGGTGCAGTCTTTGCAGTGGCTGCACCGTCTTGGCAGATTTGCTCTGTTGCCTGGCTGCAGCGAAGTTCGGTGCTGCCTCATACGCTCGTTGACGCATTGACCTGTTTGACCTATGTAGGCCTTGCCACAGGACAGTGGAAGCGAGTAAACAAAATCGGTTGTGCATTTTGTGAACATGCTGTGGTGCTTGACATCACATTTCTTTTTGTGCTATTTTTAGAGATACGGGAACAGAGTGTTGACAGTTTGATGGGCGCACAAAAGGGAACCTTTACACCATATTTCATGGCTAAGTTTTCAGCATTATGAGAGACTTTATGCAGGTATTGCATTGCAGCAGGTCGGTATTCTTCATAAGGCGTTTCATATTTTTTTTTGTACTGTGATTTAAGCGTAGTATTCCGTCTCAGCAATAGAAACCAGAACGTCCTAGGGGTAGCCCGCTGAGCTCAGGTGGTCAAGCTGCCGTAAGAAACTCTTCTGCATATTGTGTTAACAAGATCGACGCAGAGCATTACCGAGGGAAAGGTTGGCATTGCCTCTCTTCACAAGTTTCGAATGTGAAGAGGAGAGGGCTAGCAGGCTTTTCTTAGTCCGCGGAGAGTAGCTCCAGCAAACGTGGCTCTCTTCAGAGAAGGAGAGAGTCAGATCTAAAAACCTAATTGAGGCATCAAGGGGCACCTCATGAGTAAAACACAAGTCACATCACATAAATTTAATTGAATTAAATACCCCTTGCGGGGTGTTACACAAGGGGTGGGTTTTACGAAGTACAGGCGTTCACAGCAGTCATGAATGTCGCAGGGCAGGTGATGGCAGCGATATCGTGGGGAAGGCCGTTCCAGTCAGCTGCTACTCAGCAAAAAAAAAAAAATGAATTAGAGAAAGTAGTACGGGCACGTGGGCGCAAAACTTTAAGAGGGTGACCGAGGCGGTGGGATCTGCGCGGCGGGGGTGCGCAGATGTAGGGTTCTTGTCTGAGTGGTGATTAAAAAAACTTGTGAAATCAGACGAGAGTCAGGTATCGGTAATGAAGGTCAAGATGTCATTTGTGGCCGCTTCGACACTGTAACGGGAAGTTAGTTTCAAGAAAATGAAGAAATCGTCTACTCATCGTCAGTAAGCTTGTCACGCAACAGATTGTCAAAATGGGATAAAAATATGGGGCACAAAATAGGAGCCACACACGAGCCTATTGGAATGCCCTGCTTCTGTATGTATACCTGCTGTTTTCATGTTCTACCATAGTGGAAGAAAGGTAGCAAGTTAAAAGTTCTAAAAATCAATTCACCGATAGGCCAGAGCTGTTCAAGAAGGCCACCACACCTCGGTTTTCGATGAGATCCCGCACAGTAACTAACAAGGCCTTTTGGGGAACTGCGCAGACAGACAGACAGACAGACCGACAGACCGACAGACAGACAGACAGACAGACAGACAGACAGACAGACAGACAGACAGACAGACAGACAGACAGACAGACAGACAGACAGACAGACAGACAGACAGACAGACAGACAGACAGACAGACAGACAGACAGACAGACAGACAGACAGACAGACAGACAGACAGACAGACAGACAGACAGACAGACAGACAGACAGACAGACAGACAGACAGACAGACAGACAGACAGACAGACAGACAGACAGACAGACAGACAGACAGACAGACAGACAGACAGACAGACAGACAGACAGACAGACAGACAGACAGACAGACAGACAGACAGACAGACAGACAGACAGACAGACAGACAGACAGACAGACAGACAGACAGACAGACAGACAGACAGACAGACAGACAGACAGACAGACAGACAGACAGACAGACAGACAGACAGACAGACAGACAGACAGACAGACAGACAGACAGACAGACAGACAGACAGACAGACAGACAGACAGACAGACAGACAGACAGACAGACAGACAGACAGACAGACAGACAGACAGACAGACAGACAGACAGACAGACAGACAGACAGACAGACAGACAGACAGACAGACAGACAGACAGACAGACAGACAGACAGACAGACAGACAGACAGACAGACAGACAGACAGACAGACAGACAGACAGACAGACAGACAGACAGACAGACAGACAGACAGACAGACAGACAGACAGACAGACAGACAGACAGACAGACAGACAGACAGACAGACAGACAGACAGACAGACAGACAGACAGACAGACAGACAGACAGACAGACAGACAGACAGACAGACAGACAGACAGACAGACAGACAGACAGACAGACAGACAGACAGACAGACAGACAGACAGACAGACAGACAGACAGACAGACAGACAGACAGACAGACAGACAGACAGACAGACAGACAGACAGACAGACAGACAGACAGACAGACAGACAGACAGACAGACAGACAGACAGACAGACAGACAGACAGACAGACAGACAGACAGACAGACAGACAGACAGACAGACAGACAGACAGACAGACAGACAGACAGACAGACAGACAGACAGACAGACAGACAGACAGACAGACAGACAGACAGACAGACAGACAGACAGACAGACAGACAGACAGACAGACAGACAGACAGACAGACAGACAGACAGACAGACAGACAGACAGACAGACAGACAGACAGACAGACAGACAGACAGACAGACAGACAGACAGACAGACAGACAGACAGACAGACAGACAGACAGACAGACAGACAGACAGACAGACAGACAGACAGACAGACAGACAGACAGACAGACAGACAGACAGACAGACAGACAGACAGACAGACAGACAGACAGACAGACAGACAGACAGACAGACAGACAGACAGACAGACAGACAGACAGACAGACAGACAGACAGACAGACAGACAGACAGACAGACAGACAGACAGACAGACAGACAGACAGACAGACAGACAGACAGACAGACAGACAGACAGACAGACAGACAGACAGACAGACAGACAGACAGACAGACAGACAGACAGACAGACAGACAGACAGACAGACAGACAGACAGACAGACAGACAGACAGACAGACAGACAGACAGACAGACAGACAGACAGACAGACAGACAGACAGACAGACAGACAGACAGACAGACAGACAGACAGACAGACAGACAGACAGACAGACAGACAGACAGACAGACAGACAGACAGACAGACAGACAGACAGACAGACAGACAGACAGACAGACAGACAGACAGACAGACAGACAGACAGACAGACAGACAGACAGACAGACAGACAGACAGACAGACAGACAGACAGACAGACAGACAGACAGACAGACAGACAGACAGACAGACAGACAGACAGACAGACAGACAGACAGACAGACAGACAGACAGACAGACAGACAGACAGACAGACAGACAGACAGACAGACAGACAGACAGACAGACAGACAGACAGACAGACAGACAGACAGACAGACAGACAGACAGACAGACAGACAGACAGACAGACAGACAGACAGACAGACAGACAGACAGACAGACAGACAGACAGACAGACAGACAGACAGACAGACAGACAGACAGACAGACAGACAGACAGACAGACAGACAGACAGACAGACAGACAGACAGACAGACAGACAGACAGACAGACAGACAGACAGACAGACAGACAGACAGACAGACAGACAGACAGACAGACA